>NC_046194.1:23522855-23825885 GCF_011004875.1 Balearica regulorum gibbericeps
CTGGGGCCCGGTAAAGGCGCTCGGGAGGAGCCACGGCCGGTCCGAGCTCCGGGGGAGCTGCCGAGGTGGGTCGGGGCCTGAGGCGGGGGGTCCCAGCTCCCCGGAGCACCCGGCTCTCGTACCGGGGCTGCGGCCGGGCCGGGCGCTCTCCGGGTCTCGTCCTCCCCCTCCCGGAGCCCGCCGTGCCCGGAGCTGGCGACGTGGGGGCTGCCTCGGCTGAGCGCCCCAGGAGCTCAACGTGCGGTCTGTACCGTGGCTTTTTCTCTATTTATTTACTTTTTGCCTTGAAAAGGTCAGCGAGACCCCGACCGAAGAGCCTGTGGTTCCTCCTGAAGTCCGCGCAGCAGTAAATGTGTAAAAGCCTTCGAGCGGCGTTTGCGGCCTGGTGGGTGCGGGGCCCGGGGCAAGGCAGCGGGGAAGAGCCGTGGCCGCCGGTGGAAGCCCTTGGCCGGTTGTTCGGCGTCCCGAGCCCGCCTGAAGCCTCGCTCCATCGCTTCCCCCGCCTCAGCCCCGTGTTCGCACGGTCCCAGGTAACTTTGGCCGACGCGGAGTTGGGGTAGGGATTGTTGGATCCCCATTAGCCTGGGAGCGAGAGCCTGCAGCTCATGGGCAGAGCTCTTTTCTCTCCTTCCGTGATAAAAAGACAACCCCTCCCTGCCCGGAGAGCTGCCTGGCTCCTCTCTGCCAGGGCAGGACCCAGAGCGGGTGAATAAAATGATTTAGTGAGAGTTTACCGCAATAAGTATCCCTGCGGGGTATGTACCACGAGGGCTGGTTGCTTTGCTGGGAGAAAAAAAAAAAAAAAAAAAAAGAGTTAAGAGCTTGTTTCTGTGAAGCTGTGCAGCCCGAAGAGGCTTTGCTTTCAGATGGATGAAGTAACTGCAAACGGGAGACTGCAATAAAGTTACGGGAAGGGGGGTCTGGAGTCAGGTGGTTGGCGTTAAAGGTGGGGTGAGCAGATAATTACCTTTATTTCTTGGAAAATGAAGTAGCTGTGAACCTGGTGGTGTCTGGGATGTCTTTATTAGCTCCTTAATTTAATTGAGGTCCCTTGTGGGGAAGGGCTGGAAGGGGAATCTGATTCCTGACAGCTGAGATCTAATATAGTTGTCTGCCGCAGCAGAGCAGTCTGCGGGGGGGCAGGAGCCTTTCTCAGCAGGGGACAGCCAATCTGCCTTTTGTTTCTTTTGTAATTAATAGGTAAGCTAGGTCAGCTCAGGCTGTTTAAAGGTTTAACTCTGAACAGCCAAGCACATGCCTGCCAGCCCGGGGGACTTGGCCTGCCACGGGGTCTGTCACCTGGGGGAGCGTACTTCGCTCCTCTTGTTCTGGCACAGCCCTCCAAGGCAGCAGCTCTGTCTCGGCCTTTGCACGCTCCTTGGGGTTTTTATCCGTGTTACCTTCGCTCAGGCAGTGGCACTGTGTGGTGTTCGGGTACGTCTTCCAAAGTGGATGGAAACGTCGGGCTAAATGAGCCATGTGTAGCCCAGAGGCCAGCAGGATGTGTGCCCTGTCTGAGATCTGCGGACAGAGTATTTCTCTGGCTGCCTCAAAAACCAATTTATTTTCTCTTTTTCTCTCTCTCTCTTTCGGAAGGCCTGTTGTGCTGCTGAACTTTCCTATTTCTTATGGATCAGAAACTTTTGCTTTAGCCAGGTGCTTCTAGCCATGAAAAAGGATGTGTGAGTGTAAGCAACTGGATGTTTGGAAATGCTTAATGAAAACCAGATGATTTTTTTCAGATGTCAAATGAGCTCGAAAAACAGGCTGGACACGCTGTCACGGTGATGAAACAGGTCTGTTCACAGCACCAGCAGTTAGGGCACCAGAGCGGCTTCCCTAGTGCCAGCAGGCCAGCGTCACTGTGTTCCTGGAAGGTTTTGGCTAAAAGCTGGCTAAAGACCACAGACTTGTGTGGTTTCTCCTTCCGTGTACGTTTTCATTGCTGAAACTATTTGGTTACTCATTTTTCTAGCTCAGTGTTTTTCTTTGCTCAAAATGGGAATTGTGGCTTTTTATCAAAAGCCAGTCTTGGTTACTTCAAATGCCTCTTGTGTCAGCAGGGAGATGAACCGCTGAAGGGCCAGGCAGGAAGTCTCCTGGACAGACTAGCCCCTCATGAGGCCCGCTCTTCCTTCCTCCTCTTTTCACAGCATCTCTCCTCTCTTTTTATCTCAAGAGATTTACGGTAATTCCTCAAATCATGATATATTTGAGTTTTCACCTATAATGTCTGCATGGGATTTTGTCTTGCTTGGGCAGACTTGGTAACTGAACGTCTCTCCCTTCTCAAAGTCCACTTGTGTTTACATGCAGGGTAGCCTAGTGTCTTCTTCCTCCTGCCCTTTGTTTTTGAATTTTGAGGGAAATTTTGTCTTGAAATCTCTGAGCTGCTGCATCTCACTGCTGCCCAGTGGACTGCATGTGGTCTGGACAACATAAAGATGAGAGGCATAAAGGTGAGGTGCTCACATAACTGATTCCAGCCAGGAGAGAGCTGTTAGTTCTGATTAACCAAACACAAAGGCAGAATGTAAATCCTCTCTAATCATACAGACTCTGTTGTTGTTGTTTTCAGCTCCTCTTAGTTTTAGTATCTCTTGGAAAGATTTAATTTAAGGCTTCTCTGTGAGTTGTTTGTGGTGTCTGCTTGCAGCCAGAACAGCAGAAAAGCAAGAGGTCTCCTTGATTAGATTAAATATCTGGGTCACTTACCATTACCTGTGTTTATTCTCTGGTAAGTTTTGATATTGGAAGAGGAGGAGATAAAAGGAAACATGTGCAGAAAGAGATAACTGTGGCTGGAGCCGCCCCAGGCAGAGGCCACCTTCGAAATGGATTTGTAGCCGAGCTTTTCCCGTCAGTTTTGGGTCCTGTGTGAGGAGACACCAGGCGTGCGCAAACAAGCTTACTCCTCTTTCCCCTGCCCCATTCTTGGGTTAGTGGATGTCCTTGATATCCAAAAGCCAAACTGGACAGAGTCTTCCCTCCTGTGTGTCTTTCTCAAAGAATAATCTTAAGCTTTGTGAGTCGTAATGCTTGGGTCAGGAAGTTAAATCACTTTTTAAGTTTTGGAAAGTCAATAAACATCATAGTCAGCTCCTGGTTTACTATAGCTGTAGATTTTCTTCACTTAGTTATTAACTTTGCATATCAAATTTGGCTAATTCTTTTTCCTATACTACATTTTCAAAGCTGGGGGAGTGGAGAGGGGTGTCGGAAAGCATTCCCCCAGAACTTAGCATTGGCATTTCTACAAAAAACTGATGTTCTGGCTGCCTGGAGACCACCAAAGGGAAAGTCGTTGTTCTTGTGTGTCTTCAGATGCCTAGTAACTCTGGCTCAGGCTCTGTAAGTTCTGCAGCGCCCCAGTTTGTCTGTAGTGAGAATGCTGGAGTCCTTCAGGATGTCACGGCTCAGTCGGCATCGATGAAGAGTTTCCCAGTGGTGTTTGAAGTACAAGGTCAGCTGTGCTAGCAGAGATCTCAGTTAGGGCAGGTGTCAGGCAGCAAGCAAGGAGCTCCCAGTGCCTCCCCTCCTGCTACGTGGAGCGAAACATCAGCTTCTGGTCTGAAACCAGCTGACTCGCAGGACAGCCTGGTTCCCTGCAGCCTGCTGAGGCCTGAGCATTGCATTTTAGCAGCTGCAGAAATCAGAAATTCCAAGTTAAAATCTTTCTGCAGCGCTAAAGCTGTCAGTGAGTTGTACACAGGCTGTGGCCAAAACCTCGCAAAACTGTATTTTATTGTATTCCTACTTAACAAGTTGTTGTCTGGGAATACGGCACCTCTGTTGATTTTATTGTTACTACCAAGTTTTGAGATCTCTGCGCTGAATCAGCTATGAAGTGGGGAAGGAGGTTGGACAGCCAAAGCCCCAGTCCCTGTACTTTTCAGATAAGAAAATGAAGGAAAATCAGAAGTCCAGGATAAGAAATGCTTTCTGACTCTGTATCTTATCTAGTGACACTGCGTTTCTATCCACTTCAAACCAAAGTACTGTTAAAATCCTGCTGGGTTTAGACCTGAGCTCTAGAAATTAATAAACATGACAGGACATTTTGACCATGGCTTCATATCTTAAAACTTGCAAGGTTTTTGCTCTTTTTATGCTGAAGAGTTGTTACAGATCTCCCTCTGAGAAATTGCTTTCTAATCTCTAGCCTAAAATTAACCACAGTTGGTTTCTTTTCCATGCCAGCTGTGTCCTTCAGCAGAAGTAAAGATCTTCCTCCTCCTCTTCATTGTTTTGCATACTTCTAGAACTGACCCAGTTACTGGGTTCCTCGAGTCCTTGCTTCTCTTACCAAGGTCACTTCACTTCCCTGATCCTTGTAGCTCTGTCCAGGAATGGTGAACTTAAACTGGGAAAGCCGGAGAGGGGACAAGACCTGCAGCTGATGAGGTTTTGCCAGTATTTTGCATAGGAGCATTGAAGACACAGCTGTCTCTCCTGGAATGGCTTTGCCTGATAAATCCTAGGATCTCATTTGTTTCTTCTCAGGACTGTTTTCTGCTGTGGTTTACAGTGGTCACAAAATAAGCAAGACACCTTTGTCCCTCCTCCTGTTTCCAGTTGATGTGCACAGATTGAATTAGCTTGTTTAAAAATATTCCTTGCGCCCCTAACGGTAAATTCCCTCTTCCTTCCATTACATGCTGGTTTTGAGGGCAGCAAGTTTTCACGTGCAACTTCACAGTCTTCCTCTGAGGTGTTGGTGATGTCTGCAAAAGTATCTGCTGCAGCTGGCCTAAACGAGGGCAAAGCGCCTGATTCGGTGGAGATTGCTGCGTCGTCTGCGTGTTGTTAACAGTAAGCGTGGATTGTAGGTGCTGGAAAAAGCTTGGCAGCATGCCTGATTGCGTTGTCACTGGGAGAATGAAAAAGTGACGCTGGTACTCAGGCTTGGCAGTGAAGGTGTTTTATATGAGACTCCAAACTCTGTGTTTAGTTATTTTTTGTGTCCAAGTGGTGCCTAGGAGGTAGGTGACTCTCTCCTCTGGTCAGGCTGCCAGTCATCGTGCCCATTTCTTTTCTTCCTCCCCAGTGGACTAGTTCTCACTCGCCTCTTTTGTCAGTTAAATTACAGTTGTGGGGATGATGCCACCTTTCCCAGAAGTGCTTATGGTGCCTGGCGTAGGAGCGCAGAGATCAAACCTGGGAATGTGAAGCAGTAGCACAGCCCAGTCACCTTGTTCTTTCTCTCTCTCCTGGCTGCTCAGGATGTGGTGCAGGAGGCTGGCATGTCTGTTCAAGGTGCCTTGCCGGCTGAGTGGAAGCACGAGACATCGCTCGCCATGGCTGCCCCGTGGCAGAAGGATCGTCCTCCCTCCTGCAGCTCGCTGGCATCACACAGCCCCGGAGTCCCTCAAGTGTGCCTGGCAGTTGCATGGTGATCATCTAGGTAGGTGTGTTGGGTGTGTGTGTACCTGCTTCTGAGTCTGTCTGGGGAGAGGAGTGAGGTTTTCCCAACCTTCTTCCCTGGGAGTGTATTTTTTATTTTCTTCTGAAATGGCCTGCCTTAGAGGGATGCACGCTGGAGTTCGTGTTTCATGTTACCTTTGGGAATTCCCAAAGGCAGGATACAGCAGGTCCGCTTTTGTGATCAACGAGGCAATGGTTAAATTGGAAATGGAATTGAGGGATTCCTGAACAATAACTGCATTGCCCTGCCAGGCACTTACTTTCTGTGTAAGGCTCGGGGCTCTGGCAGGCGGGGTGGCTGGCTGGTGTGTGCCCAGCTCTCTTGTCCCCACTTGTGCAGGTTTTCCCTAAAACACTGATGTGTGGACCACGGTCGTTGGAGCGGGTTTGCCTGCAGCCTCTCTGCGTGGCTGGATGACCTGAGCAGCAGGAGCTGGGGGGCATAAAAGCCTTTTTGATGGAAATAGTACCTTGCTGTGAGACTGCTTAAGGAAGAAGCAGGGAGAGTGTGTCTTAATGTGAAGTAACGCAGCAAGCCAGTTATAAATGCTGTCTGATGCTGCTTTCTGTCCTTCTGTGTCTGGAGGTGACTTGGTACCTGAGGCACGTGTTGCCCCATGGCCTGTTTGGTTTGGTCCTGTGTCTGTCTGCCTGGGGCTAGTTAGATGTTGGTACTGAATCACTTGTAAGCAAAAGGGAGTTGCTTGGTACTTTATCCAACGAAGTGGCCCCAAGAAAGGACATTGTTGTTGTCCCACTGCAAAGTGACCTTGGATACCTGGATTTCAAAGCTGAGCAGGAGGGACTCTCCTGTTGCCCCTGCTGGCTCTGACCCCCTTCTGAAAGGCTTTGAGTCTTGCTTAGCTGTTTTATTTGACTCTTAATCTGCATTCCTGTGCTGGGCTCTACAACTATGTACAGCAGCTGCTGTACAGCTCCGAATTTACTACTTGTTGGAGAGATGATAGATGTAAGTATGTGACCAGCATGTCTGTTAGCCGCGCTCCTTCCTGTTGCAGGATGAGATTGCCTGTAGATTGGTAAGAAGGGAGACCACGGCAAGAATGCTGACCGCCTGGCCTTCTGTGAAGGTCTTCTGCCTGGTCTTCATCCTGTGACAAGCTAGCTTAATCTATGTAAAGAGATGCTAAGGCTAACGGCCTCTGCACCCTCTAAGTGGGATCAGAACTCATGTGCTCCAGGCACCAGTGCATTTTTTGAGCCTGTCCTTCTTTGCAGAGCTCAGGTATGCAAACACACTGATGCGCTTTGATTTTGTCTGGCTGCGAGACCACTGCCGCTCGGCTTCCTGCTACAACGCCAAGACCAACCAGCGCAGCTTGGACACGGCCAGCGTGGACCTGGGAATCAAACCCAAGGCTGTCCGAGTGGATGAGACCACGCTCTTCCTCACGTGTAAGTAGCCAAGCGACTGTACCCTGTGTGTTTTACAGACCGCCAGCCCTGTTTGGAGGGAGCCTTCTTGATGAATCCCACCCTTAGGCTTGCTGGGAGAGGTCAGCCTTATCTCTAAATCAGTAGCTGTTTTGGGAAGAGATTTAGCTGTAAGCAAACTTTAAAATGTGTTCTTCTGAGCAGCACTGTTACTGTAAACATGCCTCAGTCCTAAATTTGTGTCTGTTTTTCCTCCCCCTTCCCCCCCAGCTCTTCTTGGGTAGAGATGTGTGTATCTGCAGTGTCTGAGTATTTTACTGGTTTGTTTGAACACTGCAGCGCTGCGGGTAGTGAACAGGTTGGTCAAGAAATGGTTGGTTTTTCCTTACCCTGTCCTATTTGAGCTGGTCTCCCTGATCAGAATTCACGTTTTCTGTCCTTTCTCCTCAGCTTCCCAGCCGCTTTCTTCCTTTTGTTGTAGCTCACCTTTATTTATGGGCTTGTCTTCAGTGCTTTACTTCTCCTTGGAGTCCTGTCAATAGAAAACAAAACCGCTCAAGTTGAAGCGCTTAGCTCTGGAGTCATTGCAGCAAGGACAATGCTTCTTAGGACTTGTGGCCTTAACCAGATAATATTTTGGGTGGCATCAGGGTGCAGCCAGACACGATTAAAAGGGTGAGGACTGTCCTAGACTGATGATTGCACTGACCGTGATCTGGGGCTGTTCCGTGCGATTGTGGTGACTGTGTCCCTTCTCCCGTTTCAAAGGGCCGGACGGGCACGTGACGCGGTATGGGCTGGAGTGGCTGGTGAAGAACAGCTACGAGGGGCAGAAGCAGCAGGTCATGCACCCGCGGATTCTCTGGAATGCAGAAATTTACCGCCAAGCCCAGGTCCCATCCATCGACTGCCGGAGTTTCCTGGAGACGGATGAGGGCCTGAAGGAGTTCCTGCAAAACTTCTTGTTATATGGGATTGCTTTCGTAGAGAATGTCACTCCCACCAAAGAGGACACAGAAATCTTAGCGGAAAGGATCAGCTTAATCAGGTAAGTGGGGCTGCCCTGGGAAGGGTAGACTGTTTTCCTTTTGTTTGGAAAGGTGCTGCCCTCTTACCCCTGTATGTTGTGCACTGTGGCCTGGTTTGCGAACAAAAGGTCTGGGTCTTCTACAGCCTCTGGCCAGCCCACTTGAGCTGAGATGGAGTATGGCCCTGTGGGATCTGCCCTCTTCTTAGGGGAGAGCCTGGAGTCGCTAGGTTATAGAGCTGCCTCGGGAGTGTGTGAGGACTTTAGTGACAGCAGGACTGCACAGAGGAGGGACTGAAGGATGTAGCCTGTCTGGGAAGACTTGAGCTTTGCAAGGAGAGACATTTCCTGTTATGACTTGAAAGGTTAGGAGGGCAGCCCTGGCCCTGGGAGCCAGGGAGATCAAAAACAATTTGTAGCTCTTGCTAAATGAAAATATTGAGAAATGTTTCTTCTGTGTTTGTTTAAAACACACCAACAGCATGGCAAGACGGGGTTTGAGTTTCAAGTTTTATCCAAGCTGCAGAAACAGTTTAACTTGCCTTGGGCCATTGGAAGAGGAGGGATTTCTTTTAATGAATAGTGACCCTACGTAGAAATGAGGGGCTCCAAGGAATAACCAGCCAAGTTCTTTTTCCCCTCACCCTGTAGCCCCTGAGCACTGTTTGTCCTTACCTTCTGTCTGTCCCCTTCCATGTGGGTTGTAGGGGGGAGGTGGGAAATGCAGGATCCTAAGAGCAAGAAATGGGATTATTAGGCAGCCCTGTGGCGGGTACAAGCAAGGGCTAGCTGCGCTCTGGCAACTCCTCATGTCGCTCAGTGGCTTCCTTGATTTGACTGGGACTGATGTTTGGTGTGGAAAGAAGATCCGTGTTTGTGGAAGGGAAGCAGACTCATGGCCATCAGCCTCCTCGAGGAGGAAAGGGACAGACATTGAATACTAGAGGAAGCATTGGAAGCACCATCTCTTGACAGCCTGAATTTTGTTAAGTTATTCTGCTTTAATTTACTCTGTACATAGGATGAAGGGGAGTAGCCTCAAATGCAGGACAGGGTCAGCTTTACCCACCGCAGTGATCCCCGCGGTGCTTTGTGATAACCGCCCGCCTCTTTTGCAGGGAGACCATTTACGGTAGGATGTGGTACTTTACCTCCGACTTCTCTCGGGGAGACACTGCCTACACCAAGCTGGCTCTGGATCGTCACACCGACACGACCTACTTCCAGGAGCCCTGCGGGTACGTGATCTTGCTGGTTCACAGACACAGTGCAGAAGGCAGGAGCGATTCGCAGTGGTGCCGTTTCTAGCAGCATGGGCTTCGCTGTCTCCCATGCTGCTGATGGGATGTACTTCTGCCAGTCGCACAGCAATTCTGGGTCCTCTCTGATCCCTGTGGAGCAGGGTAGTCTGTAGATCATCTTTCTTTCTATGTTTGAAACTTCTAGGTCTTCCAGAATGCAGGGGATGAAGGACTTGGCTGTTAGATAGCTGGCTTGGTATCGTTGTGGTTCAAGTAGCTTTGTAGCCACAAAGGTGGCTCAGCGCTGTAGTCATTTCTGTGCTACCCCGAAGCTCCTCTGGCAGTCTGTTCTGAAATCACCCTCCTCAGGCTCTGAAGTGACTGACACAGCATTCAGCCTCACAGAAAGAAGCAGTTCATTTGTCTTTTGGGTACCTCTGGCAAGGCTCAGCTCCTCCTGCAGCAAGTGCCCCATACCAGCTGTTGTCCAAAGGTGCTGCAAAAGGTTGCTTTGACTGAATCCTGCTGACCTGGGGCAAACCCTCCTCACCCCCATCAGCACCGTCGGTTTGGCTGGCTGAGCTGGGTTAGCGGTAGCCTGCGAGGAAGGAGGGAGAGCAGCTCACCTTGGCACAGCCTGCAGCAGCAGTCTCTGCCCTCCTGAGCTGCGAGCGGCAGCGATGTACGTGCCGTGCTCACGTATGCTTTGTGCAGTCGCTCTGCTTCAGTTCAGACAGGTTGGGGTTTGCGTTCTGGCAGTGGTGCAGCCCTGTAGGTAGGCAGAAACTGGGCTTCCCCAGCCCTTCGAAGTTCACCCGTGTCTGTGCTTTCAAAAGCAGTTTGTAGCTACAGCGCTGTTCCTCAAATGCTAGTTTGCAAACTGCTTTTCTGATATAGCCTCTGGGCTGCGAGTTTTACGCACAGCTGGAGAAGGAAAGGCAGCAGCCCTGATCGTGGTTCACAGTGAAGTGCAAGAGACTTAGGCTTAATTTCTAGCTTAATTTTTTTTGTCTGCTTTCATTTCAATCAAGAGGGGAATCATGGGGAAATGGCCTGGGGGAGAGCTGATGGAAGTACTGTGATCTGCTATGGTACTGGGGCTACAAAGAGAAGTCATCCAGTCCACGCCTCCTGCCCTGGGGCAGGATTAGCTCTTTCCAAGTGAGGCTGTTAACTTGTTAAACATCTTAATGGGAAAGGGCTGTGGTGCAGAGCTGTAAAAGCAGGGGAGGACAAAGGGGCCAGACCTGCTGGCTGCATGTGGATTGGGGAGCAGCCCTTCAGACCAGTAGCGTTCATTCTGAAGCAGCTCGGTGTCAGGAGCAAGGTAAGTGGGTTTTAGTGTGCTCTGCGGAGCTGGAACTGTATGCACAAAGGTACTGCCACATGCCTCAAGCCAGATCTAGGTGGATTCCCTGTTTTCAGTGAACTGACTGCAGAACCCGTGTGCTTTCCTGACCTGCATGGGGTTACATGCTTGGCTGACTGGTTTTAGGAGCCTGCAAAATCTTCCCCAAAATCAAATTAAAAAAAAAAATAATTAGTAATCAGAACTTCAGCTTATAAAAGACCTTTGATTGAACTGCTTGGTGCCAGAACCATAGAGCTCATTACCTACTTTTATACCTTTCTTTTCCACTTGGAAGGGTTCCCTTCAGGTAGGTGTAGTCTCATCTGCAGTCAGCTGAATTATATCAAGCAATGACAGCATGGGCTAAATTGGTAGGGCTAACCATTAATGCTTGCAGTTCTGCAAAACCATAGTTGTGCAGGAAGAACATGAATTTCTGGCTTTCCTGAGCCCCCACCTCTGCCAGACATCCCTTCTTCCCAGCCTGTTTCAGACTTGCTTTCGAAACGCTTGAAACAATCTTTGACCTGCTTCTAAATGAAATGAGGGGTTTTTCAAGAAAGATGTGTTCATTTCAATGTCTGCTTTCCCCCACTGCTTTGGCTGAAATTGGCCAAATCTGACAAATCCGAAGTTACATTACTGCAAAGGGTAGAGGATAGAAACTCCCCAAGCTATGGGAAAGACTGCAATGTTCTCTCACCGGCTGGGTACCAAAGAGCCTGCCCTCAGAAAAGGCTTCCTAGGCACCCTGAGCTCCAGGAGGAGATTGTTACCTTTGAGGCACAGTGTCCTTTGCTCCCATGCTTGTGGGCTGACTTTGTAATATTATCCTGAAACTGTTGTGGGGATAAGAGCGGGTGGAGCCGAGAGGGTCCTGCCACCATCGCTTGCTGTGGGACTGGGTTAAGAGAGATCAGAGGGTAAAGGCTTTCCCAGAAGCTCGCAATTAATCTTCTGACAAGTGAAGTTGGTACACTGCAAAAATTGGGAGTAGGTGGCTCGAGGCAGCTCCTGGGTATTTGTTCCTAATGGCACGAGGCCTGCCTTGCTTGGATGCAGGGAAAGAGAAGCTTCAGAGAAGTAATAGGACAAAAGCTGGGTTGGATGGCTTCCCACTAGGGAGGGGACATCCCTGGAGGCAGACTCCTCACTGGAGACTCCTCCGCTCCAGGCTTTCCAAAGGGTCTTTAATGTGCGGCCGTGAAGGGTCTCCTGACCGCCTGGGGAGACATGATGTACTGCCTCTGAGCGAGAGTCACCCTGGGCTCCCCTCCTAGTTCCTGGAGAACTCAGCAGGACAACCAGCTTTTCTTTAACTGTCCTCTTGTTCCAAGATGTTCTAGGGAAGTTAGTTTTGTGCTTTTGAAGCTCTGCATCCTACTGCCTGGGTGGACTTTGGGTGACGCGGGCCTGATCTTACACCTCTTGAAGTCTCCCAGACTCACAGCACTTGATGTGGGAGGTGGTGTAGGCAGCTAGCACTGTTCTTGGAAAGTGAAATGTGTGAGGATGGGCCTGAAGAAACAGCAAGTACAGCCATTTCTTGCTGGTCTGTCTCCATTCCGTGGCAGGTCTTAGAGAAATAAAGTGTGTTGCAAGTACGTCTGTCGCAACCATCAGAGAAAGGTTGTGCATCCATCTGCGTCTGTCTGGGTCCGTGGGGAGCACCTTCTCCTCACAGGACAGGCAGCCAAGGTCTTTTGTGCTCTGGATTCTCTCGCCCATGCAGCATCCAGGTGTTTCATTGCCTGAAGCACGAGGGCACGGGCGGGCGGACGCTGCTGGTGGATGGTTTCTACGCGGCAGAGCAGGTTCTCCGGCAAGCCCCCGATCAATTCGAGCTGCTCAGCAAGGTGCCGCTGAAGCACGAGTATGTTGAGAACGTGGGAGACTGTCACAACCACATGATTGGAGTTGGGCCGGTTCTCAATGTCTATCCCTGGAACAACGAGCTTTATCTGATCCGGTAATATCAATGTGAGGCCTCTTGCTTATGGGGAGGAGGGGGGATTGTGGCGGATGGTAGTGGTTTTCCAGAAGATATCGTAAACTCAAAACCAATGTATGTTTATGGGGCAGGGGTGAAACCACAGAAACATAGTACGTTTCCTCCTGGGCTGTGCATTGCTGCTTCAAAGGAAGTGTCAGAACCACCGATAGAAAGATGCGTGTCAGTGCTGAGCTTTGATTTGTCACTCCTGTCATCCTTCCTTCAGCTGCCTGCCCTCATCTCCTCTCATGTGAGAGGCAGTACAATTCGGCTGTTCTTTGAAAAAGCCTCTGGAAACTAGCCTGGTGCACAGGGAACGGGGAGAGCGGAGACTGGCCCTCTTCAGAGGAAATTCGGGCTGCTTTCTGAAACTCCGGCTTGGCTTAGTGCAGGAGGCTGTCCAGCACTGCTCCGCACTTTTATTCTGAACAGCTCAGTCTTGCCTCTCGCTGTGGCGCATCCTTCCATGAAAACACAGCGAGAGCAGTTTTACACTTGCCAGTAAACTCCTCCTTGGTCCCAGTGTTGTGTATTCTCCTGAAAGTCCCGCACTTGCAGCGTAACCTCCCTAGTCGTCTGCATAGCCTCCCTTAAATACTGACTGATCCTACGAGCTCCTGAGGTTCCCTTTGGAAATACCCGGCTGTGCTCCTGGAGCCACGTGGGCGGTCTCTTATCTCCTCTTTACTTCTAGGTACAATAACTACGATCGTGCTGTCATCAACACTGTGCCTTACGATGTCGTGCATCGCTGGTACGCTGCTCACCGCACACTCACCACAGAGCTCAGGAGACCGGAAAACGAACTGTGGGTCAAACTGAAGCCGGGCAAGGTAGGACGTGGAGCTGGGAGGCTCCTGCGTGTTTGGTAGAGGGAGGGCGGCAGGGCGCTCCTTCGGACGCGCAGGCTTGTTAGGACTGAGGTGAATGCTTCAGGCAAGCTCCGTATGCTGCAGTTTTCCTCTTTACAGCTGGTTTAAGGTGCCCTGTGTTGCACTACTGGCATCTGGGGGGTGTGTTCCTACTGTCCTAAAAGACTAGGGGCTTCCAGATAAGGCAGAAATGTTTAATTCAACCCCTGCCTCAGAGGATGTTTGTCCCAGCTGGGGGAGAAGAGGAAGATCTTTCCAGTCACTGAGATGAGGACCCTCAGAAGCAGAGAGGCTGGGAGCACTTAATGTTCAGCCTCTAACTTCTTCTAGAAGAAAATATAAAGGTGTGGGAAGCCGAATTTACTTCTGAGGTTATATTTGAACCCTTACATTGCTAGTGGATCGCAAGAGACCTGGGCTATCCTCACTGTCCCAGAAGTGGCTAGTACGCCTTGGTACCGACAGGAAAAAGCTCTGCCCTGTACCTGGAAGGTTGATGCTGGGTGCAGCTTTGGAGGAGCTTAAAGAGCCAGAGCCACGGTTGTAGGCTTGAAGGTGTTACGGTGCATGGCTGCTTCAGCTGCGCCTGCTTGAAGGGATTCTAGTCCTGTAAAGTCTAGATTCAGGCTGAGCCCAGGGCCCCAAAAATTAAGCAGCCCAGCAGGGAAGATGATCATATCGGAGCCCCTACAGCTCTCTGTTCCCAAGGACGCCTGGGGGGGAGTGGCACACACAGGCTGAAGATGGCCGGTTTCTGGTACTGGTGAACTATTGCACAACCTTTCCAACAGAAAAGCCAAGAAACAGCCCAGGACGTATTTCTGGGCTTTGCTGGCTGTCATGTTTTAACTTGTATTAGCAGCAGAACAAAACGCTGGCTTCAGGTAAACCAGCTGTGCCGATCAAATGAAACATCTGGCTATAGTCTGATGTGGTGAACAGGAAACAGGACAGGTCATGCCTGCTACGGCAAACCCTTACTTGCCCTTCCAGTCCCAGGGACCTCCAGCCCTGGCCACGGTGGTTTCCCTTCTTCTGATGGTCCTTTCTCTTCACCTGCAGGCACTGTTCATAGATAACTGGCGCGTCCTGCACGGACGGGAAGCGTTCACAGGGTACCGCCAGCTCTGTGGCTGCTACCTGACGAGAGATGATGTGCTGAACACCGCGCGCTTACTGGGACTCCAAGCGTAGCCCAGACCACCCTCCATGGAGAGGCAGTTGGACCTCCAGCACCACCGTGCTGGTGCATCACCATGACCGAGATGTTGCACATACCTCAGACACCTCCACCCTCTCCAAGCAGTTCTCGGTGCCCGCTCAGGAGAGGGAAAGCCAAAGGTTATGGGAGCTTTATGGGATCGAATTCTGCCTCTGAGCATGGTCGGCTCTTGCTGTCTGTGTACCCAGCCTGGTCTTTCCAGTCAGTCTGTCCTCCTCAGCTCTGCTGACACCACGGGAAGTGCTCCCAGCACCTATTGATGTGTAGTGCTCCTCCGATCAAGTGCCTTCAGGATTTGAAATATTTGCAGTTTTCCCTGTTGTTCAGCCTCTTTGTCAGCTGGCAGTCCTAGTTTGTTGGGGTTTTTTTGGCAGAGCAGAATGGAAATCTTTGGGGTCTTGTCTCACCCCAGGCTGGACTTAACCCCTTCTAGAGAAAACAAAAACCTACTGTCCCTATTTGATGAAAACTCCACTACTCAAACTGAGGGCTGTTGGCACGTTTCAGGGACTTCTTTCTTCTTAAACCCACTGCGTACCCCTGTAACAGGCACTGGTACAAGCCGTGCCGCTTGAGAGGTGGCCGGAAAAGAGAACCTGGTATAGTTAGGGTATTTCTGGAAAAGTTTAGGCTAGAAGGAAAGGGGGAAGTAGCAAGATCTGCATGTTGGGAAGGAGAGATGACTGGGTTAGATGAGAGATGTATTTCTCCATTTCCTTGGCTTCCAGTAATGTAACGCTTCTGTTCTTTCTGCCTCTTGCGCTGTGCTTGTAGCAAGGGCGACGGCTCAGCAGCTACAGTATTTGCTGGCAAATTTCCCACTGTGCCTGCCCTTTCCTCTTTTCCAAAGAAGGAATTTGTGTTCGTTTGTCACCACACGGGCTGCTGGATGAGGCTGACCGTTTGTTCGGGGTTTTTCCCAGATTCCCCCGCATACGGAGGTAGCGAACGCAGGGTTGCCTCTCGGCTCCTGTTACCTGGGAGGATAAACTAGAGTCTGGCACACTGAGGGCGCAGTGTAAGGAACAAAAGCAAATCCAGTCATTATTAGAAACATTGGTATTTTAGAAGCAGAAGGGGATTTTAGGATTGGTTTATCTTTCATTCTCTTGTATCTTTGGGGGTGTTCACTCCTCCGATTGGACCTTAAAACAGGGCTGGTCCCTTTTACTCCTGGCTTTCCTGTGCAAGCAAGGTGCTTTTGTGCCCAAGGTACAAGTGCAACACAGATGCATATGTGCTAAACTTGCTGCCCTCATTTAATCTAAATACTGACAGTACAGATCCTAGCGTTGAGATACTCTTGAAAGCTTCTCCTCACGCGGACTGAGCTGCCTGATGCTGTCTCTCGCAGTATTTCCCGCCTGCGGTGAGCCACCGCTCCAGTCCTCAGGGGTTGAGAGGGGTTTCCGAGCGAAGGCTTGGCAGGAAGCTGTTGATCAGAGGATACGTGAGGAAGTGAAACGCGAGCGACGGTGGCAGGCAACACAAGCTTGAAGTAGCTGGCTTCTGTCAGGTACGTCTCCCAGGCCTGTGAACAGCAGCTGCGGACACGGGCAGGAACTTGAATTTTCCTCTAGGCTGAGCCTGTGAATTCCTTGAGCAGCCTGCAGCGCGTGTTCTGTTACTCTATCAGGCTTTTTGTTTACAGATTTTCCTTAGGTGCCAATTACACCAGCACAACTTAGATGTGAGGTTTTACAAATCTACATTAATCATGTTGAAGTAGCAAAGCACAGGGGTTACGTCCGCCGTCGCTCACGCACCTCAGTGCCCTGGGGCTGGTTTCACCCTGGGCTCCGGGCAAAGCCGTGGCCTGGAGCGTGGGGGAAGAGGAGAGGTGGTAACGAAAACCAGTCTCTGTGTTAGTTGACAAAGGAGCCTGATCGGTATTTGAAACCCGTGAGCACTGAAGCCCTCGTTCATATTATTTGAGGGTATCAAGGGTTCCTGAGCTCTTTGTGCCCCCCTGTCCCCCCAGGATATGAGGGAGAGTCCTTGGGTAATGTGGAAACCTTCCCTTGGTCAATGAGATTGGCTTTACCTTCCCCTCCTCGGGGGACCTCCGTCTATCGGCTGCAAGCTGAAAATCTGCCGCTACCCTGTGCTGGAGCATGCAGGACTACGGCTGAGCCCAAGGGAGAACTGGCCGAAGTGTATTGATAACATTGTCGTGACAGAGGTGCCTTTTTGACATGGAACGTGGCGACTGTGGCTCTGCCTCCGCAGCTGCTGCCCGGGGCTGTGGTCTGCAGACACTAAGCTCTTCTGAGCCAACTCCAAGCCACCACACTCCTCAAGGTGACTGTGTAATCTGTTTTGGGGAGAATTCTTCACAGTGAATGTAGAAGCAGCACACTTCCTCATAGGTGTTACTCAAACTAAATATTCAATAAAATGGGGAGCGGAGAGAGCTTTGTTTAGATGTTGTGTTTCACCTCTCCCCACTTCCCAAGAGGGCTAAATTCTTCCTAAGCAGCTTGTGAGCATCAACCCTTTAGCTGAAGGAACAGGACTGCTTGGCGTTGTTTGTGCTGTGTTACAGAGCGCGTTCTGTTTGCTGTAATGATACCGGAGCAGTTTCTGTAATCGAGCTTTTTCACTTCTTTCAGCCAATAAATGATGAACTGCTTCTTTCTCCTTCCCACTACCCTAGTGATCCAATGTGTGTGTTTAAGACATTTTCCAAAAGGAAGAAATCAAGTTTTCACATAAGTGATTTATAAAGTGGGTCAGCTTGGCAAAATGTGTATTTCAAGCAATGGCGAACTTGAAAATAAGTCTTTATGAACCTCAAAGGTGGAATAAACATGAGGAGCAGTAAATCAATGCATGTCCCTTGACTTCTCATTGTTCGTTCTTCCACTGGCCACACGATGGCAGAAGATGCAAGAAATGAAGATTGAAAAGTCAAGGAGGAGTCCCATCCCTTTGTGGGTTAGGGCTGGCAGCGATGCTGGTTCTCTTTCTTGCTGTCCCTCTCCTTTGAGACCCCCCGACCTGCCGTTCCTGGTTACGAAGGGCTGTGAGAGCCGCAGGATGTGATGGCTGTCGTGGCGAGGGGAATGGGGTGATGTGGGGGGACGCACGGAAGCTGAGCGTGCAGTGGGGTGATCTGGGGGCATGTGCAGAAAAATTGGTGTGAGGCAGGAAGGAAGCGGAGCTGAGCACGGAGAGGAGAGATGCGGCGAGGGCAGCGTGTGCCCTGGCGCCCTTGGTTCCCGTCTGTGCCCGCAGTTGGGTCCCTTCTGCTGCTGGGGCCATCCCTCCCTCACCTTGTGCACCCTGAGCAGATCCTCCCACCCCATCTGTGCCTCCAGTTCCCTCCCCTTGCCCTCCCCGCTCCGGACTGCCCCGTTTGCCCTCCGGTGCCCCGCCATGTCCCCCTGGTTGGTGTCTTGTCTCCCCAGGACCCCCTTTCGTCCCTTGGGTGTGCAGCGCAGCCCATCGTTCAGCTTTTGGTGCTCCCCAGAGCCCCCCCATTTACCTGCTGGTTGCATCAGGACCCCCCAGTTTTCCCCCAGTATGCCCCAGAGCCCCCTGCTCGCCCATGGGTCTCGGGATGGCTGTTTCATCTTTTGGAGCGTCCCCCTTTGTCCCCCTCCGGTGCAGCCAGGAGCCTTTCACTCCTCACAGGAGGCGACAAAGAACGGGAAAGAATGTACGTATCGTTCTTGAAACCGTTCGATCCGTGCTGCCCTCAGTTATAATCTATGTGTAGTGATTAAAAGCCTTTTATATAAAGAAATATGGTTTAATTTTACACTTGCTATACTAAAATTATTCTTAAATTATTCTTTCAGCTGAGCTAAAAAGTATTTTTTACATTTTTAGTTTTACTCTTCATTTCTTTCCTTTTTGGCTCCTGGAAAACATAGAAGCTATTTTAATAGGGTCCTTCAGCTAAGTGAACTGAAACTGTATTACCTAAAGTTAATAATTAACTTAATTAAGCCCCTTAGTTCAAACCTGAACTGTCAGATCGAGGAGACACAGTTCTGCTATGGAAATGAGGCGATACGAATTTACAGAAAAACAAAGCAGAAGCAAATTAACACGTGGCAAGTGTCACAGTTTTGAGGAAAGGCAGATGGTGCAAGTGAATTCCCCTGCGAGTAACCTCAGCGGCGCGCAGGAAGGCTGGCAGGTAACGTGCAGACCGCACGGCTAAACCGCACACTCACAAACGCCCCTGGAAACCCTTCCTTACGCCCCCCCACTCTTAAATTCTGAAATAATCCGCAGCAACACAGACATCTCTATTTCGAGTTGACAGGGACCTGCGACCGCTCGCTCTCCCACACGCCAAACAATTGGTATCTGGTAATTTTACCCAGCGTCTCTGGTTTTGCCTTTTTCTGTTTGACCTTCATTAGCCAGAGAAATGACGTGTTCGTTGACGGATGTTGCTACGCTGCTAATGGGAAGTACCCACTTCCAGTTCGTTACTGTTCATTAACTCTATTGCGGCCTTGGGAATGTAACGGGCACAAATATAGTAGATGAGGGAGGGGAGCAAATTATCACCTAGTCCCCCTGTAATAACTTCAATAGGTTTAATGAAGTAAAGGGAAAACCTTACAAACTCATGGGAGCCTGGTGACGATAGCACCGGACCAGGATTTTCCAACTGATTAATTATTCTGCTGTTAATTCACACCAACCCATGAACCAGGTATGTACAATTGACTTGGGGTTAATTAATCCCGTAGAGCATCTCTAAAGGGTTTAGGGCTGGGCACAGCGGCAGCGGGGCTGAAGGGGCTCGGGGAGAGGGGGCTGGCAGAGCACCCTCCGCCCTCCAGCCCAGAGAGGCAAAAAAGGGACAAAAAAGGGGGTTTATGTAAAAAGAGCCACTAGGGCTCACCGTAAAACCTGTTGCTCAAAAGCCGGTTAGTTTCTCAGAACTGTCAAACCTCGAAATGTTTTACAGGCAGATAGTGTTACTATTTTACTGAAAAAAAGCTGAAGGCAGAACCAGCTTTGTGGTTAGAAACTCCTGTCCGGACGCCCTGGGGCAGAGCAATCCCGTCTCTGCAGAGCTCCCAGCATCGCCCGGGGAAACGCCAGCAGGGAATTCTAAAAAGATTTCGATCAAGAATTTGGGCTTAAAAACGCTGGAAATGAGGAAAGCAGAAGCTGTGAGAGGCAGCAAGAGGTGAAGGGCTGCTACGAAGGAGGAGAGATGGGAAATAGAGAATAAAGATTCCCAGAAGCCAGAGTTACATTCTGAGAAAATACTGCACATTTAAAGACACAATCCCCGTCCAGCACCAGCTAAGGCCACTTCTAAACACGCGTACATAAGCCCTGGTGAAAGGTGAGAAGTTTCACTCCTGACATTTGCTGAGTCAGACTTCAGCGTCAAAAACAGGGGAGGGAGTGGGGGGGAAAGACACTTGTGAAAGACCCAGAGCAGCAGGAATGCGGGTGAACACGGGACAAAGAGCATTAACCCTTTCTCCTGCATCAAACCCCTTCTGCTGACACAGTGGCGATGCAGAAAAGCGATTTTTCAGGGGAAAGCGTCTGCCAAGCAGCGTGTTTGTGCTGGCACCTCCAGAGACCCCCTAGCAGGGGGGGAGCCATGGCCACCGCTGCTGGCATCCCCGCTCCCCCTCCGTCTGCAAGCAGCCGTCCCTTGGGAGGTTTGGATCCCGGTGACGTGCTATCCGTGGGAAACGCCGGGGTCACCGGTGGCGACAGGCGCTTTATCCTCAGTGACAGGCAAGAAGGGGCAAAACTATTCCCTGCATAAGCTTGGGGAAGGAAAGGAAGGGAAATAGTTTGAAATCAAGATTATATGTATCCCAGCCCTTGAGGGCTTGTAATTCAGCTCGTCTGGAGAAGCTCCCGTGCTCCAGCGGGATGAGCTCTCTAAAATCAGCCTGAAACCATTCCAGGCGTAGGGACAGCCCCTGACAAGGCTTTGCAGCAAGTCACCTGGATAAAGGATGCACATAAGCTTTTTTCCCTCCAGTTTTTGGGTTTACTCTTGATTTCCACAAGATTTTCATGTCCTTTCTCTGACCTTTCTACATATTTGCAGCTGTTCTGCGTGTCTTTCTGTATTGCAAACACTTTTCCTTTAATGTGGCTCCAGGTGAAGAGGATTTGGAGGCAGTTAGGTAATAAAAGGGCAATCTCCACCCACCACTGTGAATTGTGGTCCATGAAATCAGCCTTAAAGCTTCCCCTGGGGAAGAGGAGCAGAGGGGGTTGTGGTGGTTTTCTGTGTATCAAGTGAGTGGTTGGTGAGTCTTGGGGCTCCGTGTCTGTTCCCGTCCCGAGCTGGGCTCGCTGCGATCTGGTAGGGTGGGAGGTTTTCCACTGATCCCAGAGGAGTTTTGAGGAGGAAGGCAGAAGATGACTGCTGCATCCCAAAGCCAGGTGATCCTCCCTAGGAAAATTGTACTGTTGTATCTCAAGTGTGCTGGCTGTTTCCAGGCTAAATGCAAAGGGAAGGAACTTTACTCTTTCCAGCTTGTCCTCCCCCAAAGCTGGGTGGTTTTGGTGATGTTTGTGTTGCCTGGCGTGCTGTCTGGCAGAGATGCTGGCTTGAGTTGGAGATGCCCCAGCACATACTTGGGGGATTGGTGCTGAAGAAATCATCTAAGTGTTGCTCATCAGAAAGGGGGATGTGTTTGTCATGCAGGCTAACGTGGCTGTTGGATGCTAATGAATACAAATAATTTCTCTGTGGGTGTAACCTTTCAGTAGATGTATAGGAAGCGATGAGAACATGCTGTGGCCTGGGGTGATGTGGATGATGGTTACCTGGCAGCTGCTGCTACTGCTGGTGATTATGAGCTGATTTCTTTGTATTGAAATATCAAGTGATCATGGTGGAATAGTCATTCTTTTCTTTAGCTTGAGTATTTCTCAGCTATGCTTAGTTTAGGCTTCAATATCTTTATGCTTGTAACTCTCTAAGGGTTTTGATTTAGATGCTTTAACCCTCTCAAAGAGGAAATTGTGGCAATAGGTGTGTGGGCGCAGAGACCCGTGTGCTGCCAGGGGGACGGCAAGTCCTGCTTTGCTCTGCCCTTTTTGAGACCTGACCTTAGAAGATAAATTCATCCATAAAATGCTGCTCTCAGGAAGCCATCAACCTGAGTAAAGCAGTGGGGGGTTTTTTTTGCTTTTTTTCTCCTTTTTCCCCCCAAAGCACAAGTCTGGAGGTGCTGGCTGGTGTGTGTGTGTGTGCGCGCAGGGCTGGAGGCTCCTCCTGACCGGAGGAGGAAGGAATCTTCCAGCAATCCCAAAATAACCTGGGAAAGACCCATCTATGGGATTTCTCCACCAGAGGCATCACCTGGGGGCACGTGATGCTGGACACACGGCCCTTCTGCTGTGAAAACGGGCTGTTGGGACTGAAACGCTGCTACTGTTTTCTTGGCATCCCTTGACGGCTGGATGTGTCACTTCCCGTGGCGATGACACCTGCGGTCTGTAAAGCCATTTCAGTGGGTCCTTGCTTCCTCGCCACCACAAAAAAAAAAAAATATGAGCAATTTCAGGACACCTCAGAGAGAGAAGACAACTCCCACGCGGTTTGCCTGTTACGTGCTGGTGGAGACAAACTGTATATATTTCATATTTGTAGCTGTAAACGGGCTGAAAAAGGGAGAAGTTCTTCTCCAGCCAGTGTAATGCTGCAGTTCTCCTTTACGGAGAAACTGTAATTCACGTGTTCTTCATCCGCCGATTCGCCTTGTCCCGCTGCTGGCGCTCTGCGTGTTCCCATCCTAGCGCGCGGTGGAGGTTTCCCACGCTTCAGACGGGTAACGCTACTCTTGCACCGCTGAGCCCGTTCTGCAGCCCTGGCGTTCTCGCCTCCTGCCCCAGCGTCGCTCACGGCTCTACGATAGCCTCTGCGTGACTCTGTGCGTGGATGGGAGCCCCCAGACGGAAGCAGAGGTGCTGCCGCGACACGTGGGCAGGTCGCGTGGAAGCGGACGCTGTAATGTATTTCTGCAATGGATGCTTAGAGGTGTTGGGCTGCGCCGATTCCCGAGTGTGCACGCGGCTCTGGAAGCCAAAGAAGCCTCCAAAGAGAACACCTATGGCATCGTAACTTTATTTTTTAGAGGTGGCTACAAAGCTGTGAAGGGCAGGCAGGATGTTTCTACGTCACTTCCAGAAAAGCACCACGGAAGGGATCTTCTGCCTCTTGGGGGGCTCCTGTAGGTGACGGGGGTGAGGATGAGTTCATCTGCTGCAGGTGCAAACTCCGTTTCTGAAGGACTTTGGAGGTGAACGTTGGTGGCTGTGGCCAGCTGCAGAGAGCTGAGATCTGCCCCGAAATCATAGAATCATAGAATGGTTTGGGTTGGAAGGGACCTCAAAGATCATGTAGTTCCAACCCCCCCACCATGGGCAGGGACACCCTCCACTAGTCCACGTTGCCCAAAGCCTCATCCAGCCTGGCCTTAAACACTTCCAGGGATGGGGCCTCCACAACCTCTCTGGGCAACCTGTGCCAGGGCCTCACCACTCTAACAGGAAAGAATTTCTTTAAATCCCAGCTGTTCTCCCCAAAGCTGGCCCACAGAGCTCCCACCCCACGGCAAAGAGGAGCCACTCGAGCAGAGGAAGGCTTTTTGAAGCATGTGAGGGCTTCTGTGGGATGACCGCTGTGTCCCTCAGGCCAACGCAGGCTGGAGGTGATGGGTGCTGAGTGCTGCGCTCAGGATTGGGGGTCACAAGGCTTTTGCAAAACAAACCTGAATTTTGTGATGCACCCCGTGAGGTTGAGGGGCCTTTGAAAAGTGAGGGGACACTTCAGCTCAGGGAGGGAGGGAGAGACCCCTGCAAAGCTTCCACCGGTCCCTCGCTTCATCCCTCAAAGCTCCTTGGGCTGCACTCGTTGGTGAACTGGAGCCCTTATAGTCACAAAGCTTCGTGCTTCTGCAGCTAAGGAGATCTCCAAGAAAACTTTGAGGCAAAATCCACCTTCGGTAAAGGCAAGTTCTGAAGCTTCAACAGGCGTCAGAGACGCTGCCTAAGCCTTCTCCTCTGGCGCCGAGAGGGGGAGTATCCGCGTGGAGCGCTTGCTGTAACCATCAAATACTTCGCTTGTTTTAATATTAAAAAAAAACAAACCCCAAACCACCAACACCACAACTTTCAGAGCTACAGCATACGAAAGAGGATCAGGCCTGTGAGGATGTGCTGTAAGAACAAGAAATCACTCTGACGCAGGGACAGTTGGGTGAGTTGGGTAATACTTTTCTGACCGCTGGGATAAGGCTGAGTTGGCTGCCGAGAATACGTTTTTGAGTGTTTAGATGTAAAGCCAGAGTTCTAGCTCAAACCTTGATCTAATGCGGGGTACGCAAACACCTTTTTTTGTGCCTGCATCTCTCCTGGGTTCGTTCTCTGCGGACGTTTAAGCTAATGGTTTAGTGGTGATCCAAGCTGGGTGCAAATCCGTGAAGGTGAGAGCCACTTCGCTAGACCTTAGAGGACAAATCCTCTTTAAAATCATGGCAGGAAACAAAACGCAATTTGACTGTCGCCTTCACGGATTTGCAGAGAAAAAAACCCCAAAATGTGCAAAACTGAGAGGACTGGGGTGAAAAGCAATTAAGGGTGACTTATATTCACATAGAAAGCAATGCCCTATATAAACATACACATTCAGATGGTGTTTCCCAGCTCTAAGCTCATTACAAAAATCAGTGATAACATCTGGAGACTTCATTCGTGTTGCTTCTCCTTCTGTGCGTCAACGGGGCAGACTCTGGTTTCGGTTTTGGGGGTGGGAGAGAAGAGAGCTGGAGGTACTGCGGCACCCAGCCGGAGCCCCGGCCGACCCCAAGCTCGGGCAGCGAAAGGGGAGAGTGCAGCTGGAGGGGACGGGACGGGTGTCCCGTGCCTGGGGGGCAGGCTGTCTCGGGCGGGAGAGCAGCCTTGGGGAAAGAGGCAAAAGCATTGAGTAAAATGGCGTTATCTCAAATTTTCCTTTGTTCCCAAGTCTTTATAGACTCTTTGTCCTTCAGAAAGCGCTGCTCTTTCCCTGACCATCGCTATCCTCCGCAGCTCCTTCATCCTCCTCCTGACGTGTCGCTGCCCCCCATCCTGTTCACACTCCTGCTTTGAGACCAACCCTCCAGCCTTCCCGCTGGAGACCCCTGATGTACCCTCACCAGTGCACCCCCTCCCGCAGCCCTGGGCCAGCTGCCCCCCACCGCCCTAGTCCTTGTGTGTGTCGTGACAGCACCTCGTGTGTCGTGACAGGGGGTATCAGCCTCTTGAGCTGAAGAGAGATCGCAGGGGCACGGACGTGTGGCCAAACCTCACCAGGGCTGTCTCAAGCGGTTAAAAGCCAACAGCCCAGAGCTGCTGGCCTCCCACCTGAGACGTATCTTCACGCAGATCTTGAGGTCAGCACCGGTGCTCAGTTTCTCACGATTGTGCCTTCGCCGCGAGGTGAGACATGAGCTCCCTGCAGGGATGCTGCACCCTCTGCTCCATCCTGCTGCTCCTCGGTAAGTCTGAGATGGGGAAGGCGATGTGGGGGATGGCGAAGCCGGGACGGGGATAACGCTGAGCTGGTGAGATAAGGGGAAGCAGCCGGGGGTGACCATGAAGCGCTCTCCTGAATGACACAAGGTGAGGAATTGGAGTGGGGGGGACTGGGCCATCACAACACGGTACGTAGAATCACTGCAAAGCGTCTGCCGAAGCCGCCCCCGGGAGAGCAGTGGCGCAGCTGGAGCCAGCCCGGCCGTTCACTGGGCTCCTCTTCACCGCTCCAGCGGCGCTGGGGTATTTACCACTGGTAATCCCTGGACAGCCACGAAGGGTGGTAACGGGAGGGTGGCTCCAACTTCAGAACATCTCTTCTGCTTTCATCTGTGTGATGATAACAGAAACACGAAAAGGGTTGGAACTCCCAAACTGAACCCTGGGAGGGCATTGCAACACCCGGCCCAGCCCCTGCACGTACCCGCTCCTGGAAGGGAAGAACGAACCTCTCGGGCTGCACGGCCGGTGTCCTCAGCCCACGCAGATCCCGGGAAGGCAGATCCCTTCGCTGCCGGAGCTCGCGTCCCCCCCCCCAAACCCAAACCCACCCCCCCCAAAGCTGGGGGTGCGGCGGCTGCTGCACGCTGCTGAGAACCGGGTTCTGTGCGTGGAGCCGCGGGGCCGGGCTGTGGGGCGAGCTGTGCCGCAACCGCCCGTGCGGGGCTCTGCTCCGGGAGGGAAGGGCCAGCGGGGCCGGCCCCTGCTCCCGCGCTGCGGGGTGAAGCCTGTGGCTGATCTGCCGCCTCCTCCTCCTCCTATGCAGGGGGAAACCTGGGGGTCCTCGTTGAAATCCGGCAGGATTCGGTCAATGGCACCGTGGGTCAGTCCGTGCTCCTGCCCGTCTCCTACACGCTCAGCAGTGCCTCTGGCTTCCCACTGGTGATTTTCTGGATGTTCCATAACTCCTCGGACAGGCTCATCTCCTGCGCAGTGCAGAACTGCTCCCTGAGTGCCGGGGGGGTTCCCAGCGATTGCTCTGCAAAATGTTTCGCCCACCACACGTACCGTGGCCGTGCTGAGCTCTTCCCCCAGAACGGGTCCTTGCTGCTGCGGGACCTGCAGCTCAGAGACAGCGGGGTTTACCGTGTCACCTTCAGATCATCACACCAGACCTGGGACATCACCCTGACCGTGCACGAGCAGTGTTGGATCCCGGAGAATCCAGGTGAGGGTAAGTGTAAGGTCAAACCCTGTTCCCGAGCCCGACGGCTCCCACAACCTGGCTTTGGCGGTGGGCGAGGAGCCCGGGGTAAGGACCAGCCCTGCCATCCTGTCCTCCGTCTCTGCCCATGCCCCTGTCTCAGCACCCTCATCACCGTCAAGAGGAGACCTGTCGGGGGGGGGGCGGTTCCTATTGCCGTACCTCATCTCGTAAGAAGTCATCTTTGACAGCCAAGGCTGCGAGCGGTGCAGTCACCAGGGGAGCATCAGGAGCTTTGTTCGAGGGGATGGACCAGGGTGGGGTCCTCCCTGCTGTTCCCCCGAAAATCAGGGGTGATGGGAAGCGTTGTGCAGCATCGGCGCTCCCAGGTGTGCAGGGCAAGCAGCACAGCTCGCTCCTCCAGCAGGAGCAGGACCAGGACCCCGCCAAGGCAGGCAGAGAGGGATGGTTCCCTGCTGGACACCTCCTGGGAAGGTGTGTGTGCTCCATGCTGTGCTGGGAAAGGGCACGGCACGCCTCGCCTGGGCGGCGCTGAGGGCCCTCAGCTGCTCTGCAGGGGACGGGAGGAAGCTTGGGCACGGCGCTGTACCCCTGCAGCCATGTCCTGTGGGCGCCTGGGGAAGGTAAGAGCCAGGAGACAGGCAGCGGAGAGGAACACGGGGAGCACGTCTGGGTCTCAGCGCAGGATTCATCTCCTCATCCGGCAGCGGTGCAGGCAGCTGCTGACATCCGGCTGACCCCGTCGGCCTCGGGCGTTGGACGCTAAGCCAGCTCCGCAGCAAAGCGTGCCCAACAGCTCGCCATCTCTCCTACCGCAGGCCCTGTCACTCGTGTCCCTTGCTATGTCTTCGGAGGCTACTACTGCTTCATCCTGCTGCTCCTGCAGCTCTGCTGGTGCAGGGTGAGTGCACCCCTCTCCCCGCACGGCGCTTCAGGCTGCCGGCTCCCCTGGGAAGGCCAGAAGTGCCAGGGATGGAGCCGGTCCCTCCGCAGGGGCTGGGGCACCGAACTCCACACTGCGGAGGTGACTTACCTTGGTGACTCTGCTCCCAGGAGCAGACCCATCACGAGGCCGCGACCCGGGGGCGAGCGGGGCTGGGGAGACACGGTAGATCCCTTGGATGAGGGATGGGGTCGGCCCGGGTCTGTCAGAGCTTCAGGTTTGGATAACTTCTGCTTTGTGCCCACAGGCGAAGTCCCGGGAGGCATCAAACACGGGGTCCCGCTCAGTCCCCAGGAGCGAGAGCGGGCAGAGTCGGCTGCAGCACGGAGCAGCTCTGCAGCCACAGTGATGCCACTGCTTGAAGCTTTTGGGTGCTGCTCGAGAGAAGAGGGTGAAGGTGTGGGACCGGCCAAGGTGGTTCCGTAGGGAAGTGCCGCGGCTCTGGGCAGCACCTCACAGCAATGCCTGTGCCTGTTAAATGCGTGGCACCCCTCCTTGAGGCTGGCTTTCCTTGCAGCAATGCCTGTTAAACGCACAGAACCCCTCCCTGAGGCTGGCTTTCCTTACAGCAATGCCTGTTAAACGCACAGAACCCCTCCCTGAGGCTGGCTTTCCTTGCGTCGCCCCCCTCCAGTTTTTCCCTTGCTGGTGGAGTAGCCCCAGGGGCTGGGGAATGCGGCAGCCGTCCTTCCGCAAAGTGAATGCGCTCTGCGCTGCGGTACCTCCCGCTTGCTTTGCACGAGCAGATGTGCCTGGGACGTGCTGCTGACGGGACAGAGGCCTGTGGCTGCCCCAGTACAAACTCCTCTTCCAGCAGCCCCCCGTCACCAGCTCGGCTTTCCTCCACGGGAGGTGTCACGCTGGACGCCGGGCCCTGCGCGGCCCCAGGCAGCAGCAGCAGCACCCTGACCTGCCCCTGGGTGCTGGCTGGAGGGCACCTGGCCCCCCACCCTCTGTCCCCACAGGACCAGGGTTGGGGTCTCATGTGAGCGCTCTCCCCAGCACGGTGCCCGTGTGCCAGCGATGGTGTGGGCCCCTCGGCAGCAGCCCCTCGTGGTGCTTCTCCATCCCGGTGAGGGGACAGTGACTGCTTTGTTGTCACCCAAATACCCTCCCTCCAGCACGGTGCCCCTCCCTACGGCCAAACACCCCTCTCCCCGTGTGGTACCCCCTCCTCCGCTCACACACATGCCTCTTCCCCTGCAGCAGCCTCCCCACAAACGCTGAGGCTGCATCTGCAGCGTCGCCTTCGGCCGTGGCAGCAGCCGGGCAAGCGGGGCGATGGTTGGCCAAGGCTCCCCAGCGCGGGGTGGCCAGGGGCCAGAGCTGCTTTTGCAGGGTGTCTGCTGCTCGTGGCCCGCGGGGGAAGGAGCGGGCACCCCTCAGCACCGTCGGTGCTGCAAGCCGTGCTCGGCCGTGCACTCGTGTGCCCGGGGAGAGGAGCTGACCCCACACACCTCTTGCAGAGCTGTCGCAGCCCACGGCACAAACGCTGCCGCGTCCGCCCTTCCCCACGGCCCTGCTCGGGGAGAAGCGTTTCCTCCACACGGCCCCGGAGCCTCCTCTGCCCGGCCCTGCCTGCGGCCCTGCCTGCGGCCCTGCCTGCGGCCCTGCCTGGCCGTGCCCCTCCGGCTGGGCGCTGTGCTGAGCACCGGCAGCGGGCAGGGCGAGGCAGCGGAGCCGGCTGCTCCCGGGGACCCCGCGGGCTGCTCTCCGGCCGGAGCCCCCCCCTTTTCCCCGGGTCCCGCCGCCCGCGGTTGTAGCAGCCCGCGGGGATGCGGTCGCGGAGCACAGGAAGACAGCCCGGGCTTGCTCGCTCGCAGATAACCCCGTGGCGCAAGCGGGGCCGGGGGCAGAGTCACCAACTTCCTCCCCCCGCCGAGGTGACAGCCCGGAGATGCTCGGCGCCGAGCCCGGCCCGTGCGACCCGGTGCCGGAGGCATGGTGACCGGCTGGCCGGAGCTCCCGCTCCAGTCCCTCCGCTGCGGTCGGGGCTGGCCCCCAGCACCCAGAGGAGATGTCCTCCGGCCGGTGCCGCTGGAGCCTCGGCTCCCTCCTCCTGCTCCTCGGTGAGTCCGGGCTGGGCCGGGGGGGTCCCGGGGCGCGCTGCCGGGGAGCGGCCGGGCCGGGGGGTGCTGCGCAGGGCGATGCCGCTGCGGGTCCTTGCCCGGTGCCTTTCGGGCTGCCGGCCCCGGGACCGCCGTCCGTCCGTCGTCCCCCCCCGCGTTCCTGCCGGGGCACCCAGAGCCGCTTCGCGTGGGGATGCCCAGAGGGGCAGAGCCGGCCGTGGAACGGCGCGGCGGAACGAATAACGCGGGGGGGCGTGGGGTGTTTGCAGCCCAGCTCAGAGCCCTTCGCTGCCGGAGCTCGCGTCCCCCCCCCCCCAAACCCAAACCCACCCCCCCCAAAGCTGGGGGTGCGGCGGCTGCTGCACGCTGCTGAGAACCGGGTTCTGTGCGTGGAGCCGCGGGGCCGGGCTGTGGGGCGAGCTGTGCCGCAACCGCCCGTGCGGGGCTCTGCTCCGGGAGGGAAGGGCCAGCGGGGCCGGCCCCTGCTCCCGCGCTGCGGGGTGAAGCCTGTGGCTGATCTGCCGCCTCCTCCTCCTCCTCTGCAGGGGGGAACCTGGGGGTCCTCGTTGAAATCCGGCAGGATTCGGTCAATGGCACCGTGGGTCAGTCCGTGCTCCTGCCTGTCTCCTACACGCTCAGCAGTGCCTCTGGCTTCCCACTGGTGATTTTCTGGACGTTCCATAACTCCTCGGACAGGCTCATCACCTGCGCGGTGCAGAACTGCTCCCTGAGTGCCGGGGGGGTTCCCAGCGATTGCTCTGCAAAATGTTTCACCCACCACACGTACCGTGGCCGTGCTGAGCTCTTCCCCCAGAACGGGTCCTTGCTGCTGCGGGACCTGCAGCTCAGAGACAGCGGGGTTTACAGTGTCACCTTCAGATCATCACACCAGACCTGGGACATCACCCTGACCGTGCACGAGCAGTGTCAGATCCCGGAGAATCCAGGTGAGGGTAAGTGTGAGTGTGCTCAGCACAGACATCTCCCGTGCTGCCTCGGCCACCACGCAGAAGGGAGCGGTGCTGGCAGCGTGTCTGTCCCTCCTCTGGAAGGGACGAGCTGCTGTGGCAAAGATAGAATTTCCAGGGATGTCTTCTATGGTGCTGTAGGTCTTTTTCTTATGACAGGAAACCCATCCTGTCCTGCAGTGCCAGCTTTAACAAAGCGTAAGGGCTTCCTGTGCAGCTGGTTGTCTCTGCAGCGGAAACGCCCTTTTGCCATCCATGGCTTTACCCAGCGTGAATGGCTGCAGGGGAGGGAGATGGCTGAGAAACCCGAGCACTGAGTTTGGGTCCTGTGCAGGAGTAAATCCAGCATTCACTGGGGAGATGGGGCGCCCGGGGCTAAATCTGTGGCCACGTGGGCCAAGAAAAAATATACCAAACGGTTGCTATTTATGTTCGTGCAAGACGCGTGTATGGTAGGGCCGCCAGTTAAGGTGGCAGCCTCGGTCCCCGTGGCAGGATGGGCTCCTTCTGTGACCCGCCCGAGCCGCTGTGCGTATTCTCATTGCCACGCGGTCCTGGTGATGTGCCTCACACCCGTCTGTCCGTGCTTCTCTCTTGCTGGTTTATCACTCCCCACGGTGAACACAGGGGTTTGGAATCCCGAACTGCTTCTGTAAATTCCCGATTCCCTCCCTGCGTTTTGCCCCCTCTGCTTGATCTCTGCCATCTCTCAAGGCACGAAACGGAGCACGCTTTCTTCCTACCAATGACCCTTCCGCAGCCCTGCTGCCACCCGGCATACAAAGCACACGAAATAATCCCCGTGGCAGTATCTGGCACGGTTCAGTGCAAATCCTGGTACGCAGCCCCTGAACGTCCATCCCTTCTGTGCTGGGGCTGGCGAGCTCCTTCCTGCCCGCTCTGGCAGTGCCGTGAGGCGTGCACGTGAGTCGTACTCTCTCCAGGATAGAAATATCTCTGAGAGTATTTGCTGGGCTGACATACAAATTCTGTCGTGGGGTGAAGCTGTCGGCCGTCTTCCCGGCCGTGCGGACAGGGAACCCTCCTGCCCAGCCTCGGCCCTTCCCCGTGGCTTTGGGGGAAGGTGCCCATCACAGACCCCCGGGGCTGGCTGCGAGCCTGAGCCCTGCCTGGCTCCGTGCTGAGCACCGGCACCTCCCAGGGCTGCGACGCCAGAGTCACAGCAACCCCCCCGCGACACGGTGCGTGCTGCCCTCGGGGTGCGCACAGCGCGGGCGGGCGGGCGGGCAGCCGGCGCAGGAAAGGAAACTCGTTAATACTCGAGCTGTAGATGTGAGTGGGCTTTTTGCAGCGCGCTATTTCCTTTGACCTGCGTGTCCGTCGTGCTGCTCTCCAGCTCCTCGTGCTGCGCTCTGATCCCACTGAGAGTGCTGTAACCGGCAGGAGTGCTCTAGAAAATGTGGTGAAACTACCGCAATTACTTGTTCAGAAAACACACCACCCGTTTTCTTTCAAACAGCAGGCATCCAGAAGCCAGAACTCTACTATATGTCTGGAATTTTCTCTTCAGTCTTCCTCCTGCTCGTCCTGTTCATCTGCTTCAAATGGCGCCGGGGTGAGTGGGTCTGCTCCTGCTTTTTACCCTTCCAGGCTGCGTCCTCCCGCTCGCCCAGGCACGTTCTTGGGTGTTAAAGGTAGCGGAGGGCTCGGGAGTTGCCTGGGTTCTGCTCTTCACAACAAAATTGTTCCTTCCGTAAGAGCACCTCTCAAACGTGCCGCCTCCTTCCAGTCATACGAGTCGCTGAACGCGTTTCGAGTTCGTAATGCGGCTTAAGGAAGCAGAAGCACGGCATGGGTCTGTTGCAGTGGTTTTTGGGAGAACTCAACACCTTTTGGTGCTGGGACCAGAATCAAGATACTGCAACATGCCTAGTCTGTAAAAGAGGTACGATTTCGTGGGCTCTGAAACGCATCCTCTAAGCGTGGCCGTGACTGTTCTGGTGTTCTACCTGTGAAACTCCAGCTGGGGAGAACACCCGGGGGTGTTTCCACTTTAAAATAAGCCAACGAGGTGCCTATCTCCACAGCTTCCATCAGCGATGTCTTCAAAACCTTCATCCCTGAGCACGCCTTTGCCGGGAAACAAATTCATTTCTTTCCCAGGGGGAGATTTTGCTTGCACTTGGAGAAAGCGGTTACAGAAATCTCCGTCCTAAAGGCAAAATCCAGATCAAGCCCTGGTGAAAGTGCCAGTGGAGTAATCCTGGTTCTCCAGCGCTGGGAGAGAGGAAGGTGCAGACCGTCGGTGTGTCTGCCAGACAATAAAACTCTCTTTTTCCTAGGTGCAGCTCAGCAGAAGAAGGGGAGAACCACTAAACAGCAGCAGGTACAGGGGCAAGTCTGGAAGCAGCTGGGTAACTCCTGCTAACCGCGGGCTTGAGTGAGGCGTACTGAGCTGTACGAATCAGGTGCTGGGTACAAAATTGGGAAGTTAATTCCTTATAGTAAGGGAAGTCAGCAAAGCGCCTGCCTTTTTCCCAGCTGCACGCTTCCCCTCCCTCCCGGACCCCAAACCGACACAAATCTCACCTTCGTGGCCGAGAAGCCTCGCGACAGCGCCGGCCAGCAGCAGCAAGGGAAATGCGGAGCGGTTAAATGCAGAGAAACGTGCAGCTTATCATCCCTCCCGGCTTCCTGAACTTGGGCTAAAGCACTTCTTCAGGGATCCCTGTGGGTGATCTAGGGGCTCATCTCGCACAGAGTTTTACCTCTGAGAAATAAATAAAGCAGAGAGAAAGAGGCAAAGAAACCTAAGAAGGAGACGTCGGAGCGAGACGGCTCAAGTCGTTTCTCTGCCCGCCACGCAGTGCTGGGGAAGGTGACTCTGGGGGGGTGGCCGGTGTCCCCGAAGTACTCGAGTACCCCAGAGAACACGTCTCACAGATCCTACCAGCCTACAGCTCTTTCCACACAAGCAGAAAAGAGGGTTTTGTGATTATTTTTCTTCTCATGAAAATAGCCCAGGTCGAGGGTGGGTCTGAAAACCACGACAAAACTTCCGCAAAGGTTTTCATCCCCGTTTCCAGTGCCGTGGAGCTCTCCCACCTGCTCTCCAGGCTGTGTGTGTCCTGTCTGAGAGGTCCTTGGGCAAAGTAGATGCCACCCTGGGGTGAACCTGATGGGCTGAGCCAGTTCTGCCTCCGTGGGGGGGGAGCTGGGAACAAAGTTGCCCCACGGCTATCGTGGGTAAAGCCATCGGGGCTTTACGTAGCTCCTGCCTCTGCCAACGCCTCGTTGCGTAGCTCTGGCCGCCTCCTGACCCCAGCACAGCCTCTGGAGAAGGCTCTCATCTTTGGTGTTTTCTTTGTCCTTCTCTAGGTCTCAAGCGTGGAGGAGTTCCACATGCAAAGCCCCGCGGCGGGGGACATGGCAACCATTTATGCCAGAATCGGAGACAGCTTTGGACAGCCACAGCCCAGCCCGACATCAGAGGTCGTGTACACAACCATAACTTCTGATCCAGAACCGAACGATGGACACTACCAGCTCCTGCCTTGACTGGGGGAGCCGCCTCGAGCGGGACCCTTGCAGAAGGTAGTTGTGCCTCAAAGCAAAGAGGATGTTTTTGTCGCTGATGCTGTCACTGCTGATGCTGCACCCTGGGTGCTCCCCCTCCAGCAGCTCCGCACGCTGAACCTAGGCTTGAGAGGATTTGGAACGACAACAGAAACGCATTAGTGTGCCTCGAACCGCAGGGTGTCTTGAATTTGAGGGACGAGCTGGTTTTAGTTTCTGCTTGAGACTCCCTGACAGTACCAAGACAACCGGCATAAGAGAAAGCTGCCTAAGGCACAGGCCGAGCACCGGTTAGTCCGTGGGAAGCTTGCTCACCTTGAGGGGTAATGCGGAGCATGAAATGGATTTTAATCGTGTGTCCCAGGTTCACTACCAATAGTCTTGCCATATTAAAAGAGTATGTGAAGATGCTTTGACCTGAAAAGTTGTCCTTATTTTTATAAGTATGCCGAGTGATTGTTGAGCTGACTCTTCCTGCCATGAAATTCGCTTCACCTCGGGATCCCAGGGCAACAGGTTCCTCTCTTGTTTTGCAATGTCCCTTTGAAGCACAAGGAGATGGGGCTTTCTGTATCGTGGATGTCCTAGCACATAATGCCATTTCCTCAACATTTGTATGCATGGCTGGAAGAGAGCTGGGCAGTGTAATTCTAATTTAAAATTAAAAGGCCACGTTTCCCCCAGCAGCACCAGCATTTTCAGGCAGCTTTGAAATGCAGTGAGGGCATAAATCGGTTTTGTTTCCCCTCCGGGTTTCACAGAAAGCCAGGTAGCGCCTACCAAAACGTGGGGCCCCGTCACTAATAATAAACGGATGCTCTGAAGGGATGAGAGCCCCGGCATCCTCCGAGCGCAGCCGCTGTCGGCACACGCGGCGATGCCAGGCTGCGGGGCAGGGCGCCCTCGGACAGAGCGTGGATGCTGCTGCTGCTGCCGCCTCTCTCCCTTTCGGGTGCTCCTCTGCGGGCTGGGATGGCGCGCAAGAGGGACGATGCTGAAGATGACGTTCGAAGCGCCGAGCACAAGGAGCCTGCTCCCACCGGTGCTGCGCCTTCCCCAGGGAAGGGAAGAGCACCCAGCACCGCAGCAGCACTGGAAGCTGCCTCCGACGCTCCTGTCTGCTCTTAGCAAGGGAAGAAAGCTTTTTCTGGAGGCAGACGTGCACTGGCACACTTAGCTTTTGCTTTCTCCTCACCTGCATCTCCAGCTCTGTGTGCTCCAGCCCCTCTCCCGGCGCCGGGTGGAAGACCTGCCGCTCCGCTCTTGGAAAGCCATGCTGGCGTTTGTGACAGCAGAGCCTTCCTCCAGAAAAACAGAAATGTTTTGTGGTTCAGTGAAGCCACAAAAGCAGAAAAGCAAAAAAACTTGCATTAGGTACAGAGAGATGTGCTGCTGTGGTTAATGTGAGGCCTTAAGTAGCAGGAGAGATGCAATTACTAAAAAACTGAAGCAGCAGCAAATAAGTGCACAGGAAATATGGCTTTTGCTCCTTCGGCTAGAGCACGTGTGGTCGCTTACTGGCAGTCCTCTGGGCAGCGCTGGGCGTCCGTCTCTGCCCCACTGCTGAAGGACTTTGGAAACGCCATCCCCGGGGGGGCATGCAGGGGCGAGGGAGGACTGCTCGGGCACGGAGCTGGTCCTCAGCGCCTGCAGCAGCCGCAGAGCCCGTGGAAAGGGGCAGCAGAGTCCCCCCACTGTGTCTGGCAAGTCACAAAATAATCTCAGCCCTGGAGCAAAATGAAGACCTAGAACCGAATTCCTGCCTCCACCAATCACCCAGAACCACGAGTGCCCCGTTACCGGCGCCTGCGTCTCCCAGAGCAGCTGGAGAAAACGGCTGCGGGGAGCCCAGCCCCCCGGGGTTCACTCCGGGAACACCCCGGGGCTCAGCCCTGCTCCCCGAAGGTGACGCCGAGGGGCAGGAGCGAGCCCCGCTCCGTGAGTCTGCAGCAAAGCTTCTTAGCTGTCGCACGCAGAGACCGTCCCGTGTCTCCTCCACCCTTGCGTTGCCCTCTTCCACTTTGCACAGCGGTACCCAGCGCAAACCCAGTACTGGTACCAGTACCGGTACGTCCAGTTGCCTTGTACCGTGCGGTGCCGAACGCCTGCCAGAGGGAGAGGAAAACTCGTTGCCTTGAAGCTGCGCACGCCGTGAGCTGCTGCTGCAGTATGGACCTGCACTGCGTGGGGGGACCCAATCCTGCCCGGGCGGTGCTCGGGTCCTGGCGTCGCACCGGGAGCCGTGGCACCCCCACGAAGTGGGCTGATCTCCGTTCGAGCGTTTTTGTGAGCCGCAGAGATGAGGTAAGCCTCGACTGACTGTCTTCCCTGACAGTCCGAGTCCAGCCAAGGGGAAAGCTTTGATGCTTCCCGTGCTGCTGACGGGCTGCTGGGCGTATGAAAACGGGATTTGGGTTAAGCAATCAGGTAGGTGACAGCAACTTCCCTCTCGGAATTAAAATACACTTCCGCTATCAGTGGAAAGACAGATTTCTCACTCGTTATGCCTGAGATAGACTGAAAATAGCAGAAAATGAAGTTTTGCAAGAGTTACCACAATTTTGCCTTACCCTTCTGCTTTTTTGGTAAGGTTGGGAGGTAGAGAAGGAGAGGAACCAAATATGAGTGTGACAGAGCCCAACCGCTGCGGCTCTGTGCGAAAATACGTAGGTGTGTGACGGGCCAGATAGATAAAGGAGCGTCGGCTGGGAGATTGCCCCGCCACTGAGCTCTGGGGCCAAGTGGGCAGGACAGTTTAGTGGGGGGTGGGGGGTTTTTTGGACTTGGAGAACAGCAAAATTCGCCAGATGGGCTGGCATGTTTCCGTGTTTGGAGAGGGAGCGGAGAGGTCGCAGTGAGCTCGTCTAGAGCCACGGGGTAATTGCCGCAGCTTCCTGGACATTTCACAGAACGACTACAGTTTTCATTTCTGCAGGAAGACTGAGCTTAGTTTATTTTTGGAAACTCAATTGGTTTTTTTCCACCTCTTGTTTTGAGCTGAAATTCCATTCCTGCTGTGCTCAGCCTGTCTGAGGCATGGCTTAGGGGGGAGGCTGTCTTTTGGCCGGACCGGAGGACCAGGATTTGGGGTGATGGGTTTAAGCGGAACTTCAAGCACTTGACTCTGGAAATGAGGTGCCGCTTGCACTTGCATTTTTTTGTCAGTCGGGTAACGTGCGTGTCATTTCCCAAAGGTGTCACCCAGGAAAAAGAGGCTCTTTATTACGCGCCTGCCCTGGAGCTCCCAGGCTTTGCTGCGTTCGCTTCAGCCCGTGCGTCCCTGGGCTGGGCAGCGGTAGATCTGTGCATCTCCCCGCAGGCAGGCGAGTGTCTGCTGGTGGCTGGCGAGATGCTGCGTTAGCGCACCCAGGCCCTTCTCTGTTTGGTCTTTGAAGCTATTACAGTTCAGCGCGGCGTTCCTTGTGGCTGCAGATGGCTCAGTGCTTGCAGACCTCAGGCACTTGCTGGCTGCATCTCAGAGCAAGCTTCCTCCCGCTAGATACGTGCAGCCTTGTAGTTTAAAGGCTTCGGGTGGCTCACTGCTCCTCTCAACAGCCTTGCTGCCTGTCATAGTTAATTCTTCCACCTTTCAATCCACCCCAGGCCCACGTGGCTGAATGTCCTCCTTTGAGACCACTGCTGAGCGGGTGGAGGACCTGGTGACCAAGGACATGGCCAAGGCACCCAATGCCTTCTTCACCTCGGTTTTTGCCAGTAATTTTTTTTTCAGCAATCCAAGGGTCTAGAGCAAGTCCACAGCAAGGAGGACTCCCTCGGTGGGAGAGGATCAGGTTAGGCAGTACTTAAGCGACCTGGGCACGCGTAAGCCGATGGGCCCTGAGAGGATGCGCCCACGAGTGCCGAGGCAGCTGGCTGACCGCGTTGCGAGGCCATTCTTGATAGTCTTTGAAAGGCTTTGGCAGATGGGAGAGGTTTCTGAAGACTGGAGGAGAGCTCCTATCCTCAGAAAGGGGCAAGGAGGAGGACCCAGGGAACTACGGGGCCGTCAGCCAGGGTAGGTGATGGAGCGGCTAATCCTGGGAACCATTCCCCAGCACGCGAAGGACAGGAAGGCGATCAGGAGGAGTCAGCATGGATTTATGAATGAGAAATCCTGCTTAACCAACCTGACAGCCTTCTGCAATTAGGTGACTGGCTTGGTGGGTGAGGGGAGAGCAGTGGGTGTTGGCTACCTTGACTTTAGTAAGGTTTTTGACACCATTTCCCGTAGCATCCTCAGAGAGAAGCTGACAAAGTATGGGTTAGATAAGTGGATTCATCAGTTTGCTTGGTTGAAAACTGGCTGAACAACTGGACCCAGGCATGGTCCTGGGCAACCTGCTGTAGGTGACCCTGCACGAGCAGGGGCTTGGGCTAGATCATCTCCAGAGGTGCGTGCCACCCTCAGCTATTCTGGTGTTCTGGGATTAGGCCACGCTATTTGTTTAGAGGGAAAAAGTGTCACAGTTGTCCCTTGCACAGCGCTTGCTCAGAGCCTACAGGATGCGTATCGTGGCTGCCCGAGCTGATTTCAGGTGACGAGCACAGCACAAATTACGGTTGTCTGCCAAGGCTTCCAGCTGCACCTCTCTGCATGTCAGCAGGCTGGAAGAGCTCGCTGTCCCCTGGTTTCCCAGAGCTGGGCCTCCACCTTCTTCACTGGCACTGATCAGGTGAATCCGACTCCTTTTCACTGTGATTTTTCTCCCATTTAACCCTAGATGGAGAATTGCAGGAAGCCCCATATGCAAAGCTCTGCACAGTCACCTCCACTGAGCACCCACGTGGGTGCTGGTGACCGTCAGGAGCACATTGACTAGAGCAAAGCCTTCTCCTTGCCCGGACTGCCCCAGCACGCTACTGTCCAGCCCAGTAGTCCTGTGGGCAGGACTCACGAGTCTCTTTCCATTGCCCTTGACTCCTGGGGGGGGTGGCAGTCTGTTTTCCCCAGCCTGGGGACGGCAGAAGGGGCTGAGCAGCCGTCAGCTGCTCCAGGTACGTGCTTGCTGCATCCTGGGCTTGGTGCTGCTGGGGGTGGAGGGGTCTCCGACCGCTCTCTGCAACGGGGATGTTGAGGTTGACCATAAAATGCAATTTACTGTTTCATCCACACGCTTCTGAGTTCTAGCAGAGACCGACGGTCGTCCCTTCATGACTTTGGGGTTGCAGCAGCGTGGGAGTGGGAAGAGAGAGAGGGACCTGGGGTTGTGCTATCAGACAGCCTGTGGCATGAGTTTCACATCTGCTCATGGTTGTCTGCTCTTCTTATCTCTCTCCAACCACAATAAGCTGCAATGGCCTGAAGCAGCGGTGTGCAAACTCTGCTGCTGTATTTGCTGTTTGGTCTCTACCAGCCCCTCAAAAAGCGCAGGGTGCAACTCAAGTGCCGGAAAGGCTTTTAAAATACTTGTGAAAGGAGTTGAGCGCTAGCAGAAACCTGCCTTGGGTTTTTTTTTTCATTTCTTTTATCTAAGATTAAGTGGAGAATATGTTTTTTAAAATTTCCTTCCATCAACCTGGAAGGATTACTGGGGCCAGAGTGGCCTGACTGATAAAAATCACTCTTTGGAGCAGCTAAATGAAGAGGTGCGTGTGGACGACGGGGACGTGGTGGGAGCAGCAGTTGGGCAACTCGTCTGTGGCAGCTTCCTGCAAGTGCATGAAATATCTGCCTGGAGAATGAAAGCTTCATCCTTCAGCATCTTTCTGAAGACACCTTCAGGTGAATGGTCACCCCAAACATCGCTGTTGCACGTTGATGTCCAGGGCTACCCAAGAAACGTGCTGCTCCGGGGAGGGAACGTCCCTGGAAAAGGGACAGAGCTGCTGTTCCTTTTCACAAATTGCATTTTCCTGCTCCTGGCTCGTGCCCGTGCCTCTGCACTGCTTTCAGTTGCTTTTAGCTTCTCAAACGTCCCAAGCTCAGGTAAACCGCACGCAGAATGCAGCAGCCCTTTTGCGACGAGAAAATGCCAACGGATGTGTGATATGACCCGGCAAACGCCCGGCCCAGCGTTGAGGAACCAAGCAGATGGGAACAGAAAACCTGCACTCTGCTGGGCACGAGGGAGAAAGAGAAGTTACATTAAAAATGAAAATGCACAGTGGGTCACTAAACAACGCGGAAGGCGGAATCTGAGTGGGAGCAGTCCCCCCTTTAACGTGCACCAAAAAAAACCCAAAAAAAACATGCAGTTTGTACTGAGCTAGTTGTAAGCTCCACTTGTCCTAAAGGTCATTGTCCTTCCCGTCCGAGAACGTCTGTCCTGCTCGCTGGGGCTGCAGGTGAGCGACGCAGCCGCTGCCTCGGCTCTAGCCCAAGGCGAAGCAGCCTGGCCAGGGAATGGGAACCTTCCTGACAGAATACACCAAAACTCCAAAAAAAAAAAAAAAAAGACCAAAAAAAGAGTGGTGTGTGACGTGCAGCTGGGTTTCACAGTGGCCAAGGTGGGAGACGTGAAACAACCGAAGCGCTCAGCTGATGGTGTGGAGCGCTGGGGACCTCTTGGGGAGGAGACGTGCAAAACCGAGAGCGTCGAGGTAAAACCCGACTGGCAATACTGGCTAAACCCGGGATTGTCCAGCTAACGGTGCCAGGAGTACTGCGTTTGGGGATGGAGGCAGCAGAATGAGGACCGATGGAGGACAAGTAATTACAGGCATGTTTATTTGGAAGGAAGCAGGTGGAGAAAGAAAGGGTCAAGAAATGGGAAAAGGGATGGCAAGGTGGGCATCGGGCTGACCATGGCATACGGGTCGGATGTGCGTCGGGAGGCGGGAGGTGCGGGCTGGGCGCTTTCCCTGGCTGGCAGGGAGCACGGAGACGGGGCTGATGGAGCCAGCGGGTGCCACCATGTTGGTGCTCTGGACCCGATGACATCTGCATCCACCCACCTTTTCCCGATGCTTTCCACACAGCTGTCCTGCCCCAGCATCCATCTCCCTCGGGATTTGGTGGTCCATGGGAGTCGGACGGGGCCAGCCACGCTCAGCTGGGCAGGAAAGCTTTCCCTAGTGCTCCGGGGCAGAGCTGGAACCTTCCCAAGGCTCTCATCCCTCTGCTTCTCAGTGGACAGCATGAAACTTGGTCCCCAAGTGGTCCTCCGATCCCAGGAGTGACTCTCCCTTAAACTGAAATTCCCTTTGCAGAAAGCTTGCAGGACATGGATGATCCCGGTCCACGCCTGCCTTGGTGGAGGAAAGAGCTACTCGCAGTGGGACGAGCGTTTCAGAGCCTGCCTGAGCCCCTGGCCACGGCTAGAAACAGGCTGGAGGATGAGTTGAGCCTCTGCTCTGCTCAGGGAGCTGGGATGCTCGGCCAGGGGCAGGCGGGGAGGTGACCGAGCTGTAAGGAAGGGATGGGGACGGGTCTGCTGGCCTCAGGGCACGGAAACGGTCTGCGCCATCCCCTGTAACTTCTACCGCCGCAAGCACTAAAATAGGAAACTCCTCCTAGAAGCAGAGTCAGGGAGGTTATTCTCCCTGGTTTGGCCTGGCAATCCAGCTCAACATTTCTTGCCACAGGGCCGTTTCTGGGGTGCGCTGCAGCTCTGCCCGTGTGCCCCTGTGGGGCTGCAGGACGTCCCCGTGGGGCTCCCCCCAGCCCTGCCCCAGGCGCAAAGGCCATCGGGGTCCGAGCGCCGGGAGCCGCCGCTGCCATCCGCGGTGCCGGGAGCCATCGGGCAGCTCTGCCTTCCCACGCTGCCCACTCGCAGCGCCGGGGAGCGGCCGGCATCAGAGAGCGCGGGGGCGAGAGCCGGGAGCTGCCGCCGGGAAAACCTGCCGGGAAGGTCCCCGGGCAGAGGGGCAGGAGAGGAGGCAGCAGGGGAGGAGGAGAGGAGCAATCGGCAGGAACGCGGTGAGGCGGGAGCCAGCCCACGCTGGGACCATCCACGGCACTGCCCTCGCGAGCATCGGAGACGGCGACAGCTCCTCACGCGGTACGGCCTGACCCGTTATTCTCGTTACAGCGCCTGGGCTTTTAAGGGGCTATTTTAAAAGCGTGGCAATTTTTGAGCCGTTTTTTTTTTTTTTTTTCCTTCACAGATGCTGACGTGCCGTCCCATGCGGCTGCTGGGGACCAGCTGGGTGCTCCTTGCAGGTAAATGGTCCCCAGGCTGGGCGAGGTGCCGATGCCATCCGAGCGGGCTCCGGGCCAGATCCTCGCCTGTTGCAAACCCACGGAGGCTTCAGTGGAGCTGTGCAATTGTGCGCGGGGATCGCTGGTCCATATACCCTAGACTTTTTAGATGGGGGGGCGAAATGCTTAACCTGAAAGGGAAGGGTGTCTCTGCCTTGCTGGCCAGAGACAGGAGGTAGCGCAAGAGCCAGGCGCGGTGCCAAGGTAAAAGTCTGCTCAGATAGATTTATGCTGGGGCTGATATATGTAATAACCCAACATTTATTGCAGTTATACTCGTGTGACCAGTCCCACTGTGGCCCTTATACGTGCACTGGCTGCCGTGAGGCACGAATGTACAAAGATTTCCAGGGGGAGCAGCTAAAATAGAAACCAAACCCATTACAATGCACCTAGATTTTCAGATGCCGTGGTGTTAGTGAGCTCCGTTTGAGTGTCTCCAGGGTGAGCTTTGGATATTGCGGTTGTGCAAGATGCCTGGGATGACGTATTTTCTCTTACCTTCTGCTAGCGGTACCGCGTGTTCTGTATAAATAGTGTTTTCCTGCAGCAAGGGGATTTTCCATCATAACATTGTTTCTTCTCCCTGCACATCTTCTGGTTTGGGGGGCATGAAGGCACAAAATTAAAACCCGATAGCTGTTTCTCAAGGTTACGAATGAGAAAGGAAAATCATCGGCCGAGCTTGATTTACTTGGATTGTTAAGCCTTATGTCCTTTCCCATCTGTGCTGCAAAACTGCTGAGAGAAATCACCTGTCAGAGCACAAGGGCCAATTTTCAGGATTGTTTGCAGAGAGGGCAGGCAGCAGCGTAAACGCACACGAGCATCTGCTTATCAGGGCAGGAGCGGAGACACGGTGGAGGGAGAAGAGCAAACACAGCCTGTGCAGCTGGAGGGTCTGCACCGGGAGCAACCGGCCGCCCGAGCATCCCTCCCGCCGAGCATCCCTCCGCCTCGCTGCGGGCAGCCGAGCGTTCGGGGCGGCCGGTGCTGGAAAGGTGTTTTCATGCCGTCTGTTTCGTCAGGAACCGTGGCTGGGGTGGCTCGGTGGTGGGGGTCCGGGGATAGGCTGGGATCGCTGCCGACGGTCGCCGTCTCGGCGAGTCTCAGACCTGACGCCCCCGTGCAAGGGCCGGGCTGACAGCTTTGGGGAGGAGAAGAGGAGCTTTGGCAGAAATCCTGGTGCCTCCTTCAGAGCGGGCTCTGAGGAGGACGAGGATTGCCCCTGGCAGTCAACTGGACCTTTGCCTGGGTAGATAAACACCCTTTTTTTCATTTCCTCTGCCTAGGGCTGGCTCCTTGCTTTAAACCCTTTAACCTCGCCTTTTTTAAAGAGTCCACTTTACAAGATAGGACTGTAGTCGTGGCTTCTGCCTGGCTTTCCTAGAAAGCTCTTTTTTTTTTTTTTTTTTTTTTTATTCAGGGCTGGGAGCTGTGACCTACCCGCAGCAGCTCCCAAAGTCCTCCCGCGCCTGTTAGAGCCCACGTCACGACAAGCCCAGAAACCACCGTGTATTTTGGGCAGGCAGGCAGCCGCGTCCCGCTCTGCTCGCAGTGTGCGGACGCTTTCAGCCCCAAAAAAGGCCAGGAATTGGGAATGAGCCATGGAAATTAGGTCAGGATTAGACAGTCCCTTCTGGGCCTGGAGAGGTAGGAAGTGCCACCCAAACACACACAAAACTCAAGCAGAAGCAGCTGGCAGCCCTGCACCCAGGTATCTCCAAGCACCCTGTGCTGTATTTGGGCACCTGTACCAGCGCCGGCTGGGATGTCTCGCTGCCTGGCAGCATGACGGGCGATGGCTTTGTGAGACGCCGTGACCGAGCGGTCCAGGTCCCACGTCTGTGTCCCTGGCACAGGGGGTACCCCAGCCTTTCCCAAGCCGTGCCGACTTGCTCCGTCTCCCCCGCTCATCCTCCCTCTCCCCCCCTGCCATCCAGGGCTGCTGGTGCCTTTGCAACAGGCTGCGGAAGCGGTGGGACCCCTGGAGAGAAAAGCCGCTGCTGTGGGATCCTCGGTGCTGCTTCCCGGACCGGATAACATCACGCACATCTATTCCACGCGGTGGGAGTACCTCAACGGCACCGGCTCCCGCACCATCCTGCAGCACTACAGGGGGTCTCACGACCCAGCCATCCACGCGCCCTACGCGGGACGAGCCGTTTTCCATCCATCCAATGGATCTCTCTTGCTGGAGGACGTCCAGGAAAGCGACAGTGGCACCTACAAAGTGACCGTCAACGTGGGAGACGGGGAGAGCCTGAGCGTCCTGCTGGAAGTCCTCAGTAAGTGGTGGGCATGGGAGGGAGGAGCGGGGTGAGGGATGCAAACAGAGCAGTGGTGTTATGCGAGTGTACACGGACCATCGGCCAGACAAAGGGATTTGGAGAAGGGATTTGAGTCTAATGGGCCAATGATGAGTTTGTTTGAACCTGCCATGCATGGAGACATCACCAGGGAGACTTTGGGAAGAGGTTCCCCACCTGTCCCAGTGGAGATCCGGTGGTGCTGCCCGAGGAGACCTTCCAGGGTGCCTGGCTGGGACAGAGGGCTGGGCTCCGTCCTTGAAAGGCCATTTCCTCCCTTTTTTTTCCTACTCGCAGTGCAGGGATGGAGGGACTGGTGGGATGCTGCGTATCCGCTGCCACCTGCGGAGAGTACCTCCGGCACTTTTACGAGGGAGAGCAGGCAGAGCCGATGGTGGGCTTTCTGGAGAAGCCACGAAAAAAAATTTCACCCTCAGACCATACTGACCGATAGTCTCTCTGCAATTTGCTGGCGCCAGCCACTGTCGCAGAAATAAGAGCCATACAGAAGTTCTTCCTCAATATCGCTCTCGGCAATTCCCTTAATTTGCTTTGGCATTATCTTTTGTCTGCTATAATAATATTGCTGCCATAACGCTACCACAACCCTTCACCACCCGTTCCTCCTTTCCACCACACATAAAGCTGAATGGGATCTGCATCCTCTTCCTCTTTTTTCTCATTTCCTGACGAATTTTAAAACGCCCTGTATTTACCCAAATGCAATAAAAGCAATGACTCAGCTAGAGAAAAGCAAGCCCAAAGGCAGAGAGCGCGGCAGCCCTGTGCAGCACAGGACTTTCCAAGGGAAGGGCACCTGGATTGCACCGGTGCAGACTCAAGGACGTTGCAGCAGCCCGGATCCCCGTCGCAGATGCCCCAGGTTGTATCTGAGAGCCGTGCTGGTGTTTCTGTCCCCTCTCCAGAGCCCGTCTCTCGCCCTCGGCTCCGGAGCAGTGCCCTCGTGGCTCAGGACACCGGTGAGGTGCTCTGTGAGGTGGCGGAGGGCAGGGTGGACACCATCGCCTGGAAGAAAGATGGGCGGCCCCTTCCCCCAGACAGAGGTTTCCACCTCTCCGACAACCTCAGCGTTTTGTACCTGAGGTCGGCGAAGAAGTCGGACTGTGGCTCCTACTCCTGCAACGCCAGCAACAGGATAAGCTGGCAAGAAACCTCCCTGAACGTCACCATTGCAGGTGATCGCTGCTGGGGTTTCACCTCCCGCCGCTCTTCCTGCTCTCCACCCTTCCCTGGGGATCCCTGGGTGGTTTCATCCCATCCCTCTGCCTCCATCCCCCAAGGTCTGGCCGCCCTCTCGTGAGGTTGCGGCCCACGTGCTGTTGACAGGAGCTCCCCATCGTAGGATGATCAGCAGCAATTCCCGGTCTCTGATCCCACCAAGGCACAGTCCTTGGCAGGGTGGGCGGCAGAAGATTGGCTGTTCCTTCTTGCAGAAGGTCCCAAGCGATGGCCCTTGGCCAAGGTGACGGTGACCAGGACACGGGCAGGGGGGTGGTGGCCGGAAAGCCTGTGGACAGCACGCATCCCAGGTTGGACACTTCATGGACCACAGACTGTAGCAGAGAGCGCTGATATGGCCACCAGCTGGAAAATAAATTGAAACTGTGCTGGTGATGGAGGAGCCCCATGGCCCACCAGAGCCATCCATGCTGGTCCTGCCGGTGGCCTGACTCCTGGCTCCTCGGGGGGGGGGGGTTCCAGGTCTCTCCCCTGCCTTGCAGGACGTGCTGAGGATTGCGGTGGTTGCTGTGGTCTTTGCTGCCGTCTCGGGATGGGGATTAATTTTTCCCGTCTGCCAGTCTGAAAAGCTCAGAATAAGTGAGTCTGCAGTTGGGGGGCAGCCGAACCCTCATTTTCCTCCTCGGGGGGGGGGGGAGAGTGAGAAGCCTTGCTGTGGGAAGAGCTGGTAATCAGCTAATTCCCCTTCCCGCCATCTACACATCTCGTCTTCACGTCATCTGGCAGGTCTTTACAAGAGGAGAGGAACTTTCCTTGGCAAATGTTTTTAATGGCGAAAACTGATTTTGCTCAGTTTTCAAGCCGGGTTACATCCTGGCACTTCCCAGGCGTTGTTGTTCTGGAGGGCTGAGGTGATCGACTGACACTTTGATAGAAAAAGATGTTTCTCAGGGGCGGGTTGGGGTTTTTTATTAGAAGGCTCCATTTTTCAGAGAGTAGGTACCGGGGGGGCACAGAGCCCTTTCCAGCTACCCGCGCGAAAGAGCGGGTGAGACCCCCGGGGCGCTGGCCGGGGATACCCCGCAGCACCCCAGGTGGGCACGGGCTGCATCCCAGCGTGAGGAGGGGCTGGGGGCTGGCGCGGGACATCACGAGGGGTCACGGCAGTCACGCCACGCTGCTCTGGGTGTCTAGGGGGGGAGCTGTGGAGGTGGCTCAGCGTCTACACCTGCGGGCTGGTGTGCATCGCTTCCGTCCTGGCAGGCACCGCCGGGATCCTCTGGATGCGAGAGGAAGGTAGGAGGAGGCTGCGGGGTGGTTTGGGGTGGGGGGGCGATGCCGTGCAGACCCCGCTGCTTTCCCCTGTGCAGGGTGCAGCTCAGAAAAGCAATCCCTGCCGTGCAGAGGGTACGGGGTGAAGACCTCATGGGAGATGTAGAGTCTCCTGGGGTCGGAGAGGAAGGCAGTGCCCCGGAGAGGGAGGGTCACGCAGCTGAGTACGTGGGGATAGACCCAGCCAGAGCCGCACGTGGCTTCCTCGTGTGTGATTTCGGCTAGTCGTGGGGACCTGGACCACCGTTTGGATCACACACCCATCCATACAATTCATATCGTCGTTCTCCTTTACCCAGAGCCCTTTCCAAGAGTTAATTGCAGAAGGGCAGTTAAAACGATCAAGGGATGGAGAGGCTGCGTGCGAGGACAGATTGAAAAGGCCGGGAGTCGGGAGAGGGTGGGAAAGGGATATGGTGGAGCTTTGCGCAGTTACGAAGGTGGTCGGGAAGTGCAAGAACTGGTACTCTGCCTGGTCCTGCTTTCCTTCAGGCCCTTCTGTTGCCATCATATTGCCGGAGATCGCCCTTACGTACGTGATCGTGGTAACCTTCCTGGTCTCCGCCACCGTGACCTTCCAGCCTACAAAGCTCATCCAACTCAAAAGCAAAACAGGTGGGTTGTTTTACCAAGGGTGGCAGGGAGGGAGATAAAACTGGCCCCTGGGGGCTTTTGTTTTGCCCAAAATCTCATCCTTAACTCTTTTCTATGAAAACTTCATTTCCACCTCTGTGCTAACTCCGGCCGGTGGATTCCCCACCAGGTCGTGGGTGAGGGCAGACCCCTGTCCGACATTAACATCACTTTGTCATCTTTCCCTCGGCCAGCGCAGCGCACGATGGGCTACGCTGCTCCCGGAGGAGTGGTTTTGGTGGTGCTGAAGACCAGCTTCCTCATAAAGAACATCCACCATCGCCACGGTGAGAGGGGATGCTCCAGGGACCGCCCCCAGGATTTGTCCCGGATACGTAATCCCGATACCCCTTCAACTCGGCCATTCGGAGTTAGACCTGCTCCAAAAAAAAATCCAATAAATTGGGGTTTTCAGGGAAACGAAATCTTTGCAAAAGCCAAACTAGTTTTTGACACCCCTTCTTTTTTTATTTATTTTTGCGCACATGCATATTTTCACGGGAGGCAATTGCCTTTCTCCTTTCTCTCCTTCTGCTTCGGACGGCTTTTTGCGTTGATGCCTGGTTTGGTTGACCACAGGAGAAGGATGCACGGAGTTTGTGGACGTGACCGCCCTCGCGGTCAGCACGGCGGCGGTGTCGGCCCTCCCGCTCCTCGCCATCTTCCTCTGCTGTAAGTCCCCCCCGCTCCTTCATTTCCCTGCCCCTCCCAGCGCCTTACATTTATCGAGCAGGTTTCCCTCCGTCCCTACGCGATCGAGCAGCCACGTGAATTATTTAAAAATTATTTGGGCTCTTGTGAAGAGCCCAAGCCCTCTCCATTGTCCGTTTCCCTTCGCCGGCGGGCCCCGGACAGCATCCCCCGGGTACCACATCCCGTACCGTGCGTTCGGTGCCTCTCACCCGCTTTCTCCTGATGCCTGGGAACAGACCTGTCCTTTCGCAGATCACACGACTCAGGGATCGCTGAAGGAATGTGACTCCGGTTGGGTGGACAAGGCAAGGTAGATCCTCTATTGCCCTTTTCTGCCTAAATTCACACCGCCTTGAAGGGAAAAGAGCGGGATACGGAAACTATCCTTGTTTTAAGTCCTAGACCCCAAGAAAGAAGCAGTCCAGCCCTCCCGGCCCCTGATTTCACCCTGGGTTCAGAGCAGGGAGGTCCCCGTCCAGCAAAGCGCTTGACTGCCTGCTCAAATCTCCCCGCAAACCTCTCCCTCATGGCCTCAGCCTGAAGCTTTTTAAACCTTAATTCCTGCCGGTTTCATCCGAGCACTTTGGATTTCAGCCGTGCTGTGGGCGCATTTGGGCTCAGCCAAACCTGCGGGAAAGCCCCCAGGACGTCGCAACCTCGTGGCCCTCGGCCGGCTTCTCTTTGCCCCGGCCAAAACCATCCTGAGATAGAGAGGAACGAGCGTCACGGCCGTCTGTAGGGTCTTGATGGTGTCCTTGGGCCACGCGAAGGCGGAGAGGAGAGAGGCCACCGCAGCCCCCGCCTCTGCCTGGCACCCGGGGCAGGTCTGGGTGGGCACACAAAGCCCCTGGCTGGGCGATGCTCAGCGCGTCCCTCCTCCTCTGCCTTCCAGGTCCTTTGAAATGTCCCAGCCCAGCACCAAGGATGCTGTTTCTACCCGTTAGAGGTTTCCACCTGATCAAGATATTTCTCACTTGGCTTTCCTTCATGTTTAACGGCTTTGGTTTCAGTGGGTTTGATCCTCTGCAACCCCAGCAATAAACGGTCATGAAATGAACTCATTTCTGCCTTTTTTTTTTTTTTTTTTTTTTAAACACAAAACCAGGGGAGGGCAAATGCACATTTTCCTCTTTCTTTCTCTTTAAAATCAGGCCCTAAAGTAGAGAAGCACTTTTAGAAATAGTCTCTCTCACTAGTTTATTAAAATAATGAGGCCTTTTTTTAAACATGTGTGGGTAACCAAATGAGCCCTCCCCACCCTTTCCCACTGCCACGCTTGACTTCTCGCTTCCCGGTGCAGATGATTTCAGGGCATGCTTTTATTTTTATTTTTTTTAATTTTATTTTTTTTTTTTGGGGGGGGGTGGTGGTGCATCAGGCTCTCTCCCCCTGAATCCACAGGTCTATGCGCTGCCTGTCCCCTTCGGTATGGGACAGCATCTCCAGGGGACCGCTGTCCCCCCTCCGCGAGGCTCGGTGCGGGGGGGGCACCTGACCTGAGCCCACTCTTTAGTCTGTTTGCTTCAATGCAAAGCACTTTGGTGGAGCGCCGACCCTGCGTGGGGGTGTGTTGATATTATCTCCTCCGCTCCCGGCTGGGTTTTCCTTCCTGCAAGGAGGGGCTCGGCTGTGGGGCGCTTTTGGGGTGCTGCTGGGGAGGCCAGGATTTGGATGCTGCCTACACAGAGGCAGTCCCTGCGCTCCGGGGCAGGGGGAGGTCTCGCTCCTTGTGGTCAGCAGGAATTTGGATCCTTATTAACTTTATTTATTGGGTTTTTTGGTCTTCCTCCTCAGTTTTTCCTGCCTGAACAGGCAGCGTCACATCTGCATCTCAGCCCCCCCCGTCCCCCCCCAGCTTCTCCCCTTCCCGCAAAGAGAAACAACAGCTCCTGAGCCTCTTGTGCCAAGAAAATGGGGAAAAATCCTGTTACCTTCAGCAGGAGCCGCACTCTCTATGGACCCCTCTCCAAACAACCTGACTGAGGAGGAGCACGCAACTGAGTATCAGGAGTTAAGACGGAGACCTGAGAAGAACACACATTAAAATCAGAAGTGGGGTTTAGACTCTGAGCACCCTGTAGTTTTACCCTCCCAGCTAAGCAATGTTCTGTGGCTGGTTTTAGTCGTCGGCATACAGGGAAACCACGACTTGTAGCTTAATCCCAGGTTGAGCGTTCAGAGTCTGACGAGTTCAAGGGATAACGAACTCCAAGAGGCCCCCCGAGGTCGTTCCGGCCTTTGCCATCAGCCGGCGGCACCAAGCAAATCAGGCAGCGGAGAGTAGTCAGGGACGAATTAAACTCATGGACGTAGCAATTATCTCGGGCAAGATGCGCCGATGCCAGCAGGATGCCAGTGTGATGTTCAGCTTCTTGGTGGTACCTGGGAGCAGCCTGCTCTGCTGTACCAGCTGTATTAGAGGCAGGAGTTAAGAATTCACCCGTTTCCGTGGCTTTTTAAAGTCTCTTTTTGAGTTCCCCCCCTGAGTATTCCTGCAAACGCAAGTGAGCCCTGCAGGTCTGCGTGCAGGAAATCTCACTGCCAGCCCAAGAGGAAGCAAATGGAGACACATGGTTACTGCCATTTGTAAAGGGAATTTTCTCCCTCTTACAAGCTCAATGTCATGAGAATCTCTAGTTAATAATGGATGGAAAGGAGATTTGCTGGTGGGCATGGGTCATGATTATCTATCTCCGAGCCTTATGTCCTGCTCTTCTGTTGCCCTGGTAGCAGGTGAATAGGAATTTGTATTGATTTTCGTGTTTGCTTAGCCCTTGTCAGCAGAGGCTCTGGCGTTTCTGTAATACCATTAAGGTTAAAAAAAAAAAATAGTTCCTGATTTAATATAGCAACCAGCAATAGATTGAACTGGACGTGCTGAGGGCGCATGGTTGCTTAGGACCGTGGCCAGATGGCTTTTGAATGCTGAGAAAGATGGATGCTCCACAGCCTCTCCGGGCAACCTGGGCCAGCACTTGCTCACCCTCAGAGTGAGACGGTGTTTTCTTGTATTCGGAGTGAATTTCCTTTCAAACGCGTGCCCATCGCCTCTCGGCTGTCAGTGGGCACCACTGAAAAGTCTGGCTCCCTCTTTGTTACAACCTGCTTTAGATATTTTTCCTCCCTGAGCCTCCTCTCCTGCAGGCTGAACAGTCCCAGCCCCTCCTCGGCTCAGAGATGCTTCAGTCCCCGCATCACCTTTGCGGTCCTCGGCGGGACTCCCTCCAGTAAGCCCATATTGTTCCTCTGCTGAGGAGCCCAGAACTGGACCCAGCACTCCAGGTGGGGACTCACCAGAGGAGAAGGGTCACCCCCCTCAACCCGCAGCGATGCTCCTCCTAACGCAGCCCAGGACGCCGTCGCCCACCTTGGCTGCAGGAGCACGTTGCTGGCTCGTGCTCCAGGTGGTGTTCACCAGGACCCCCAGGCTCTGCGGAGCTGCTTCCCAGCCCGCCAGCCCCTACGTGTCCTGGGGCTGCTCCTCCTGAGAGGCAGGACTTGCCACGTCTCCTTGCTGGACTGCACCAGGTCCCTCTCAGCCCATTTCCGCAGCCTGCTGAAGACCCTCTGCACTGCGGCATGACCCTGGGGGGTACCAGCCGCTCATCCCAGCTTTGTAGCACCGGCAAACCGGCTGAGGGTGGGCTCTGTCCCATCGCCCAGGTCGTTCATGAGGATGTTAAGCAGGACCGGACCCCGGGGACGCATCGTTCGCGACAGCCCTTTGGGCCTGGTTGTTCGGCCAGGCTTCAGCCCACCGCGCTGCCCGCTCGTCCGACCCAGACCCGCTCAGCTTCTCTGCGAGGATGCCGTGATGGCGCCGAAGGCCCGGCTGGCCAAGGGCACTGGGGGGGGACACAAAGCGGCACTTGGTGAGGAGCCAGCGGTCCCGGGGGACAGGCAGGGGCTGGACATGGTTCCTGGAGCAGAGACCCCTCCAGCGGAGAAGGACCCCGGAGGTGCGGGTCCCTGCAGAGGTGGGTGCGCGGGGCAGAGGGAGTATCTCGCTGGGGGGGGGTGTCCCCACGGGTGGTCCCACGGGTGGGCAGCCGGGGCCTGAGCAGAGGAACGGGGCTGGGCGGGGGGGAACGGACGCGGCGTCGGGCGGGCGGGTACCGCTTGGGGTCGGCTCCTCCCAGCGCTCCCGCAGAGGAACCGCGCGGCTGCCCGGGTGGTGGCGGGGGGGCCCCGGCTGCGGTGAGTGCGGGGGGCCGGGGGGCCGGGGCAGGGCGAGGGGAGCGGGACTGGAGCTGTGGGGCCGGGGACTGGAGCGGTGGGGCCGGGGGACTGGAGCGGTGGGGCTGGGGGACTGGAGCGGTGGGGCCGTGGACTGGGCCCGTGGCTCTGGGAACTGGAGCGGTGGGACCAGGGACTAGAGCTGTGGGTCTGGGAACTGGAGCGGTGGGACCAGGGACTAGAGCTGTGGGTCTGGGAACTGGAGCGGTGGGGCCGGGGGACTGGAGCTGTGGGGCTGGGAACTGGAGCGGTGGGACCAGGGACTAGAGCTGTGGGGCTGGGAACTGGAGCGGTGGGGCCGGGGACTGGAGCGGTGGGACTGGGGACTGGAGCGGTGGGGCCGGGGGGGGACTGGAGCGGTGGGGCCGGGGGAGCTGTGGGGCCGGGGACTGGAGCGGTGGGGCCGGGGAACTGGAGCGGTGGGGCCGGGGACTGGAGCGGTGGGGCCGGGGGAGCTGTGGGGCCGGGGACTGGAGCGGTGGGGCCGGGAACTGGAGCTGTGGGGCCGGGGACTGGAGCGGTGGGGCCGAGGGACTGGAGCGGTGGGGCCGGGGACTGGAGCTGTGGGGCCGGGGACTGGAGCGGTGGGACCAGGGACTAGAGCTGTGGGTCTGGGAACTGGAGCGGTGGGGCCGGGGGACTGGAGCTGTGGGGCCGGGGGACTGGAGCGGTGGGACCAGGGACTAGAGCTGTGGGTCTGGGAACTGGAGCGGTGGGACCAGGGACTAGAGCTGTGGGTCTGGGAACTGGAGCGGTGGGGCCGGGGGACTGGAGCTGTGGGGCTGGGAACTGGAGCGGTGGGACCAGGGACTAGAGCTGTGGGGCTGGGAACTGGAGCGGTGGGGCCGGGGACTGGAGCGGTGGGACTGGGGACTGGAGCGGTGGGGCCGGGGGACTGGAGCGGTGGGGCCGGGGGAGCTGTGGGGCCGGGGACTGGAGCGGTGGGGCCGGGGAACTGGAGCGGTGGGGCCGGGGACTGGAGCGGTGGGGCCGGGGGAGCTGTGGGGCCGGGGACTGGAGCGGTGGGGCCGGGAACTGGAGCTGTGGGGCCGGGGACTGGAGCGGTGGGGCCGAGGGACTGGAGCGGTGGGGCCGGGGACTGGAGCTGTGGGGCCGGGGACTGGAGCGGTGGGGCCGCTGCGATGGTGCATCTGGTCGCTCGGTCCAGCTGCCTGCTGAGCCCCTTCGCCCACCGGCCCCGCCGGAGCTGGCTGCTCTGCGGTGGCCGAGCGGTGGCTGGCTGAAGCCCTCTCGCACGTGGAGGAGTTCATCCTGGCATTTGGGGGTGCGTTTGGCGGGCTGCTGCACGTGTGATTTGGGCTACGTGGTCCCAGGACTGTTTGCCGAGCTTAATTTGTCTGTCCTGGCAGCAAGATGTGGAGACCTTAGACGAGGCAGGGGGAAGTTACAGAAGTCTCAACTCATAATTTATGAGGAAGGGGGTTTCTTGGTGTATTTAGAGCTGTAGGTATGCATAAAGCTGCTCTTTTCTAGATGACTGTTAAAGCTGCTTTTTCTGTTGTTGTTACTCTCACTTCTGGTCTGAGTAGAAGTGGACTCTTTAGGTTGGAACAGTTTCTGTCAGCTATGGAGAACCTTTGCCATGGTCCTGCTGTGTACAGGGGACCTGGGGTTTTAGCTGAAAGTGGTTTTTTCCTTACTAGGCCAACCGTTCTGCCGAGTAGCATTTTACAGTTTCTTTACTCATTATCGGTTGTAGCACTTGCCCGTTGTTCTTTTTGCGATGCACAGCAGATGTGAGACACAGAGCAGAGCTACGTACTGCCTGGTAGGGTTTCACATTTGGAACTGTCATATTTACTCTTTCAAAGCTGTGGGATGATTTATAATAGGATGATTTGCATCTTCTTTGATCATTCCTTATAACTTTATGGTAAGGACTTTACGTAAGAGCAGAAATAGCACACGGTGTTTTGAATATTTCCCATACATCCTTACCAAAGAGCCTGATGGTAGCAGCTGCCTGTGCTCCCTGGTGTGGGAACGAACGCTTGCAAATCGCACGTCCCTCTTGTTTCTTCCCGTCACCAAGTCTGTTCTTACAGACTCACAGATTCAGGTTCACAGAGTGGTGGGGGTGGGCAGGGACCTCTGGAGATCATCCAGTCCAACCCCCTGCCAGAGCAGGATCACCCAGAGCAGGTCGCACAGGATGGCGTCCAGGCACGTTGGGAATCTCTCCAGAGAAGGAGACTCCACAACCTCTCTGGGCAGCCTGTCCCAGCGCTCGGTCACCCACAGAGGGAAGAAGTTTTGAGATGAAACTTCCCGTGTTCCAGTTTGTGCCCGTTGCCCCTTGTCCTGTCGCTGGGCACCACTGAGAAGAGTCTGGCCCCTTCCTCTTGACACCCACCCTTTAGATAGTGATAAGCGTTGATCAGATCCCCACTCAGTCTTATCTTCTCCAGACTAACCAGCCCCAGCTCTCTCAGCCCTTCCTCATACCAGAGATGCTCCACTCCCCTCATCATCCCCGCAGCCCTCGGCTGGACTCTCTCCAGCAGTTCCCAGTCTGTCTGGAACTGGAGAGCCCAGCACTGGACACAGCACTCCAGCTGTGGCCTCAGCAGGGCAGAGCAGAGGGGGAGGAGAACCTCCCTCGACCTGCTGGCCACACTCCGTGCACCCCAGGACACCGTTGGCCTTCTTGGCCACGAGGGCACACTGCTGCTCATGGAGAGCTGCTTGTCCACCAGCACTCCCAGGCCCTTCTCCGCAGCGCTGCTTCCCAGCAGGTCACCCCCACCCTGTCCTGGTGCTGGGGTTATTCCTCCCTGGGTGCAGGACCCTCCACTTGCCCTTGTTGGATTCCATTGGGTTCCTCTCCGCCCAGCTCTCCGGCCTGTCCGGATCTCGCTGAACGGCAGCGCAGCCTCCTGCTGTGTCGGCCGCTGCTCCCAGCTTCGCATCACCAGGGGATTTGCTGCGGGTGCGCTCTGTCCCCTGCCCAGGGCTTTGATGAATGCGTTGAGTAGGACGGGACCAAGCCCTGACCCTCGGGCATTACTTACCGCCGGCGCCAGGGAATGCTTTTAATGACTGCTACGTCTGTTACGCAGGAGGACGCTGCACCCCTCTGCAGGAGCCGGCGTTGCCTCGCTCGGTCAGGAGACATGCCTCCAGGTAAGCGTGGTGCTTGAGCGGGTTTGAGCAGCCCCATCCCGTGCGGGGCCAGCCAGCCCCTGCAGCCCCCCCTCAGGTAACACCCAGCCCCAACCCTCCCCCGCCTTCCTTTTGCCAGGGGCTGATAAAGACCGTGCCTCCTCTTTACCCGTCTTCGCTTTCCCACTACGCGGTGCAATGATAATGCCACAGCTAAGAGCGAACGCGGCGCCTGCGCCCGTGCTGATTGCAAGGGGTGCAGCTGCAGCTTGCTGTGACAGACCACAGCTGTCAAGATCTGCTCAACCCACAAACCGTCGGAGGAGGCGGTTGCAATACCGGCGGAGCGTTTCTTTTTGCCTCCCTATCCCTACGGGAGCCTCTCGCCCCTCTCGGAGCGAGGGAGGACTCCTTCCCTGCCCTGCTTGTCCTCAGCTGCGCCCGAAGCCAGGAAGGGCTTTGCAGTGCTGCGGGGCTTCCCTTCCCCAAACACGGCCTTTTTTTCTTGTTTGGATATTTGATTCCTTGGTGATATCGTGGCTCCAGCTCACATAATAAGCTCTTTTTTTGGGAGCTGAAAAACAACTGACGCACATGCCGTTCCTGTAAGCGACTGGATGACAGGCTGAAGTGCCTCGGTTGAGCTGCCCAAGTGCCACATACGTGCTTTGTAATGCAGATCCTGAGACAGTCCTTAAAAGATGTCTTTGTAAAACTCCAGCAGGCTGCAGCAGGGCTTCCGTTTCGGCTTTTCCATGTGGATTTTGTGAAACCGAAAGATAACGCAGCATAGCAACGATGCTAGAGGTCCCGGGGGGGCGGGGGGGAAACATGGCGGCCTTAAGCGCGTGCGTCTTCATGAGCCCGACTCCTCTCCCGGTTCACGTAAGATTCCGTGAAAACTTCTGAAAACCTCCGCCCCTTACCAAGAGCGTTGGCTCACGTTTACAGCCGCCTCTCAGACTGCCAATACCCGACCGTGCTAACACCTTGCATGAGACGAGAGGTCCTCGTCAAGAGATAAACCAGTGTGCGTGACCGCAAAGGCTCTTACCCATCTCCCCAGCCACGTATCTGAGGAGTCCGGGTCTGCTGGGGGAGGGGAGCAGGAGGAGGAGGAAGAGGAGGGATTTTTTCCAAAGAGCACTTTGCGCGGTGCGTGCCCTCCTTCCAAACACGACTTGTGTTTATCCGTCTCCTGGGATAAGCCTTATCCCCCCTCCGTAGGCAGAGGGAGAGACTGCCGTGCCCGGCTGCGCTGGGTGAGGAAAAGGTCATTTCTACAACTGTTTGGATTTGCTTGGATAAAGGAAATCCTCCGTCTCTAAAGAACATAAGTGGGTTTTCCACACCGATTGTTCTTACATCCTTCAGACGGCCCGGTAAGCTGTGAACCAAACCGTGGTTCTCGTTTCCCTGTAAAAAGCCACAGCCAGTTCTTCCCCAAACCTCAGAGAGCAAGAGGATACCAGAGATAAACGGCCGAAGAGGCAGCCAAATTTAGCACCACAAACCCCCCCCCAAACCCTCCGCCAGGCGTTTTGCAAACGGAAAGGAGACGTAGTCTGTTCTCCTCCACTTCCAATTCCACCCGTTGATGAATGAGCACATAAAATACCCGTTGTGAGGAAACCCTACAACAGAAATTACAGGATTTTTCACGCTCTCCGCGTACCCGCTGACCTAGGAAGAACACAACAAGGATTTCGTGTAGGACACGAGAGCATGCACGTAACCGGCTGTCGATGCGTTAACATGGCTCTGCAGCCTGCGGCAGCCGCCCTGTCCCAGATCATGTAGGTTTTTAGCTGCGCAGAAGCTAAATCACCCTTAACTCGGGTGCGTTTCCGCAGCACCTGAGCTCCTGGATCCCTTTTAGCAAGGCAGGAACAGGGGACGTGCAGCTGGCTCCGCCGGTGGTGGACACGTCCTGGGCTGGAGGTCTCCGTCGCAGGGATGAACGCGACGTACGCCGGCTGTTTTCTCTTCCCGTGGGTTTTGGGGTGTTTCTTCTTCTCTTCCCCTTCCTGAAGGGCTCGGGGGGGTGCTTGGCCGGGTGCAGGGGAGCACGCTGGGCACGCTGCACGCGTGGGCGGCTCCGCGCTGGAAATGGCGTCCCTCGCAGATGCGGCTCTGCTGTTTGCTGGATTCCCTGGAGGAAAGCTGGGTGCTGCCGGGAGTAATGTCTCTCCGAAGGGAGCTCAGCCTTAAACACACCTCCTCGCCTCGCGTCAGAAGTCAGTTCCTTCGCCGCTGCAAGTCTTAAGCTGTTCCTAAAATAAACCACGTCTCTAAACCAGACCACTTCTGGTCTCTGCTGAGACCGATCACAGGGCAGTGAAAACCCTTTGCCAAAAATTTATCCCACTGTCCTCTTCCCCACTGCCCTCCGCCCTCACCCTTGCTCCAGAGCCTTGCAAAACCCGACGGTGAACGTCCGGACGCCAGAGCTTTCCGTCTGGCTCTGCAGAGCGGCTCCGAGCGCTGTTCCCGTTCCAGTAACACCCGACCGCAAAGTGCCCTGGAGGCAGGCGGGCTGCTCCCACGCTCTCTCCGGCCCACCGATCGGGTGCGGTGCCCGTTGCAGTCTTTGTAGTGAAGAAACTAAAGCAAAAGGTCGCTAAAAAAAGTGGGAGAAGACCCAGAGAATACTGGCCAAAATGGGGAAGAGCTTGCGAGGAGAGACTGAAAATTCTGGGAGCCTCCAGGTTGGAGAGAGGAGGCGGGAAAGGGGTCGGGATGGAGGTTTTCAGCGTCGTGAAGGCGAGCGATGCCTAAGGCAGACGCGGAGCCCGCGTTCACTCCGTGCCACAGAACAAGAGTCGGGGCTGCTCGAGGAAGTGACGAAACGGGTTAGAGCTTGTAGAGGTGTCGGGGTGTGAGCGTGTGGCTCCCGCTGCCCTGGGAGGCTGTGGAGGTGGTTGCTAAATGCAGACGGGCAGTTTCATGGCCAGCAGCTGCAGCAGAACGTGCCGAGGGGCCAGGGCTGCCCCTGCTCGCGGGGTGAAGCTGCAGCACACAGGAAGGGCTGCAGAAAGCACCCAGGCACTCCCGTCCCCCCCCAGTAACTGCGGCGCCTGCGCCGGTCTTGATGCTGTTGGATATCAGTGCCCTTTGTGTGTCGATCTTTCTATTTTTTAATCGCTGTGGTGAATCGGTGCTGAATGCAGATATCACAGCCACGATGGTTTCCCTGAGCCGCACCCTCGCGAGCGCCGTGGGCTCGGGCTGCCGTACGGCACCCGCCGGCTTCAGGCTGTGCCGCCTGCGGAGATGCCGGTGCTGGGCGGGGGGGGGGGGGTCCGGGGCTCCCCCCTCGCTGCGCCGAGCACCCCTCGCCTTTCCCAACCCCTGCCAGGCGGATGCCGACGGTGCTTTTCACGGTGTCCTTCGCAGGCCCGGAGCAGCCACCCCAAGAGCGCGTCACTGCAGGAGGAGCTCATCCCTCGTCCTAGTCCGAAACGTCCTGCAGGGCTTTGCCATGTTGACCTGGCTGCCGGCGGCCATCGCGGGCTGTGAGTATGAACAGGGGCTCGCGTCGGCCGTACGCCTCCTCGCACACGCCCGCAGCATTTCTGCAGTCTCCTTGCGACCCTGCTCCGGGCTGCTTCCCTGTGAGCCTCTTCTCAGCTCTCCGACCGTGGCGTACCCTCCGGTACCTCCGAGCCTCCCCTCCATCACCTTTCCTCGGTGCTTAGACGAACTTTCCTTTTCGTACCTGTTCCTCCAGCTCGTTCTCTCTTCAGCAACCGCCGTAACCTTTCAAACGCACTAAAAGTGGCTCCCGGATGATGGTTCTGGCAGATTTTGGGGGCTGGAGATACCGGACGTGACTTTCTGCTTGCTAAGCCCTTTCATGCCAGCAGCGCTACGCTGGGATTCGTACGCCGGGGTTTTGTACAGCCAAGGGTACGTTGCAGCCTGGCCCCCACGTTAGCTTAAACCATAAAACATTTTCGAGACGAAGGCGTTTATCTCGAGGCCCGTTTGGGCGCCTGTTCGTTTTAAAAGCAGCTGCACCAGGGAGCTGTTGCGTTACTCGGAGGTGCCAGGAAATGTGAACACACGATGAACGAGCGCCTGCCAGACGCATAAGGGCACCGGGCATGTAGCTGAGCGGGAGCATCGGCTCCGCAGGGCTTAACCCCTCTGGAGAGGACGGCGAGGCCCAGGCTGAATGTGCAAGGAGCTGTCTTAGCCGGCTAAGAAACATTTATATAGCGCTCGAAAACAAATGTTACATTTTTTTTGTCTTAACAAGGGAGGAAGGAAATCAGATGTGGCATAACACGTTTCAGGAAGTCAGTTAGTAAATTGTGCCGAAAAAAAATTACAAAAAATAGTACGAACATGCAGATGAAATTGCTCTTTGGCTTTTGCTTTCCAACTAACCCATCCTGCTCTGGCATCTCTCCTGTTTCCAGACCTGTTGCTGGTTTTTCAGGGGTCCTCCGCAGTGGTAGAAATCACCGAAAGAAGAGTCGCAGCAGAAGGCTCCTCCGTACTGATGCACGCGCCAGAGACCGAGAACATAAACCTCACCGAGTGGGAATACCTACGAAACGCTACCCCTGAATTCATCCTGCAGTACTATGCAGATTACCAGTCCCCAACCATTTACACGGCTTACCAAGGCAGGGTGGTTTTCTATCCAGAGAATGGCTCAATTCTCCTCCAGAGGTTACGAGAAACAGACAGCGGCATCTATAGAGCAACCGTTAATCTCATGCAGCAAAAAGCTAGGACGACCCTCCTGGAAGTTATCAGTAAGTGTGTTGAGAGGGTGGTTTTCTCAGACAAAGAGACAGACAGGTCCATGAGACCAGAACCAGAACAGTCGTAGAATCACAAAATATCTCGGGTTGGAAGGGACCCAGAAGGAGCTGCAGGTTCTGGCCGGTGCCTTGGACCTGGGGCCAGAAGCTCCGTGGCAGCGATCCCAGGGTGAGCTGCTGCCTCACCACTTGCCCTACTAACCCCTTCAGAATCGGATCCCGAGAGCAGCCGGTTTATGGATGTTTTTCACTGGAGGGTGGGTCTGTCAGGCGGATGTGGCTGATCTCCTCCACACCATCATGGCCTTTCTTTTATCTCTGAATTTCCCTGAAAAATAAACAGAAATGAGAGCTCATCCTATTCTGAACTGCCCTTTCCTAGCGCTTAGCATCACTACAGGAGCACACTGCAGGTAGGACATCCAGGAACGAAGGTTGCTCTCAGGTGGAAGTCCAGGTGTAGTTCAGAGCAGCCCTGGGCGGTGCAGGTACCCAGGCGTTAGCCGAGGGACGGATTCAGCTCTCCCTTTGCACGTGGCAGGGGCCTCCAGCGTGCAAGGCTTGCGTCTCCGTGCGTTGGCCCACGTGGAGTTGGACCAGCTTAAACGCAAGGCAGCAGCGGAGCCTTTGCTGCTCTTTGGCTGAACTCCGTCACTTCTTTGAGCCCTCCCACTGCTGTGTGGGAAAAGCCCTCTCCTCTTGGGACACCCCGTGGCAGACAGTTCCAGAAAGTCCCTGTCGTCCTTTCCCAGCACGATCCCAACTTGCAGCTCCTTCGGGTCGCTATCCCTGAGCGCAGGGTGCCGTGCCTGATCTCCAGGGCTCGGTAGTCTCCATCCTAGGGGCAGCGCGGTGGCAGGGATGGGGACGTCTGCTTTCTTCTGGCGGGTGTTGCCCTGCTCCTGCAGTGTCTTCTCTCCCTCCAAACCGACCTGGGCCGTAACTCAGAGGGGAAGGACCTGCTCGCTCCCCAAGGGGCTCGGTGTTCTTGCACGTTGGCCAGTGTTCAGGTGCAAAGCAAGGCAGCCCTCGTGCTCCCGGGAGTGCTACCACGCTGCTCTCTGCTTTCCAGAGCCTGTGCCCCAGCCCGAGCTCCGGAGCAGTTCAAACCTGGCAGGTTCACCCATCGAGCTGGTCTGCGTGGTGCCAGAGGGAACAGTGGCTTCCATCTCCTGGAAGAAGGAGGGACATCCCCTTCCCCCCGAACAGTGCTACCTGCTCTCTGGAGATAGCGCCGTGCTGCAGATAATGGACGGAGAGAAGTCGGATTGCGGCTCCTACTCCTGCAACGTCAGCAACGTGATAAGCTGGAAGGAGGCGGCTCTGAACCTGACGGTGACAGGTTAGCCTTGTCGTGTTGTGCCAGGTCCGCTCGGCACGGCGCAACTGTCTCTCGTGGGCCAGGACTCGTCCCTCGGGTTTTCCAGCATCTTGCAGTTCCCTGGGATCGCCGCTCTGTGTTTCGGGGTCGTCCCCAGCGCGGGGTTTCCCTCCTGCCCTGCCTTGCAGGTCTCACACCTCCTCTACGCCACGCGCAGAGGCTGGTCATCGTCGTGCTGATGTACGTCACCGCCTCCGCCGTCGGCTTCGTTGTCCTGCGCTATCAGATGAGGGAGGGAGGATTTGGTGAGTACCCGGCCTTGCACCCCAGCTCCCCGAACAAAACCCTTCTCTCCCCGCCGTGGACAGGACGGATGTCAGAACGCCTCAGCCAAGCTCCTTCTCCCCCGCCGTCCCAATTGACTTCGGTAGCGGGAGGAGCTGTGCTCAGGTCGTTTCTCCTGCCTCTGTAGCTTGCACGGAAGATAAAACTCCCTAGAAGCAGCTCATCCCCAATGGCTTTGTGGGGAACGGGGCGAAACACACCCCAGAGCCAAGCGTGCGAGCCATTCCTGTCCCCTCCCTCGGGCATTCCTGGGAAGGAGTGAAAAAGGCAGGACACGCAGGCTGCGTGGGAAGAGCCTTCCTGCCTGGAGTTGGGCAAAGACCAAGTGTGATGGGTTTTGGTGACCACGCACACTGGTGTTGGGTCATTGGGTCCGTACCCAAGGAGCCTGTAGGTTCACGTGGGTGCTTCAGTAGCAACATCTATACTGATTAACAGACAACAAACCTAAAGACCTAGCCAACAGCGGGTCCTCCCACACGGCCTTTGTGATCTGCTACCCACCATGAGTAATTCCCAGAATAACGGAGACCATCTGGAGAGCGGAGGTGAAGGCCTGCAGCTGGCAGGAAAGTTCTGCCACGACTTGTCCCTCGGCATTCTCTCTGGGGACATGTTTGGGTTGTGGTGTCAGGTCTTGCCCTTGGGGGTACTCTCCCCTGAGGAGCTCTCCATGCCTGGTGCTTGTGGCAAGAGCTTGTGCCATGTGGGTTCCCCCCCGTGAAAAGGGTCTCCGGAGGAAATCTGGCACTAGTCAGGTTGTTATAGGAGGGAAAATCTCAGGCCAAAGTGTTGTGAAGCGTCTCACGAGGTGGAATTGGTGTCTGGTTCAGCGTGGAACAACCCCAAACCTGGCTGGTTTCTCCTGGTTCCTCCTGAAGTCAAACCAAGCCCTTGAAAGTTCACCACGTTTTCTGTTTAGAGTTTCTAAACCTCAGAGATCCAATTCTTTACAAAGAAAACCTCTGCTCGTTGTTTATCTTCCTTTGCAGGCTGCGCCCATCCTGTTTGTGTGCTACTGAGTACTTTTGCTTTTTTTTTTTTTTTCCCAGGAGAGGAAGCAATGAAACCTGCAGTTGTGTTCACCCACGGACTGCTGTGTATCTCCTCTCTCCTCCTGTTTGTCACCTCCATCATCTGGATGCAGGAAAAAGGTAGGACTCACGTCACCTGATTTCTTCTAGATAGCTTCAGGGTCTCATCTTCCTTTTTGCTCCAGGTCTTTACAGTGGCATCTTTGACGTAGCAGTATTTGATTTGGAGAAACTGAAGTTAGACGTCACTGCTCTGTAGCCTGCAGGCTCCTCTTTCTCTGCTCTTTTGAAACCAACAAGGGCAACATTTGTCCCTTTGCACTCTGCCGGTACCACTGCCCCTTCGCCAGGCCTTCTCAAAAATTAAGAAGCGGTTCAGAAACCGCTTCCACCACACCTTAGGGGACACGGGTGACGAACACAAAGCTCGTCTGTTCTAAAACTGCTCCGTAGCCAGTTCTTCCCTGCCCCAGGCTGAGGGTATCTCTCTGTCATGCCGTCGCTGCTCATTTTGCTACGTGCTGAGCTGCAAGCAGACGTTAAAGCAAACAAGCCCAAAGAACATCCCACCACCCCCCCAAAACACGCGGGTCTTCTCCCCATTCTCTTGAAAGAAAGGTGCTGCCTCTGTGTACATTTATAATAAATATTGCTTGCTACCAACTTCCAGGATAAAAATTGTCCTCAGCTGTAGGTTATGGTCCCCAGGCCAGCAGCGCCAAGCCGGTCCCGCTTCCAGACCCGTCCCCAGGCCATGGGGACCCTTCCTGGCTGCGGGCTGCAGTCCCGCTCCCGCTGCACAGCCCCGTTGCAGAGGGTGACGGATCCTGGTGACGGATCCTGGTGACGGTTGGGTGCGGGGTCACCACAAGCCAACTTCCCTTGCCTTGTTCTCAGGCCACTGCCTCCACCAGTTTCCATCCCACCTTCTGGTTTACTTCTGCTCCCGCAGGTCCTTCTGCTACCTTCGTCTTGCTTGGGCTGTTCTTCTTTGCTGAGGCAGTAGCAACTGGCTGGGTGGCAGCAGCGGTGGTGTGGAAACCAGCAGCTTTCGACTACTTCAAGATGGAAAGCTGTAAGTTGCTGTTTATGATCTAAACCTCTGGTGGGAAAGGCCCAGGAGTGAACTCCTTAGGCGTTCACGCCCAGGAGGGAGCGGAGGCTCGGCACGCTGCTGTGGTGCGCCTCCAGAGACATTGCCCACGGCTCGCTCAGCCTCCCACCATCGCCCAGCTCCTCTGCGTGCCAGCCTGCGCTCCTTGAGCATTTTCCTCTCATTTGCCAGACATTTTTCCCTCTCCCAGGGCACCAAGTCATCCGGCACGCTATAGCCCCCACAACACTGATCATCAACTTGTTGGTCACCATCCTCTTGCTCTACAATATCCAGCAGCTCCATGGTAAGGGGTGGCCCGGGTTTGCACCGCCCGTGCCCTTGCTCGCCTTTCTTCTGGGGAGCAGTGGGGCATCTGGGGGGAGGGTTTGGCTTCATACAGGGCAGAGAGAGGGTCTGGGCGGCATTGCATGGCTGGTGCTGCAAGAAACCTTGTCGTTGACGTAGTCGTGGCAGCTTTGCGCTGAGCGGGGAGGTCGTAGCTCTTCCGTAGCAAAGCAAGGTTCACCCCGGTGGCTCCGTGACGTGAAACGCAGGGATCTCCCCTCTCCATCGCGTAGAACGTCCCTGGATTCAATTCCCGGTGCCTACATGTCCAAAGGGGGGTGTTGGCCAGAGGAGCAACTGCTGACAATTCTCCCGTTCTCCTCGGCAGAGCAAGGCTGCTCGGAGGCCGTTGATCTGCGCACCAGCTGTGTGCCTGCCGCCGCAGTGGTCCTCCTGCTGCTCCTGCCCTCCTTCCTGTGGTGTAAGTACCCCGCCGTTCCCTTCCAGGGACCCTAACGAGCTGCTCGGCCGCTGAGACGCCCCAGGCTCAGCTCGCACACCCTCCCCTGGCAGCGGGCGTGAGGAGAGACGCTTTCGCTTAGATAGAACCCAGACTTTGCTTTTAAAGAGCGGGACAGCCCGTATCATCTGAGGACCCAACTCTGGTGTCCGTCTTTTTAGGAAAGCCACAGTAGGCACTGGTCCCCGCCTGCGGCCCTTGCCAGCACCCCTGCTTTGTCCACGGATGCTCGAGGAAAGTGAGTTTCTCCTCCAGAACATCCTATCGTCATCTTCCCTAGAGATAGCCATACCCTGGTCAAAAAAAGCTCAGCTACGGCAAGCTTTGGGAGGAGAAAACTACCTGATAAACAGGCAGAAATAGGTCTGGGAACATCTTATGACCCAGGAGAGCAGCTGAGCAGTCATTGCAGTGAAGCGAGGGCAGGTAGTTCATTTTCTGTCCCTCCAGCTCTGGGATCAGAGGGAAGAGATCAGGGACGTGATTTCCACGTCTGCTGTGGTTTCTCCAGCTTCTCCTTTTAAAGTTCCTTGTTTCTGTGGTCTCACCATGTGAATCCCCTCGTTACCATGATTAGCAATTGTATCTGGCGTCTCCCTGCACAGGCTCGGCGGTGGCCCGGTCTCGAGGGCTGGCCGGCCATCCCAGCGGGCTTCCCAAAAACGCTGACTCAGCCTTCGGGATGACGCGTAGCATCCCAGGGAACCGGTAAGAAGGAGGGTCAATAGCGTGTTGAGGAGAGGATGTCCTCCAGGAGAGGACTGAAAGGGGACTTTCATGCTTTTCCAGAGCACGCAGAACATTTCCAAGTCTGAAATATAGGAAATATTGCACCGAGTCCGTACGGCCAAAGGAGGCAGGTTCGAGCTGCGGGGACCTGCAGGCAAGGCGGGTGTCGTAGGCAGAAGTCCACCCTCCGTGCTGCCTTCTTGCTTCCCCTCCCAAAAGGCCCCCAAAGGTTTTGGAAACGGAGGGGCTCTGCCCAGTGAAAGGCTCCCATGCTCATTGCTCTCCGCAGCCAGCTTTTCTTCACGCGTCCCGTGAAATGGAAGGCGCAGCCCCAATTGCCGGGGCGTTGTTGGAAACCCAAGAGTTACTTGGCCTTTCCTTCGCTTCCAGATTACAGGAATAAGCGGCAGCAGCAGCAGATGAAAATCCGTCACGCCACCCAGACCCGGGAAGTCACAGCCACCTTGGTAACTGCCATTAGCTGGTTCTAAAAGCTGCAAATCCTTATTATTTAATGATGACTAATTCATAATGAATATTTATGAATATTTAATCCATAATGAGAAGGAAACATCTGCCTACCTTCCTGCAGAAGGCGGTGGGCTTTGTCCTCACCCTGGGGGGACACTGTGAGCCTGCTGGTGGCTGGTGCCGTCCTTCAGCTGGGTCCCATGGGACCCCCGGGGTCACTGCCACGTCCTGGGCACCTTCCCTGCCTTTGGGGTGCGGCGGGCGATGCACCGCGGTTTCACCTGCCCGTGCCGGCACTGCGGGGCCAGGCTGCCCGGAGAAGCATCTCGGTGTCGCGAGCGTGCCAGTTCTCAGGGCTGCTGCAGTTTGATTTGGGTAAAAGCATACTCCTCTATTAACGCCTAACCCAAACCAGCTATAAATAAGACAGAGGAAAACCACAGGTCCCTTGCCCTCAACAGCAACACTAAAGATGCACACATCCCGTATTCGCTTCACTCTCTCCCTCTTCCGCCCCGCTCTGTCTCGAAGAAACCTGGCTCTTTCCCACGCCGGCATCGCCAGGGCTCAGCCTGCCCCTGCCCCCTCTCCTGCCTCCTTGTTTCAGAGATGCCAGAAGGATTTGAGGGTCACAGGAGCCCCCCCCCCCCGCCCCCATTACTTCTCCTGCAGCTGAGCCTCAGGCTTGATGTCAGCGCGGGGGCTGATGCTGCACCCCTGCATTTCGGGGTGCTGGCACACGCGCAGCCCCAGCCTTTCCCCGCCTCTGGAGGGGGACACGGCGCGGGGAGGGGGGAAGGAATTTACAGCCTCCCACCGGGCCAGTCTCTGGGGTGATTCGAGGGACTGTGGGGTGTGCTCGTCCCGGGGCTGGGACAACCTGCCCCCCCCCCCCCAGCAGCGCGGCCAAAGAGCTCCCGGTCCCCTTCGTGCCACTGAAGGACACGGCCCCGGTGTTTTTGGCAGATGGCGCAAGGAAGCCAAGGACCAGGGCAGGAAGGGAAGTAAAGAGTCGTCCCTTCGCAGCCAGGGAGCTGCGCTCGCAGCCGGAGGCAGCCGGGAAAGACGCCCGAGGAGCTGGGAAGCCAAAGGAAGACATCTGGAAGCTCTGCCCCTACCCCGCACCAGCGAGGCCAGGCTCTGGGCGAAAAAAACTTGCCAAAATGTTGTCACAGAGATTTCCACGCAGTAGCTCCAGGTGATGAATGATACCCATACACACATACCCCCCCCCCACTTTCCCTGCCCTCGTTCGTAAAAGCCAGGCTAAGAGACAGTGCGAGCTGTTGGTCTTCTTAATGCTGGTCGTCACCCAAGCCGGGGCGGCTTTTCCATGAGCCAGGAATTGTGTCAGACTCCAAGCTGGAGGTTAACCGTCCTCACTAACGCTGTCGCACCACGTGCCGCCTTTTTTGTTAGCATGTTAATGAGTCAACAACAACCAACCAAAAAAAGCCGACCACCACCCCCAACCAAAAAGCCGTAAATGTCAATCAAGGGAGAAAGCTGATGCTCTGGAGCGTTTTTGAGGAATTTGGTCCCGTTGTCTCAACCGGAATGTACTGCTGCTGTTAATTAGCATAGCCAGATGCAGACGAGCAGATTAACGCCCAGCGTTAGCCGCTGGCCCGGTCCGTGTTGGTTCTGGTGTACAACGCGTGTACCGCGCTGCCGAGACGTGCTGCTGCCAGAGCCGCCCTGCCTCCGCGGCTGCGTCTCGAGCTTTAACGTGACCCCGCTTTGCTGTCAGCGGAGCTCTGCCCACGCGAGGAGTTCGGTGTCACCACCCGTGTGCGGCGTTGCTTCCTCCGCCTGCCTTTCGAAGTTCCTTTTTAAGGTGCAGTGAGCCGGGCTGGCGGGTCTCGGGGTGGCACTCTGCTCAGCTCTGCGATCACACCGGCTCCTCCGGCTTGCTTTCTCTGACTTTTACAAGCCAAATGTCCCCGTCTCACGTCACCGTCCTCAGCAACCTTTGCCCAAGCCCTTGTCTGTCTGCCCTACACCCGCTCCTGTCCTTCCTTGTTTGGTGCCAGCTCCCCCGGGCACCCCGTTAACCCCGCGCTCCCAGCCGTGGGAAGGATGCCTTGCCTTTGGGCACGACGACCAGGAAAGGACGCTCCAGCAGCATCCCTGCGTGCCTGCGAGGTGTGATATTTTTTTTTTCCCCCCCTGTATTTTTCAAGCATCCCTGACCGACGTTGGCCTGAGCTGATTTCCCATCCACAGGACCCTTAACTGACCTGGCATTCGTGCTGTAGCCTTCAGCAGTTTCCTTTGCAGGTTGCAGCATTTAAGTTGGACGTTCTGCCAAGTTTTGCCCTTTTTTTGTCCCCGCTGGACAGGATGTCAATTTTTAAAATGCATAAAGAAATAAAGCCCTTATGTTGCTTTTGTTCTTCACTTTGTTTTAACTGCTCTAATAAATGCCTTTCACATGGATACTTCCCTGTGTATCCCCATCTCGCTTCCTCAAACAGAAGACGACTCCATCCTGTTCCCGACCCCGGTCCTGGGCTGGCTCCTGCCCCGGTGAGTGCTGGACCAGGGAGGAGGTTCGGGCTTTGCTGCCACTTCCGCAGCTGCCTCTGCCCTCGGCTCCCCGGCCGGGCGCTGGCGTACGTCCGTACAGCGGTGCGAGGGGAGCGCTGCGGCGGCGGCTCGCGCGGTCTTGGACCTGCCTTTTCCTGGCACTGCCAGGCTGGGGAGGGGTGCGAGGGCTCTCCTGGGGCAGCCAGGAATCATCCGGGCTGTTACGCCAGAAGCCTTCCTCCCCCATCACCATCTCCCTCGACCGCCTCGCTTCAAGCCCTGCCTCCCCCGCCTGCGCGCCCGCGGCCCTGCCGAATCCCCCCGAGCCGTGCTGGCGGGGACGCTGCGGGCAGCAGCATCTTCCCGTCCGCTCACCCCGTTGGCTGCGTCGGGACATCCCTCGTCCCCACACACGCACCCCAGGCTGGATTCGGGGTGTCCCTCCTCGCTGCGGGAGGAACAGCCCCCTCCCGGGCTGGGTTTGGGGTGCAGGGGATCACGTCCCAGCAGCAGTGCAGCCCAGGCACTCCTCCGGTGTGGCTCGAGCCGGGACGGAAAGTCATTAGCCAGAACCTAACGAATTTCCTCCACCAAGCTACAAACCCGGTGAAACGGCTCTCGGAGAGCTCCAGACCCCCGAGCCTGCATCCGTCCCATCCCAGCTCGGTCCAGTTTATCCCATCAAGGACCTTTCCCATCCAGGGATGAAGCAAAGCGCACGGAGACGTGGCCCGGGCAGACAGGGGCGAAGGGAGGCGATGCCAAAGACCGAAAACCTCCAGTCACCGACCGACGGGCGCCCACGGACTGACGGGCAGCGCTTCGGGGAGGACAGACCTGGCGTTTGCAACTGATGGGGGGGGGAGGGCAGGAGGAAGATGAGGATTTGGGATATTTGGGGGGACGACAGGACGTGGCACTGTGCGAAATTTATTCCGGAACGGTTGGGGGAAGGGGCGGAGAGGGGGAGGGTAAATGGGGCTGGTTGTGGGCCCCAGCCCTGAGCCCCGCAGCCCGCCCCGGCTCCGTCTTCAATCCTTTCTCAACCCTCTGCGTCATCTCGCGCTCCGTTCCGAGCCAGCACTGGCATGACTGACCCACGGGAGCAGCCGTAAAGGTTATAAAGGGAAAAATACCGACAGAAAAGGTCTGCTAAAATGCTGACAGCAGATGCCAGCCCGGGACCAGGAGCATCCCTGAGGAGCACAGCCGGCGTCCGCACAGCGCAGCCGGGTACCCGAGAACCTGAACCAGCCCGCGATACCCTCCATAACCACGGAACCAAGCAGCAGCAGCAACAAACTTATCATCATCCGGAACGGGGCAAATGAGTCAAAAAAAAGTGAAAAGCAGGCTGGGAAAATAGGGCTCGGTGACAGGTATCGGCTGCTTCGGCTGGAGGAAGAGAGAAACAGCCCGGGAAAGCAAAAATCGGTCTGAGAAAAATAGGAACCAAGCTCATCTGTGGGCTGTTCCAGGCGAAACAACCAACTGCTCCAAACAGTGGTGTCCTACGCCCCCTCACGTCACTACGGTATAAAAATTACTCGCTTTCTACCCAAAATGGAGCCTCTCCCTGCAAGAATTTCCCCACGCGAGACGGGACCCCGGCCGGGGACCCCTGATTCCCTGACACGGCTCATCCGCGCACGGAGACTTTGTCCATCGCGGCCTGGCCTCGCTCCTGGGGGCGGTTTGAGGAGCAGCGTACCGGTACCATTTCAAATAACAACACGTGCGTAGAGGTATTCACAGCGGAAAGTCATCACAGGTGTACGGGCTGCTCCTACTGATGTGTAGATCCTTGCTGCTTTAGTATTTCGGTGATTGCGGTAGTAGCCTGCAATGTAAACACCTACCTGCTTTCCCGGGAGTAATTCTGTAGTAACGTGAACTACACACTTGTTTCAGCAGCAGTAACTTGTTTGCTCGCCAAACTCGAGCACGCCAAAAACGCTTCCGGTGCTCGGGGCAGGCACTCGGTCAGATTTTTCTCTACGCTGCTAGACAGCCAAACGATTAAATTGCACAGTCCTTTGCGAACAGCTTTGCTAATTAGGTGTACGGCGCGTTAAGGTGCCCCCCAGGGAGGGGGAAGAGGCACCCGCCGGAGGGCAGGAAGGCAGAAGCAGGAGGATGCAGAGGAGCCGGACGCTGCCAGGTACGTCCCAGCGGTCTGACACGCCGGGACCTCTTTACTCAGGGCACAGTTCAACTCTGCAGACACCTGCTGCCTTGCCCAAAGGCTATTTTTCCCACCAGATTTAGCCGTTACAACGCACCAAAGTATTTCCTACAGCCTAGAGGAGGCTTTTCCGATTACCAACACGTAAACCTGCGTACAGAGGCCACCAGATAAACCTCCCCAAAAAGCACCCGCAGGGTGAACCCCGGGGGCATCTCCGACCCCGTCCCCCTCCCCGGGGTGTCATCTCAGAGTCCACCTCCCCCTGGGACTGCGGCGGGTCCCGGTGACCCAGGGAACCGATACAGGCTAGAAATACCCTCACCCGGCTTCGGAGACACGTCACGGGGCTGGTTTTAAGCCCAGCTCAGTCCCCCAAGCTGCGACCGCCGCAGGAGGAGCCGGGCTGCGCGGGAGGGGGATGCAGGAGCCCCCCCAGCCGCAGCCAGTGCCCTCCCCGAGCGCAGCGGCTCTTCCCGCAGAGCTGGACATCCATCAGGGGTAAGCCCAGCATCTCCAAGGTCTGTCCCCAGCTGCAACCCAGCACCAAAGCCTGAAGCCCGGGCAGGGTCCGGCCCAGGGAGCGCAGCCCTCAGTACCGCAGGCTTTAGGTACCCGCGCGGGGATATTTCCACCCCTGAAGATCACGACAGCATCAACTGGGATAACACACGCGCTTTTATTAGCAGCGACAGACATTAAAATAACACAATGGCTCCAAAACGGTTTACAGACAACTCTCCAAAAAGTTTAGAAAAGTATTTTCTGTAAAACAAGTGGCAGCATTCGTTGGAGCATACCTCCAAGTGCAACAGGGAACGCAACAACCCGCGGTGCGGCTTAAAACTGAGCTGGAAATCTAGTTTACTCCACCCAAACTGCTCTGCTCCCTTTAATGCTTTAATCGCAACATGAAATCCCAGGCGGGGGGACGGCCCTTTGCTGCTGGCCCCTTTATATCCCGGTTATCTCCCCGGCACAGAGCTACGCTGCCGGAGCGGAGTGAGCAGGCAGCGTCCAAGGCGCTCATGCCACAAGCCAGTTCGCTCTGCCGTGATTTTCCTATTATTTGCCCCGGAAAGAGCAAGGGCAGCAGCTCAGCGACTGCCACGGGGTAGATGTGAGCCTCTCCCGGGGCACTCCTACCCTCCATGGAGAAGGGGCAGCTCCGAGGAGAGGGGAGCCCACCGCTCCCCCGGCCTGAAAACCAGAAGCAGCAGCGAGACCCAGCAGCAGAAACATCCACCGGACCGCTCTCCGTTGGCTGGGAGCAAGGAGAGGTCCCCCAGCCATCAGCTGCTCTGGGAGAGGAGTGACCATCCAGCAGCTAGACCGGGGCACCCAAAACGCCTGCCTGCGCAGAGGTGCTGGGGACCGGCTCAGACAGGGTGCTGGACCTGGGGGTGTCCCCACCAGAATGACAGACGGGTGCAACGCCCCGACCCGACGGTCTGCAAGGCACTTGGGGAGGGCCAGCATCCAGTTTTCTCCAGGGTGAAGATGCCAGTTGTGCCCCCAGGTTCAGAAATGGCAGCTACAGGGAGGAGGAGGAGGAGGAGGAGGAGGAGGAGGAGGAGGAGGAGGAGCCCTCCCCAAGCAAAGCCCAGGAGAACTTTGCAGAACAGCATGGGGAAGGGAGGCAAGAGGACGAGGGGCTGGAAGCAGGGCTGCCCTGGCCACGTCAAACCAGACCCAGTCCACCATCACCCGCAGGAGCGGCGAAAGCGAAGGACGAGCTCCCAGCGGCACGTGCGCGGCCCGGGTGGCCAGGGCTTGGAAGAGGAGGGGACGTCCCCAAATCCCGCCGGAGCCCAAGGCTGGAGGACAGAGGAGACGGGCTGGGGAGCATCCCTCGGTTGGCCACGCCAGGCTGCGTCGCAGCTCTGACGCAGACGGCCGCGGGGGATTCTTTGGGGTTTGTTTTCTGAAACGGAACTGCTTTGCTGCCCCTCCATCCCCGTGCCGGAGGAGGAAGGACGCGCACCCTCACCATCGGCGAGGTAACCAGTTCTGTTCCTTTGCTCATGGGCGCACGACATTAAGAGGCGCGGGTGGTAAGTTATGAAACCGTACGACCTGAATGGGAAGTGAATTAACTTGATAGACTAGCCTGGGCAAAAGGGGATTGAGCCCCTGCTTGTCGTGTTTGTTTCTAATAGTTCTTAATGAGCTCATCAAATAAAGTTTAAATCACAGAGTGCGTTTGTCCTGTAAATTTGAGAGATCTGAACGGACCCTGCCAATCCCCTGCCGCCTTCCACTGGCTCCACTCATCTCCTGGACTCGGCGGCGCACGCGACAGCAAAATCCTGCCCTTCTTCCTCCCTCCGAGGGCCAAAACGAGCAGAAGCCCCACAGCAGCAGCCCCCGACCACAGGCAAGTCCCAAGCCCAGCGGCACAGGGCGAGGAGCCCTGGGGAGGCAGGGGCTGGCACCACGGCACTGCCCGGCAGCCCCAGGACCCCGCGTTTGTCCGGCGGTGACGGGGGCTCCTTCCAGAGCCGTCAGCCCCCCCCGCAAGCTCTCACCCCACACGGCCGCTGGAGAAAGCCAGGAGGGGTAAGGAGCTCTGGAGCACGGCCATGCCCTCCTCTTCCTCCAGGGCTGGGCAAGGGCGGGATGACACAGAAATAGTCCAAGCCAGTGTTTTACAAAAAAAGCATTTGTGGGTTTTGGCAGCTTGAGCAATTCAGAGATGAGCTCAGAAGAGGCTGGGACAGCATCGGACGTCCGGCGCTCCCCAGGCAGCATCCACCACCACCGTTGGGGAAGGCAGCAAGGGCGCAGCCGCTCAAGCTCTCTACCTGCAAGGAGAGGAGAGGTCTCCACCCGAGCCACCTCCCCCTGCCGCTCACCGCAGGTCTCGGGCGGTGCTGAGGTCTGGACTTGTGCTCTGCTCCAAATTTCAGGAGCCACCTCGGCCAACTGATCTCTGGGAGGTGTCGCCTGGGACCTGGCTGCACGAGACAGCCGAGACCTCTCTTATTTTCGACTGAACGCAACGTGGGACGGGGTTTTCCATCCTTGGGGATCGCATCCTTGTCCTCACCCTCCAGGAAGCCTCAGTTAACAGCCCGAGTTTTTTGTGGTCACATCATAGAGCGAGCAAGCGCCAAGAAGATTTCGAGAATCACTCACTTCCCAGAAACCCCCGGAGCCCCTTGGTGAATTAAAAACCCCCACCCCGTAAGGATCTGCACATCGTCTGCATCTGCTCCACCCCAGAGGCTGCTGCAGCCTGGTCCACACCAACCTGGGAAGCATTCCTGGAAACCCGGGTTCGGCCCCGTCTGAGCCGCAGACGCGCCCTGGAGAAGCTGAACAAGATGCTGCTCTCCCCAGAAACATAGTGCGAGTTTTTGACTGCTTTTGCACCGGGATAATTGGGACAGGACCACCACTTATTACCCCGGTACACCCAGCTTCAGAAAAACGTGCGAGGGGAATTAAAAAGCCAGCGTAGAGGGAGGACAGGACAGGAGCTCCGAGGTTCCCCGCTGCCCAGGGCTGTCCGGTGCCTGCTTTGCCGGAGATAACCAGCAGCATCAGGCCCCGACCGGGGGAAACAAGGATATTTCCAGAGCAAATCCCAGTGGGGACTAAACAGGGGGGGCAGAAAATCCTCTGAGCCCCCGGAGCGAGGAGAGCAGCCCCTTGGCTGCCTCTCACGTCTGCAAGGAGAGGCCGGCGAAGGACGCCGAGCCCTCCCGCTTGTCCGGCTCACTCAGGTCCAGCCAACAAGAAATTTTGGCTTGTGGCTACGGCTGGAGGAGCAGGGCCACCCCCAAGAGAGGCTCACCTTACCGACAGCCGCTGCGACACGGGCGCTCCCTTCTCCTGCACCAGACAAAGACACCTGGGGACAAACCAACATCGTCTCCGTTCAACGCCCAAGGGATGGTGCTCGGCCAACGCGTGGCAACGCTGGGGCGGGATGTTTGGGGTCTGGAGGAAGGCACCCCTGCCCGTCTCCATGCCACCCCACAGGCGCCGATGGCCCCAGCCCGGCCGATGGCCGGGGAGCAGAGCCGGCCACCAGCGCTGGCCACGTGTGAGCAGGTACACGGGGAGTGTCCCGGGGATGACGAGAGCAGGAACACACCGATGAGCTTTTCCAGCACCTACCCAGCGCCTGGAGGCTTTTCACAGGAAAAACCTGAAAACTTTGTGCAATAGCAAAACATACATATAAATCACCTGGGAGAACCTCCCACTTCTATTTTAAACTGCCAGATCCTCTTCTCACGTCCAGACTTGGGCATTTCTTTTTCCTTTTTTTTTTTTTTTTTTCCCCCCTTCCAAGTGTGCAGTTGGCAATCTGAGAATTAAAATCCCCACTTTGCCAGGGACTGGGGATGGGCCGGAAGAAGTGCTCTCCAGCTCCAAAAAAGGAGGAAAAGCAAGACCACTGAGTAAGGAAGCGGTTTCCCTTCTGTGGGCAGAAAAGCGCAGCAGAGCGCGGTGGGGGGTTCGGTGCCGTTACCCTAGAAGGGATGTGCAACTTCCCTCAGTGCCCATGGGACTCTGTCGGGAATTGACCCGGATAAGGAAAGGAAAGCATAATCCTCCTGTCCTGGGCACGCAGGAGGGGTTTTCACGACAACTTTCCCTCCCGTGTCTGGGAGCAGGGAGGCAAGGGAAGGCAACGGAGGACAAAAAATTACCTCCTCGGATCGGGGACGCCCTGCTCGAAACAACAGCAGTGCCAAAGCGCCAGCCCCTGCCCACGGGACGCCTGGGTGGGAAACCCAGGTGCCGGCACGGACGTGCCACGCCGGCCGGCGCAGACCCGCTCGCCCCATCCCTTGTGGCGTGCAGCACCTGCACCAGCAACGCAGCGCCGGCCAAAGAGCCCGGGCGAAGCCAGCCCCAGCACTCACCTGCGAGCGAGCCGACGACAACACACGCCAGGATCACGGGCAACACCACGTTCGCAGCGTCTGCAAAAGGAGAGGGTGCACGGTCTCTGCGGCCAGACCCAATTTAACCCCCCGCCCACACCCTCCAGGCAAAACCCTGCCACCAGGCAGTTACGCTCGGCGCAGGGACACGGAGCCACAGGGCGAGGAGACAGGATTTTTGGGCTGTATTTCCCCTCTTGCTTCTCCTGGGCATCAGGAAGAAACCCCCACTTACTCTGGACGTGGAGCAGGAAGGAGGTTTCATTCTGGCTGACTGCGTTGCGGACCACGCAAGCGTAGTAGCCGCTGTCGTTCATCGACGCTTTAACGATGCACAGGGTGGTGTTGTCAACGAACTGGATGTGGTCGCTTCCCAGCAGCAGCTCCCCGTTCTTCTTCCACCAGTAGAAGTCTGCCTTCCCTTCCAGGACGTTGCAAACCAGTTTGGTGTTGCCTCCTGCCTTCACTGACGAGTTGCCCACAATTTCTGGCTCGGACAGCGGTTCTGGGAGAGACGGAGCGACCGTCAGCATTCACACCCGCGCCTCCCCGGGTGTCAGACCCGGAGCACCCACCTCCGCAGCGGCGGAGGGTTGGTTATCTCGTCACTCACCGACAACGCGGAGCTGGAACCAGCCCGTGGCCTCTGACTCGGACCTGAACCGGTACAGCTGGTCGTCCTCCCGCTGCAGCACGATCTGCAGCGAGAAGTCTGTTTCGTTGAACCTCGTGCGATTCTCGTAGGGGCGAGACGTGTTGGCGGGTCTATCGAAAGCATAATTGACGATGACGCCTTCCTGCGGGCCGGTTTTGTATTCCCAGGAGACAACTTTGCTGGCCTTCAGCGGTGGGATCGTCAAAAGCACAGTGCAGCCCACGGCCGAGACGAGTCTCTCCGATGCTGGCCTGAGGTCAGCGGAGTAGCATGGAGAAAGCGTGCGGGCTGAAAAAGAAATCAGGTCTTATTCTATGGCTAGCAAGATTCAACTTCACCCACCTGGGAGGTGGCCGCAGAAGCCCTCCCCGGCCACAGAAACCCTCCCTGGCTCAGCCGCGCTGGGCACTGAATTATTTCTGGCTTTAAGCAGCGACATGGAAAAGCAGAAGGTCCCGACGGTTGCCTACGAGCTCCCTTCGTAGCTCACACCTGAGGAGCGCAGTTGCGTGCCCGAACGGTCGGCTCTGCGTCGGCACGGCTCCAGCAGCTCGTACCCGAGGTCGGCCACCGCTCCCGGGGACGGCGGGAGAGCCGACTGCTCCCGGGTCCCACCCGGGGAGCCCTTTTCCTCCCTCCCACTCTACCAGGGCACAAACCCAGGGGTGACGGAGCTAAGGGAGCCCCCACCGCGCACCAGCGCCTTCCCGTCGGATCACCGCCAAGAAATCGCGCTAAGAGACGGGAAAGCCTGCAAGCCCTTCCCAATCTTCCCTGAAAAGCTTTTGTCTGGGGAAAAGACGGGGTGAAGGAGCGCCCAAGCCTGGCACTCGCCTTTGCTTCGCATAAAGGGGGCCCGGGAAGATTTCCTGCACCCCTAAAGCCCGGGGGGGGGAGGCTCGGCTCGGTGCAGCCCCCCCCGGGCCCTCCCGCCACCGGGCAGCTCCGGCTGCAGCTCCCAACTCTCCACAAGCCAGCGAAACACCCCAAAACGCGCGGTGCTAGATCCAGGGGCAGCCTGCAGCGTGACCACCCACCCACGCGAGATGCGGTCCCACAGAGCCCAGCCGCGTCCCCAGCGCCGGGGGGGCCCGGAGAGCCCCCGTATCCCCCCCCGGGGGTAGGGACTTGCCTGTGATGCCCAGCCCGGCTGCCGAGCTGCCGGGGCAGGCGGGGAGGAAGAGGAGGAGGAGGAGAACAACGAGCAACATCTGCGGGCCCGGAGGGAGGGAGGCGGCTCCGCACGAGGCACCGGGACGGTCCCGGCGGGGCGGGGGGGAGCGGGGGGTGGGACCGGGGCCGCTGGTCCTGCAGCGCCTCCGCCTCCGCCGCCGCCTCCTCCTCCTCCTCCTCCTCCTCCTCCTCCTCCTCCTCCTCCTCCGGCGGCTTTTGCCGCTGTCGCTCAGCCGGGTGACCTTGGCCGGGTGTCCCCCCCCAGCCCCGGGCTGCTCCGGAGCCGGCGCGGCGGAGCTGGTCCCGCCCCACGCTGCAGCGGCCACGGCCGTGGGAATCCCGCGGGGCCGGGGAACCGCTCCACGCAGCAGGAAGGGTCAGGGCAGGGCCGGCCACGGCTCTGGCTCCTGGCTCCCCGGCCCGGCCCTTCTTCCTCTCCTCCTCCTCCTCTTCCTCTCCTCCTTCTCCTCCTCTCCTCCTCTTCCTCTCCTCCTCCCGTCTCCTCTCCTTCCCAGGGCCGCCAAACTCAACCCGCAGGAAAACAACCTCAGTGCAATGCCTCCGGCCGCCCCTCGCCTCCCCACTCTGTTGTGGGGTGCCAAACACCCAACCGCCAGGTCGGAACGGGCGCTGGGAGAGCGACACCGGCATGTCCCCGGCATCAGCATATCCCCGGCACCAACACATCCCCGGCACCGACATGTCCCCGGCATTAGCATGTCCCCAGCATCGGCATATTCCCGCCACTGACATGCCCCGGGCATCAACATATCCCCGGCACCGACATATCCCCGGCACCGACATATCCCCAGCATTGGCATATCCCCAGCATCGGCATATCCCCGGCACCGACGTGTCCCCGGCACCGGCGTATCCCCGACAGGGACGTATCCCGGGCTGGGGCCCACGCAGGACTGCGAGGGCAGGCGAAGGAGCCCAGGCAGCAGCAAGGAATGGGGGGGGCGTATTTTGCCAGAGCAGCCTTCCAGCACGAGGCAGGGCTGTGCGGGAGGACATATACACATATACACATATAAGGACATACATGTATACGTACATATAAGGACATACACATATATGTACATATAAGGACATACACATATATGTACATATAAGGACTAAGCCAAACCGGTTCGGGACCCGCCCCCGTGCAGGATTGCTTCCTGCCGAAGGCAGGTTCAGACACCACCTCGGCGTCCGTGCAACTTCACAACACAATGACCCCAACACCCGCCACGGCTGGGTCCCCTCCGTCCCCTCCCAACGCCTGCAGCGGTGGAGGGTGGGTGCTGGTGTGGGGGGGACCTTCCGACGTGCCCCCGGATGCTACTCTGACTGGCCAAGGTTCTCTAACCGGGTAAGTTATGCACAAAGCTGCTCCGCAAACTGGATGTGCGCACACGTGCTGCACAAAAAATGTTGCGAGAATCTGCTGCACCAACCGAAAACGCACAATTGTGCCGCACAAACCTGCTGCTCAAACTGAATTTGCAAAAAAAACCCTGCTGCACGGCCTGGATACGCACAAACTGCTGCGCAAAGGGACTAGGCAGAAACCGAGCGCGCGCAAAGCGAATATGCGCCGAGCGAGCACCAGGTAACGCGCAGCCTGAGTAGGAACAAGCTGCTGAAAAAAAATCCCCGCAGAAAGCGTGGGTCCTGGCAGAGCCTGGGGAGCGGTGCGTTAGCAGGGTCAGCTCTCCGAGCCGCTTGTCCCACGAGGGGTTAACCAGCGGTGGAGGAGAGCGGCTGGGCTGTGGCTGCAGCTGGAGACAGGAGGCTTGGATCTGCCCCGGTCATGAGTCCGCACCTCTGGCAGCTGCCTCTGCGCAAAACCTCGGGGAGAGCAGGGCCCGGGGCAGGGACGGAGCCACCACGCCGTGAGCCAGCCTCCGATAAAACCCAGGGTGTCTTCTGGAGGATGCTCTGCTCCCGCGGTGGGAACCCGACTGCGCACTGGGAACAGCGAGGGGAGCAGGGAGGAGAGGGGCGGCCAGAGCGGGGACCGGACCCAGCGTGGCCAGAGGAAGATCTCCAGGAAGACATCGAGACGCAAGAGGAGAAGCGTGGGCAAGAGGAGAAGCGTGGGCGTGCGTGCCCAGGCAGGGAGGCCATGTAACCATCCCACTAGAGGGAGTGAGAAGATCAGTTGTCAGAGGCAGCAAGCAGAAGAGTTGGGATGAAGGAGCCCAACACAAGGAGCTGCAGGCAGAAACTGCCCCTTCGTCCTCCGCTGGAGCCTGGGGATGCTCCTGGCCGGGGCGTCCACATCTCGGGAGCTGGCAGTCCCACCTTGTGATGTTACACAGGGTGCTGCTGGGTTGGCAGCATTAGGGCTCTGCATCCCTCCCCGGGGATATAAAGCTTGCTGGTCTGTGGCTTTATGGGGCTGGCCACAGTCTTCCCAATCCATCCACCCACCCACCCACCCATCCATCCATCCATCCATCCATCCATCCACCCACCCATCCTTCCGCTGCCAAGCTAACAAACTCCCACCAGCAAAGCAGGAGCAGCCCTGCTCCCACGGACCCCCAGAGCCCCCCTGCTCCTCCTTTCCCTCTCTCGCCACCCCTCGGCTCTCCACCCCAGCTACCTGCAGGTCCCAGCACCGGCCCGCAGGTCGGGAAGGGCTGTGAGGATGGCCAGCACGCTCTCGGCCAGACGGATGCGGGTGAGGAACAGAGCCAGCGCGGGCGCACGTCCCCGCTCAACACCCCAGCCCGAGCCCGGGGCTCCCCAGGGCCCCACCAGGCACCGCTGCGGGGGCGTCCCGGCGGTCACGGCATCGTGCGTCTCCAGCCAGCCCGCTGCTCCAGACAGGCGGAGAGGACAAAGCCGCTCAGTGCACAACTTCTGGCGGGGCTGCCTGTGGAGGTCTCCAAGCTTGGAAGCTAAAAACGAGCCGGTTCCTGAGAAAAAGGCTTGGCGTAGGCTGGCCCAGCCCAGAGCCCCGAGGCGGCCGGAGGCTGAAAGCAGCTGGAATCTCTCTCCTCTTCCCACTCCACAGAAACCAGGCTGCCCACCGAGCATCACGGAAAGAGCCTTTCCCAGGCCCGCGTCCCTGAAAGGAAAGGGACCGAGGGCGGTTTGGGCACCACCCGCGTACCCCCCCAGGCACGCAGCCTGCCACACCACGGACCCAGAGCCTCGAAACAGGCGCCGTTATATCCGTCCTCCCCTGCACCACGAGACGCCTCCCCTCCGTGCAGAGGTGCGGGGCTGTAACCCTGTGCGGGACGATGGCGTGGGCAGCAGCGGGAGGCGGCAGGACGCGGGGGGCTGCCCCAATGCCTCCTGCTGGGCTGCCCCCGGGCTCGGCTCCCGCTGGGAGGGGAGAGCAGAGCCAGCCGCCTGGAGGGAGACGTCGGAGAGCGGGGCTGTGGGGTCGGGAACAGGAGGAAAGCGGGGCTGTGGGGTCGAGAACCAGAGGAAAGCGGGGCTGTGGGGTCAGGAACAGGAGGAAAGCGGGGCTGTGGGGGTCGGGAACAGGAGGAAAGCGGGGCTGTGGGGTCGGGAACAGGAGGAAAGCGGGGCTGTGGGGGTCGGGAACAGGAGGAAAGCGGGGCTGTGGGGGTCGGGAACAGGAGGAAAGCGGGGCTGTGGGGGTCGGGAACAGGAGGAAAGCGGGGCTGTGGGGGTCAGGAACAGGAGGCACGGCTGGCCCACACAGGCAGCTGATGCACCGGGACCCCAGCTGGGCTGGCTCTGGCTGTCCGTTTTCCTCTTCTTTCTCTTTTTTTTTTTTTTTTTGATGCTTTGCTTTGCCAGGAGGTTGCAAAACCCAAGCGATGAGTCAAAACAACCCAGAGCTCCCTTTTACCCTCTGCAGCCCAGGAGCGGCCAGGCGTCGTGTCCCAGCCTAACAGGGAGGGCAGGAGCAGCCCGAGGACGGAGACACCTTCCTCCCGCCCCTGGGGCCGAGCCATGCTGCGCAAGGAGAAGCTGAGCCGAGCCGGCCCAGATCCCGCGGGATGGCAGGAGGCCGCCCGACGCCAGTTCTCCATCTGCGACCGGAGCTGCTGCTCAGCGAGGGCCAGCTTGTGCCCATCCAGGCCGACTCGTCCTGCGACCCCCCCGTCCCCCCCAGCCTCAGCCCTAACCTGGCAAGGCGTGGGGCTGGAGCAGCCGGGCCAGCTCCCCCGAGGAGCAGGGAGTGACCTGGGGGGCAGACGAGGGCTGGGGGTGATGGGGGGGGGGAGGCTGGTCCTCATGGCTGACGTCCTGCCCTTGCAGCCCGCACAAAGCGGGGCAGCCCGAAGGATGCTTTAGCTTCACTGCAGGCTGGGGGCAGGCGGAGGGGGTGAAACCCGCCGCCCCTCAACACTGCTCGAAGCCGGGTGCATCAACCCCAAATGAGCGAGGCTGGCCCAGACAGAGTGTTTCCACTAAGCTCTAGCGAGGTAGGGAGCACACGCTCCCCCCCGTGAGCTGCCTCGACAAGGGGAAGGGGCCTCTCGCAGCTCTGCGGGTAGTAAACGTATCTCAGCATCCTCACAAGCAGCTGGATAGTTCTGGGGAGGAAGAGGGAGGAAGGCACGAAAAAGCCCTGAGCCAGCAGGAAACCTGTGGTGGGAAGCTCTGAGTCAGCCCCAACCACGGCTTTGCTCAGACCGGTGCCCCCCGCACGGCTCGCGCAGCTCTCCAAATTCCTGGGAAGCAAGCGGAGGGTCTGTGTGCCTCGCGGAGCCAGAGCACAGGATGTCTGGCCGCATCGGTGTGCCTGTGCCTGCGTGTGCGGGCAGGGCCTTGGGACCTCTTGGAGGCCAGACTGAAGGTCTCTGCACGGGTCTGGCCAAGGGACTGGCCCAAACTGGGCAGCTGGAGGCTGACCCAGGTGAGTTTAGGGGAAAGGACGAGGCTGAAAAAGCCAAGTCTCCATTTAAACGGATGGCTGGGACCGTGGTCCGTACACTGCCGCATGGCACTACAGCACGGCAGCAAAGGGTGCTGTGTATGGTACGGGGCCGTGGGGAAACTGAGGCAAGGAATTGGGCCAAAGCGTGCGCCTGGGTCAGGTGGGAGCAAAGGCAGAAGGGGTGAGACAGGCAAGACCGGTCATAAAGCCTAAACCAACTCTTCCACAAGCCTTTCTGCAGCATCGGCACGGCCGGACCCGAACCAGCAGGCCCAGCCGGACCCCCGGAGCCGTGGGGTGCACGCCTGCGGCCCCCCCCAGGACCGGCCCTGAGCCAGGCTTGCATCGTCCTGCTCGTCCCCTTCCTGGGGCTCCCTTTCCAGAGGGGTATTTTGGATGCGGCTGAGAAAGAAGAGCTTCTCTGGACGTCTCTCAAAGACACGGATCCCTCCCATCGCACGAACCTTGGGGGTTGCTGGGGGGAGACTTTCTGCCGGTTCACCGGTGGTCTCAGGCAGATTGGAACTGCCCATCCCAGGGAGGAGCTGGGCACCCGGTTCCTGCAGCATCAGTAACTGCGGCACCAGCACTTGGGCGTTGTCAGACAGCACTTCTGGGGTGCTGAGTCAGGCTGTCTGGGTGCTGAGTCACGTCTGTTCAGGTCACCCCATCCGGTGCCACTGGCACATCCCTGTCCCCAAGCCCGGCTCCCGAGGGGGACCCCACAGCAGGACCGACCAGCGCCACGTGCTCCCACAGCCCTCGCCTCGAGGTGCCCGGGGAGGGCGAAGGGGCACCACGAGCCCTGGGCTGAAATACTTCAGTTCTTCCCCTTCTGAATCGAGGCTTGATTTCTTCCGAAAGCGGCCGCCACGTCGGTCCCTCAGCCGGCCTGGCTACACCCCCCCGTGACCCCCTCCGAGCTCCGGCACCGCAGGCGCCCGCATCCTGCCCAGGGGCCGCGTCTCCCCAGCCTGCCCGTCACGAGGCGCCAGCCACGTTGCCAGAGGGCAAACCCCGAGGTGTCCTCCTCCCGCCCCTGTCCCCCTCAGACCCTTCTCCCACCCACCGCCCTCCGCAGCCCACCTACTCGCCGGCGCTTTGGAGGACCGAGCGTAGCTCCCAGCAGACCGCCCCGCCGCAGACGGGTCCCTCCAGATTTCACCACAAGCTAAAGGTGCTGTAAAACCACGGGGGAGGACACGGAAGACCTGGCTTTAACCACCCCTCGTTGCTGCAGGCAGCAGCGGCGCTGCCAGGGCCATCTCCGGGGGTCCTCAGCCCACGCCTGCTGCAGGATGGTGACCTTCTGCTCGGAAACCTGGGGCAAGGGATGACTCTGACTCTTGCAAAGCTTGAAACTGGCTGCAGGAGCTGGGACCTGTCCCCTTTGCCCATACGGTTATTAAAAATTGCATGCTATGTTATCAGTCTGTAATGAGATTTATAATAATTTACATTTCTCAGCGTCATTTGGTACATGAACATATAAAGCAAAGCCTCCTACTTTGAGACACCAGCCTCCTCAAAAGTTCATGCCTCAATAAGTCTTTCATCACAATTTAATTCCCAACCCCCTCCCCTTCCCCCCCCCAAAAAAAACCCTTTGTAGAGAAAAAACAAATTTTTGATATTTTTAATGCTTAACTCCTTCCTGAGACAGATTATTACTTACTACTGTATCAAGAAAATTTGCAGCAGTGTCCTTCATATCCACTGTCATGTCCCGACACTGGGCGTCTTGCCGTTGGCATCCGTCCCAAGCCAACACCCCTCTCGTTCCCGAAGCGATCCCAGTGCCGCACGCCGGTTGCCAAAGGAAAAGGAGAGACGCTGAGGAGCTGGCACGGCCCCGCCGAGACCTGCGCCAAGGTCACTACTCAGCCGTGCTGCACCGGGCCGCTCGAGCGCCGCGTCTCCCAGGAGTGTCCCCTCTGTGGTGGCCTCGTAGAGGTGCCCCAGCCAACAAGAGGGTCGCCCACCCTGCCCCGTCCCATGTCTCCATCCCGGTCCCCATAAATCCATCTCCAGTTCGGTTTTTCAAAGGCTCTTCTTTTCCCCAGGACCCCTCCGGGATGCACAGGCACCACGGCATTGTCCAGCCTGGCCATTGATCTCAAGCACTTGGGATACCACGCAGGAAGCAAGGTCCTCTGAGAGCCTGCGCCAGACAGAGGGAAACTGAGGCACAGAGGGCCAAGGCACGTTGTCGGCAGTCTCCCGTTTCCCCCGTTCCTGCGACAGCTGCCGGGCGCGATGTTGCACTGCCCCGGGGATGCGTGAACCACCCCGGCTTTGCTGGGCCGTGGAACGGGGCTGGCCAAGGGAGCGGCGGGGGGTCCCTGCCCCCCAGGAGAGGGGCAGAGCTGAGCCCGGCTCAGAGGCCCCAGGGGGTCGGGGCAGACCTGGTCAGGAAGGTGAACGGACCCAGCACCTCAGCGGGAAGCACTGACCTTCCCATTGAGCCTTGGAAGTACGGTGTGATGGGGAAGAGGTGTTTTTCCCCCGCCTCCAAAAAAAAAAAAAAATCTCAGCAGAGGAATTGATCAGTTCAAATCGAAAGACAAACATTTGAGAGAGCATACCAGGGAGGTTAGCAAAGCCTTCCTGAGCCGCACGCAATGATTTCACCTCCCGGGGGGCTGCCGCTTCCTGACTGAAGATCATGTAACCAACACATGTTAGAAATCATCTAGAAATCATCGGCTGCTCGAGCTGCGGTTTGCCTTAAAGGAGCAGCCTCGGAAGCTGCGAACCGGCACCGGAGCTCTGCCCGCTCCAGCAGACGCGAACCAGGGAGGAAAGCCCCGTCGCTATCCCAGCCCAGCTCCGGTCCGGGCGAACCCAACAGAGCCTGCACGCACCATCACCCCTGCAGAACATGGGAAATAACGTCACTAAACGGCACGTTCCACCATCCTGCCCGAAGCAAAGCTGAAGCGAATCCAAGGGACGGCCTGGGAAATCCCAGACACACACCTCACGTCGCCGTGCGGGCTCTCTCTGCCTGGTTTTCCCACCCCAGTGCCTTGCCGACACCACTGGCAAGACCCCAGCAAAACACCTTCTCCCGCTCTCCTGCACTTGCTCTGCGCCGCTGAGTGCTGAGGAAAGAAATTTTCAGGCTCAGCTGACCCTGCTCTCCTAGTGCACAGACCAGGAAATAATAGAAGTGAAAAACAACTCCTCAGCCAGTATCAGGAGGCATTTTTTTTACCTGGCTCCCGCCCAATTTCCTTTGCACAGTCCCAGTTCTGGTCCTGCCCTGGCTCACAGGCTGGGCTGCTCTGCAAACCTCCTGTCCCCAAGGCACGGGGAGCAGCCCCGAGCCGCCTTGTAGCTCCAGGCTTCCCTCTGCTCATCAGCAGAGCCCGCGTGTGCCCGTGCCCCATCCCACGGAGCCGCGCACGGCCCGGGATCGCGGCACGCGGACGAGCGGTACCCGGGTTGCTTCTGCACGAACATCCACGCCCCAAAGCGCAAATGCCCGTGGCTCTTCGGGCTCACCTCCACCAAAAGCAGGAGCGTGGCCGCCTGCCCCCCTCTCTACCCTGCCTGCTCCGACCGGCAAGCGCTGCCCCGCGCATGCAGCCCTCCAACACCAGAAACAGGCAGAATTGCTGCCCGAGACCAGGGCAAGTGTAAGTTTTTGCAAGCAGTTTCTGGCACCGATGCGCTTTTTCTAGCTCTTCCTCCCTCCACCTGGCTCTGAAGGTCTGGAGCCTTTTTAATGAGACCAACCAGGAGGGTTCATTTTTCAGTGGGTTTCTAAGAAATGAATAGTCATCCCTCTCCTAGCTCAGCGCCCTTCCCCACCTCCAACGAAGGCATCTCGCCTGGGGCGCCGGGGTGGTGCCAGGGCAGGGATGGTGCCCGCACTAGTGCTGAGCAGCGCCGGCCTCTCACGGGCTCCGGGCACCGGGCCACACACCGAGCAGGCAGAGAGCCGGGAAAAAACCCTCAGGGATTTGGCAGATGCTTTTGGCTGGAAGATCCCCTTGTCTCAGGAGCATCCTGATGGAGCACGGAGGTGGAAGGGGCAGCGTTTTCCCCACCCGGGTCCCTGCAAGACGAGTCACCAGGAGTTCAGCAGCCCCTTCCCGCAGAAAGAGCGGAGGACAACGAAGGGTGGTGGAGGTGAGAGCGGGCACTAAGATCACCGAGCAGCCCAAGCTGAAAGGCTCTGCCTGGGAAGGTTGGTAATAAATCAGTCCTCAGCCCTTCAGCATCCCCCTCCACCTCTCTTGTCCGCATCACGTCCCACGTCCTTCACCGGACCCGGCTCAGGTGCAGGTCCACAGGAGATGGGGAGCAGGGGGAGCCGCAGCCCCCACACAGCACCAGCCCTGCCGTTCCGCTAGAAGAGTAGGAGGAAAAACCTTTTTGCTACCCAGAAGATGCCAAGGAACCCGCCAGCCTCCTCCACACACACTCCCCCATCGTCTCCCTCCACACATCACGGTGCACTGCAGACACCCCCGCAGCGAGCGATTAGCTCAGTGATGCAAAGACGTTTGTACGGAGCTTGGCAAAGTCTTTTGTAAAGGACTAAAAGCAGATAAGGTGAGCAGTTACCCACAGTCCCGTGTTTGGCAGGTCACGAGAGCCGGTCACGGGGCTCCGCTGCCGGCTGGGCAGCCCGGCACGTCTGGCCCGTGCTGCAGGGACCGCCGCACATCTGTGCGCGCCCACGGATGAAATCGGGCTTGGGGAAACCAAAGCGCTGAGATTAAGTGTCCCCACGCTCAGCTCGTGGCAAAGCAAGCACGGGTGGAGGGAGGCTGGCGGAGGAGACCCACTCAACACCGCTCCTGGGGTACGGGCGATGCCAACCCAGCCAGGCTGCAGGGATGGGTCCAGAGAGCAAGGGTCGGGAGGAGGGACACGTGCACGAACGTCAGAGCCAGCACGGACTGCGGGGAGCCGGCAGCCCCGAAAGAAGGGTCTGCTCTCGGAGCAGCGCGGGGCAGGCAGGGCAGGGGAGCGGCGGCGCTGCCAGCCCTTTCTGCACAACTTCTCCTACGCAAAAAGCCACTTCAACCGCCCGGTCCCGAGCGCTCAGCAGCCCCGTGCCAGGGTGCAGCACCTGCGCCATGGGTGTGAGCCGCTGCAGGGACAACACCCGCTGCCAGGAACGGCCACCGGCACGGCGCAGGGAGAGCCCGGGGCCACCAAGGGAGGCTGCTGGACACCCAGCGAGAGCCTGGGGGTGAGCGGGAGAGGAGAAAGGAGGAGGACCAGGGGTCACTCCCAGGGTACGGGGACCCGGGAGCTCGGACACCTCCTCTCCCCCCGAGCGAAGACTGCATTTGGGGGGGGGCAGGGGGCCCTGCTCTCAGCCCCGGACATCCTCCGACAAGGGCCATCTCCTCCATCTCCCGGGGAGAGAACCCCAAACAGCCTCCCGCTGCCTCGCCATCCTCCTCCCCACCCGTGGGAGGGTGGGCGCTGCCCCGCTCTCCCCACGGCAGTGCTGCATGGACAACACCACAGCAGGGGGCAAGAACACAGAAGCAGAAATGTAGGACTGGAAAGATGCTTGAGAGGTTTTTCTTCCAGCTCCTGCCCTGGCAGCTAAGGGAAAGGACAACTCCTGTCCCCCCACCCCAGCCCAAGGCAATTAGGGACCTGCGAGGGAGTTGCTGCTTCCCCCCCCAGCCCCACAAGTCATTAAAAAGAGACACCGGACCTGCTCTTTCCCTTTTAATTAGGTGGTACCTGTGAATCGCTGCCTTCTCCTGCATCCCCTGTGTCCGCTGGGGCTCCCAGCAGGAAACTGGTCTGCACGAAGCCAGGGGGAGGCGAGGGGATTTGGTGGAAGAGACAGTGCCATTCCTGGCAGGCAGGATGTGAAGCGGGTCCAGTTCCTTTTCTAAAGGAAAAAAAAAAAAATTAAAATGCCCTTCATTGTGTGAGAGCGCTGGAGAAGCGAGCCGCTGGTGAGCCACCTCTTCCTACCAGCTCTCCCCGTTCCCCAGGTCGGGGGGTCCTTAGATGAGACACGCTCTGCAAGATCCAGCCCAGAAAGTCCAGGCTTAAAGGCTAAATCCCGAACCAACGTTATTACTGAAGTATCACAGGCAGTTTTAAGCCCCTCAAGGACCAACGCGCAGCCCGGCAGGGCTGTGGTTCTCGGCTCTCCCCGAGGGAGAGCAGCACCAGCTGGGGACCCCCGTGGCACGCAGGGACGTCAGCCCCGCTCGACTCAGGGCAGCTCTGGCTTCGTGGCCACGTCTCTGTGGCGCGTCCCCGTGACTGAGCGTGGCTGCGGCGCTGGCCCGTGTCCCGGCCGAGGGACGGCGGCAGGGCCTGGAGTGCTGGGGACGGGGGGGTCTACGGGCAGCTGCCGCCATCGTGGGTCTCACCCGGCTCCAAATCCTCCGGCTCACAGGCAGGTCCCTGTTTCATCGTCAATCCTAAACTGCCGCCGGCACGAGGCTGGGGGTCACCGGAGCTGTCTGTGGGCTCGGGCTGAGGCCAGCCCGCTTTTCCCGTGCCCCGTCCCTAGAGAAGGAGCGGTTCGTGAAGTGCTCGAGTGTTCTGTCGAGATCTCACCCTCCCTTCAGAGCTAAGAGCACTACGGGCCACAGACCCACCCGACCGTGGGGCGGCTGTTGCAGTCGTCAGGTAACAGCCATTGCTGCAGCCTCTCTGCTTTCCAAACAACGCAGCGCTTCTGTTTCAGAGCGACTGGGACCCCCCCCCCCCCAGGACAGAGTGCTGGGGCTCTGCGGCCGAACACCAGCGTGCACAGGGGCCAGCCCGCCCTGCTCCCCGCTGCAGCTCCCGGTCCCGGGGGGCTCTCACGTCCCCCCCCCATGGCAGGGCCTCGGGAAGATGCTCAGCAGCAGCCGAGCCCCTTTCTGCGAGCCATTGCCATTCCTGGGGTGGCCAGACCTGCCGGCCCAGGGCCCCACCGCGGCCCATCACCCAACCCCGTGGGGGCCACGTCCCCCCCAGCCCCGAGACCTTCTGGTCTGGGCGCAGGCAGCCCGGGGGGGGGGCGGGGGTGTGTGTCTCTGGGTGCCTGGAGCTGGGTGTCCCCAGCCCCCCGGGGCCACCCCACCAGCTCTCACCCTGCGGGTCACACCTGGGGTCCCTCAGGACACGCAGCCCCGTCCCCGTGGTCCCGCTGCCGGCCGCCCGCTGGGAGGGGGCACCCTGCGGCCGCGGCCTGTCCCCGGCACCGCGCTGCGCCCCGACCCCGGGGCCACCCTCTGTGCCCGGGGCCACCGTCTGTGCCCGGGGCCACCCCCGCTCCCCGGGGCCACCGTCTGTGCCCGGGGCCACCCCCGCTCCCGGTGCCCGGCCCCGCCCCGGCCCCGCCCCCGCCCGCTCCCTCCCTCCCTCCCGCCGTCGCGGCCCCGGTGGAGCGGAGCGGAGCGGAGCGGAGCGGGCAGCGGCAGCGGCAGCGGCAGCCGGGCCATGGCCCCGCACCAGCCCAGCGCCGGGCAGTACCTGCGCTCCGACAGCGGCGGCTCGGAGGCCCCTATGCTGGCGGACGGCCCCGGCCCCGGCGGGCCGCGGGGACGGCGGCGGCGGCGGTGCGGGCCGCTGTGGGGCAGCGTGGCCGTCATGGCCATCCTCGCCCTGCAGATCGCCTCCACCACCGGCCTCTTCGTCTACTTCACCATGGCCATCTCCAAGGTGAGCCCGCCGGCCGGGGCTTTGTCCTGCGCCCCCCCCCCCCCCGCCCCGAGCCGTTCCGGTGCGGGCGGGGCCCCGGGGGGACGGAACCGGCGGGGGGTGCTGCACCCCCCGGAGACCCGACGGCTGCGGGGAGGGCTCTGCCCGCTCCCCCCTCCGCCCGCCGGGGGCGGCAGGTCCCGGCGCTGCCCCAGATGTGGAGGCGGGGGGGGGGGGGGGGGCACTGCCCCGAGCTCCGCCCGGAGCCCCGGATCCAGATGTGGGGCGGGGGGTGGACACTGCCCCCGGCTCCCCTGGGAGCCCCGGATCCAGATGTGGGGCGGGGGGTGGACACCGCCCCCGGCTCCGCCCAGAGCCGCCGATCCAGATGTGGAGAGAAGGAGCCTTTGTCCTGGGCTCCGGCCGAGCCGAGGGTCCACACGGGGGGGGGGCTCTGCCCTGGGGGCCATCAGCTGGGGATGGGGGAGCTGCCCTGGGCTGCAGGACCCCGAATCCTCCTCACCGCCGTGAGATGCTGGAAGGGGCCTGGCTGCACCCCCCCTGCCCCCCAGCAGCTCTCGGCTGCTTGCTCCAGCTTAACCACACCAAAGGGTGATTGGGACCATTCCCACCTCCCCGTAGCGTCCCTCCTGCCAAACCATTCCCAAACTCGGGTATGAGAGGCCTGATCCTGCTGACAGACCCCCCCCGCCCCCCCCAGGGCAATCCCCGAGCAGCCAGAGGGTCAAGGACGGAAAACACCCAACAGGAGAGATCTTTGCTGCGGGGAGAGGGAAATCCAGGACTGCCAGGCAGCCCCACTGATGGCACCCTTCGTCCGTGGTGACGGAGGGCCCCTCAAGAAAAGGGTCCCGCAGTGCCAAGCGTTGCGTAAAACCACAACGGGGGGGTTTGGGGGGGCAGGAAAAAGCCCTGCCCGTGGATGGATGCAGGAGGAAGGGCCGGTCTGGTGCCAGCGGGGCATCCTTCGGAGCAGAGCTCAGCCCTCGCTTCGGGCTTTGTTTCCATCCCTGGATCCCATGCGGCACCCGCTGTGAGGGATTTACATGAAAGGCACCGGAGAGAGGAGGGGGATGCGGGCAGGCAGAGCTGCAGTGACACTGAATCGCTCGGCACGGCCAGCCTGCCCTCACCCCCTCACGCGCGGTGCTTTCCGTGCCTCCAGTTTTACAAAACTTGCCCGCTTTTTCCTTAAACACCCCACCCAGCACCAGGTGCCCAGGCGGGGAGACGGAGGAGGCAGGCAGAGGGGTTGCCCTGCCAAGAGAGGGGTGCCGGTGGTACGTGCAGCCTATCACAGCAAGCTTTAATCAAGGCAATTAGCGTGATCGGTCAGTGCCGGGCAGTTGTTAGGACCCAGAGGGACGAGGCCCGTGGCTGCAGTCCCCATGCTACGGCTGGGAACGTGCCACCCCCTCACCGGGACCGGCTGGAGGGGAGGCTGACCCCCCGTTACGTGGGCACGCGCCGTAATTAGTGCTCCCGGCAGCGCGGAGGAGCTGCACGTGCTGCCCCTGCCCGAGCTGGCACCCCCGTTGTGGGGTTTCACGGGAACAGCCCCAGCGCTGGGGGGCTTCACTGCCTCGGTCCCTCCGAGCTGGCCGCTGCAGCCCCTCTGCTAGCCACCCTGCTCCTGGCAGGTCCGGCCTCCCTGCTAGGGCAGACGGTTGGCCCAATAGTGCAAAAATAACACCCCCCACCCCTTTTTAGCTGACCTCACGCAGTCTTTCTGCTGACACCGCAGTCTGTATGGGTCCCAAACGCGAGCGCATCCTGGTACTAGGCAAAGCGAGACCCCAAAGCTGCGGCCGAGGGAGGCGGGCAGGCCGGCAGGAGGCTGGTGGGGGCTCGGAGCAAAGAGGGACCTGGGGGAAGCGCAGGGTGCTGGAGGTGGCCAGGCCCCAGGTGACGATGTGGCCAAGCCCGAGGACTCCGGGTCCTGTCCTGGCCTCTGGGAATGACCCAGATGAGAAGGGTGGGACGGTCAAGGTGCCAGTGTTCATTCCCAGCTCCTGGCACACTGGTTTCAGGGCAGCCGTCCCACCCGTGCCTCGGTTTCCCCACGCCCCAGGCAGCAGCACGGCGTGGTGAGACCCTATAGCCTGTCCCCCCCGCGATGCCACGGCCGGAGCTGAGCCGGGTCAGCCCCGGGACAGCCTGGGAAGGGGCAGCTCGCCGTGCAGCAGCCCACGTCACGTGGAGGGAAGGTTTCCCAGCCCAAGCCACAAGCCAGCACAGGCTGGGAAGCGTCTGAGATCTGCCTGGGCTGACGCAGCGCTGCGAGCGCTTGGGGTCCCGTCTCCAGGCAGCACGGCTCGGCAGCTGGAAGGGCAGAGCTGCACGAGAGCTTGTTTTGCAACCCCGGCTTAGCTCAGCAGCGGGGAAAGCACGAAGAGCGTGGACCAGGCTGCCTGGGCACGTCCAGCCTGCAGCTCTGGGCGCTGCACGGAGCCAAGCCTCGCAGGGCAACCGCTTCCCCGGGAGCCGTGAACGTCTCCTGCCAAGCTAAGGCTGGCTTCTGCTGCTTGAGAAGCCTCAGTCCCCCAGGGCAGGGGAGGAAGAGGTGAAGGAGATGGAGAATGAGAAATTTGGGTTCCTGGTTTTTTTGCCTGGTGCTCTGCAGCTGGTGAGTCCTTGAGCCTCGCCTGCTCCTCACGCTCGGCGCTGGAACTCACTGAATGGGGCTGTCGCGGTTCCCGAAGAGCTGGGATGAGCGAGGCTGGGTTCTGCCGGGGATCAGAGGAGAGCAAGATGAGATTTAACCTGTCCAATTCACAAAACCAGATTGTCGACAGAACTTGGGATCCACCCAGCCTCCTGCCACCTAACTCCATCCCAGCACAGGGGACACAACTGGTGTTCGCATCCCGGCGGCACCGTCCTGTCCCACCACCCGCTCGGGGTTCTTCTCCGCCCCGTGGTGTGGCCGCGAGCGCCCTGACGCTGGGGGAGCTGGGCCGAAGGCGGCCGCACCGTGCACGCACCGGGCATCCCCGCTGCTCCCTCCAGCCCGGGTTGACACGGGGGTGTCCGGGTGTTTCTGTTCCAGCTCAAAGCCCAGGCGCCGGGGAGCACGGAGGAGCTGCGGTGTCTGCAGGTTATCAACCAGCAGCCGGAGGGCTCCAGCCTGGAGGAGCTGATCAGCAACCAGTCCTGCCTCAAGCTGGCCAACACCATCAAAGCCTACGTGGCCACGGTGAGCCCGGACCCGCCAGCTTTGGGGATGGCCGATGGGGGAGCTCCTGTCTGCCTCCCTGCCTCAGTTTCCCCATCTGCCTCACCAGAGGGGTGGCAGAGGGCAATTGCAAGGGTGGTTTAAGGGGGGGGTTTGGAGGAGGGGGGGCTGGAGGTCAGGCCATCTGCAGCAAGGAGCTGGTGGAGCCCAGAGGCAGCGTGCAAGACAAGGTCACGAAGGCTTGGCAGAGACGAGAGGGGCCGGGGCGCGGGGAACGCCTGCTTCACCTTTAACCTGGGACTGTTCCTCTTCTCTAACGGTCCAGGTGACGGAGAACATCATCCGCAGGAGCGCGGTGAAGGGTGAGTCCCTCCTGGCCCAGCACCGGGGGTGCCGCAAAGCACCGACGACCCCTTCGCCGGGGCCGGGCAGACGGAGCCGCCGTCCACGTGCGCACGGCTCGGCGTGCGGCCGGGGCTGCCAGCGCGCTGCGGGGGCTCGGTCGCTCCCGGGGCAAACTCCGCCGGGCACGGTGCTGCGAGCTGGGGCAGCAGAGGGGAGAGCCAGGACCGTCCCACCGGGCGGGCAAAGGGCGTGCGTCCCCAGGGAGCGGGTCGGAGGGACAGCAGGGCCGCAGGGAACGGCACAGAAATGTTAGATAATGATTGACTAGACATTTCCACCCCCAAATTAACCTCCCTCCTCAATGGGTCAGTGGGGCATTTCCCGGCCCCGCTCGCTCTGGCGATGTGGGGCTGGGCGTCCCCACGCCCTGTCCCCTACGTTCGTGTGTCCCTGTCCTCGCAGAGGCCCGTCGGAGCCACTTCAACATCTCGGAGGGGCAGGTTCCTCCCAAAACGGCCGGCAAGCCCTCGGCACATCTCACCCTCCGCCCGCAGAGCCTGGCCCAGGACGGTGAGTGGGGGGAGCCCCGCTGGGCACTGGGGGGTTTCAGAGATGGGAACAGGGAAAGATCCCACCCAAGGGGCAGGGGACCAGGGTGGGGGGGATGCATTTGGTAGCAGATGCTTCTCCTGTCCAGTCCAAGACCATCTTCTCCACCGCTCCAGGCTGGATGACCGTGGGAGACAGAGCCACCCCCTCCCTCTCCCCTGAGCCTGACGGGTGCTCCCCAGAGCATCTCGCTCCCCTCGGTGACCCTTCCTTCTCCCCAGGAAACTCCAGGCGCTTCGGGAACCTCTCCCAGTCCTGCCGCCACGCCATCGCCCGCTGGGAAGACAGCACCATCCACTCGCACCTGCAGAACATCACTTACCGGGACGGCCGGCTGCGCGTCAACCAGGCGGGCAAGTACTACGTCTACTCCCAGATCTACTTCCGCTACCCCAGCGACGGGGCCAGCGCCCGAGCCTCCGTCCCCCAGCTCGTCCAGTGCATCAACTGGAAGACGACCTACAGCCAGCCCATCCTCCTGCTCAAAGGGGTGGGCACCAAGTGCTGGGCGCCCGAGGCGGACTACGGGCTGCACGCTCTCTACCAGGGGGGGCTGTTTGAGCTGAAGACGGGCGACGAGCTCTTTGTTTCCGTCTCCTCCTTGGCCATCGACTACAACGATGCAGCAGCCAGCTATTTCGGGGCCTTCCGGCTCGACCTGTGACAGCCCCCTCCGCGTCCCACCTTCCCGCTGCCTCTGCCCGTCGGCCCCGGGGGCAGCAGCTCTTGGAACAGGACAGCGGCCGAATGGCCGGGGGGGGCCGGCGCTGGGTCCTTCCCTGCCTGCGTCGTCCCTTGCGGCGAGGGATGAGCCAGAGGAGGGCACGGGGGGCGGCTGCCCGAGGAAGCCCACGAGCCAGGAAGGGTCTCTGAGGGCCCACGGGAGACACGCACAAGGGGGAAGGTGGCAGCCCCGGTGGCACATCACCTCCCTGGCTCCCGGGCGAGCAAACGGAACCACCAAACGGCTCCCTGCTGCGGGGGGAGGCACCACGCTCACATCCACGGCCACAGGACAAAGCCTCCCCGCGGCAGGATGACCCTCCGCGAGTCTGACCCCGCGTCCGGCAGGAGCGGACCCGGCCAGCCGGGCTGCGGGGGCTCGGGGACCCCGTGCCAGAGGCGCTGGGACAGAAGCTGGGGGTAGCAGGGAGCAGCGGCACGGCGTCGGCACCCCCGCGGCAAAGCACCAGGGGACGACGCGCGGGTACGGGGCAGGTCCAGCACCAGCTGCTGGGAAGGAGCGAAGGAGTTTCAGTTGGGGAGAATTAGAAGCGTGGAGCGACGCCAGCAGCTGGTTTCAGGGCAGATCAAAGAGCAGGACCACGAAGCTGGAGCACGAACCACCGCACCCGTGGCAGAGAGGAGCGTTTTGCCCGAGCCGAGCTGCACGGACCGTCCGGCCCAAGAGCTTGCTGTCGTACCTCCCCTTCGCTTCTGACCGAGCGTTTCTTTCCGTGGGGATTCCGGTCCTCCCCACCCGGCCGGGCCAGCACAGCCACCCGCTTCCCGCAGCTCTGGCCGTCGTTCACCTACAGGATTTCCACGCGGGGTGAGCCCCGCGCTAGCGGCACAGGACCCAGCAGGAACAGGACCGACCCCGCGGCGTTAAGGGCCACGTCAGGTGCCGAAGGTGGGTTCAAGCAGGGCAAGCTGGCTCGGCCCACGGACGCTGGGGTGGGCGCAGCCCCCTTTTGTAATTACCCGTGTATTCTCTGTATCACGTTAAGACTGTTGGTGTGTACGGACAGGACGGCAGCACAGGCTCCCACGAAGGATGCACACACCCCCACGCCGCTACGGCTGCAAGGGGGGGGCTCTTGGTTTAAATAAAGCCCGTACTCCAGCGCTGGCCCTGCACCTCCCTGCGTCGGGCACCCCAGGCGATGCGCCCGGGGCCTCCGAGCAGCCGCAGCGCGAGGTCTGGGCCGGTGCCCCCGCTCAGCTGGCATGCTGCAGCACCCCTGCGCAGCCCCACTCGGGGCAGCCCGGCCTTGCCTGCCCCCTCCTTCCCTGCCCCTGCCCCGGCCCGAGGCCGCCCGCCAGCGGAGTTCTTCGACTGGGCAGAGCAGAAGGGGCAGCTCCCCCCCTGCTCCCACCCCTGCCTGAGCACAGTCCTGCTGTGCTGGGACGGCGATGGCGGAGCAGCCCGGGTGCGGTGCCGGAGCCGCCGGGTGCCGAGGTGACCCCGGGGGAAGGGGCTGGTGCGGGTCGCAGGCGCTCTGGCCCAGAGCTGCAGGCAGAGCCCAGAGAAGGCTGCGGGCGATAACCAGGCCCTGCCTCAGCTCGCACCTGTAGCGACTGGAAGGGCTCCGCCGCCTCTGCCCCGGGGACGCGCTGCCCAGCTCAGCACCGTCAGCCCTCGGGGCTGGGGGCAGCTGAACCACCAGCCCTGCAGAACCCCTCCTGGGCCCTGAGCCCGGCCCCCTCCTCTTCCTCCCCTGCTGCCAGCAGCTCCTGGGGGCTGCATCTCGCTCCGGGGAGCCCAGTGCCGCTCCTCCTCTCCCCACTTTGGGGTCGCCAAGCCCAGCCCAGCCCAAGGCACAGCCAAACCCAGGGGTGCCGAGACGGGCTCGTTCCCCATCGCGCCGTGGCCAGGCAGGGGCTGCTCCTTGCTCCCGCTACCCATCCCACAGCTTTCCGGGCCTGGGCCCCCTCTCTGCATCCCTGGCTGGGGCTGGGAGCAGGTGCCAGGCGGCTCCCGCACCCCCCCCGCACCCCCAGACGTTGGCCATCGCCGCTCACCAGCCTCCACCTCCTGCAGCTCCTGCTCCAGCGAGGCCGACACGGAAAACCCCCCAGGGACACGGCGTGGTCCCCTCAGCCCACCCACGAGCGCCTGGACCGGCCCCAAGCGCACGGGGGGTTTTCCCAGCTCGTCCGAGCCTCCCAGGCAGAGGAGCACCGAGAGCACGGTCCCGGGGTAGCACGGCTGCTCCCCGCTCCAGGCAGGGCTGCGGGTCCTGCTCCCCCCCAGCCCCACGCAGGGAGCCGAACCGAGCCTTGGCCCTGCAGCGCGCTTGGCCCCGACCGGCGCCTTGGGGCTCTTGCCCAACACAAACAAAACTCGAGAGCGCGCGGCGCAGCTGGGTCCCCCGGGATATCGCTTGGCGAAGGCCCCCAACCCCTCCCTTCCAAAAACCACCTTTGAAACGGTCTCTTTTTCTTCCACCTCTCGTTCCTCCTCCTGCTTTCTCACCCACCTTGGTGGCCAACAACAGGAATCGGGCTCTTAAAATCCTCGCTGCGTGCCGAGCCCATCCCGGCTCCCGCACCCCCGGCCCCTGGGCTGCCGGTGGCAGGAGCTGGGGGGGAGCTCAGCGTGGCAGTGGACAACCTGGGGCTGCAGGGGATGAAGGAGGCGGTTCAAAGTTTTTCTTTGAAGTCGAGTTTAAAGCAGCCCCCCCCCAGGCTGGCGGAGCGGGGAGGAGGTTGACGTTCGCAGGTAACGGCAGCTCCTCGCGTGAGCTGGGAGAGCCGGGCCGGGCGCCAGCGGGGCGATGGGCTGCTCCGCTTTCCTGGAAGGGAGAGAAGCGTTGTGGGCGGATGTTTTTGGAGAAGATGAACTCCACGAGCATCAGGCCAAACGGCAGCCTCAGCACGTCTGGCGAAAGCCGGGCAGCACTGGGCAGCCAGGGGCCGGAGGGATGGGGGGAAGGAGTTGGGAGGGCAGGGTGAGGCTGGCCCTGGCCTGGGAGGGTGCTCTCACGGTCCCAGCCCCGGCGAGGGGCTCCCCCGGCCCCGCACAGCCCCAGGAGCCGGGGTCAGGGGGGGGAAGTCACCGCGTCCTGCCTTCATCTCTCCCCCCATGACATCTCCCCTCTCAGAGCAACCTCACCCTTCCCAGCCCCGGCGTGAACCTCCAGGAGGCTCAACGCAAAAAAACGAGGCTGAGGAAAGCAAAACAGCCCTGGGAACTGGATGCACGTTAACACGCGCCATACTGGAAGACAGTTCTCAGTTTCCCAAACTAGTTTGAAATTTAACAGCAAGCGGCAGCAAGCACCGCCGGAGCCGAAGCCGTATCGCGCCCATGGGGGCAGGCAGGGGAGAAGCTCCCGCTCCAGCACCCCCACCCCGCAGCCACGGGGCTTCACCCCACGGTCACACGGACGTTTCCAGCACCCGGCCAGGCTGCCCCGCTGCTTGCTTGTGCAGAGGCGGGTCCTGGCTTTTCGCAGTCACCGTTAATGCAGAAGACTGGACACGCTCAACCCACGGCCCACGCGTGCCACCTCTCAGAAAGTGAGGGGCTTTGTTTCAGGGGGTGACGGGAAGAACCCCCCGGCTCGTGCCCTTCTCCGAGCCGAGAGCTCGTTGACACAACATTATGAAAAGGGATGGTTTTTTTTCAGGAATACCTACAGAACGGCCCGGAGTTGTGAAGAGGATGGGAGGGGGTCTTTAATCAGGGAGGCTGAAGTCACAACCGTAACCTGCTAGCCCTCACCACCTTCCCCTTCTACAGCTGCCGGCGATGGAGAAAGCAGATGGAGCTGGGCGGCAGCGAGAGCGCGGGCAGGCACTGCTCAATTCCTTCACCAGAAGACCTGGTCGTGAAGGTCCGTGCCTCAGTTTCCCCACTTGTACAAGATGCCTGTGGACATCGGTCTTTGTAAAGGCTCCAGGACCCGGAGGGAAGGGCAGGCTGCAGGAGCCTGCGGCACCGGGGCCGTGCAGAGCGCTTCTCTCCACCACGCCACCAGCACGGCTCCCAGACCACCCGCCTGGGTTCTGGTGCCACAGACGCTCGCTGTCGTGGATTTGACACCAACACGCCTGTGCGTGCGCGTATATAAACACGCACGGAGCATTTGGCACCCCGTAGCATACAGAAGAAGTAATCCCGCCTGCTGCATTACTCATCTGGCTGCCCGTGGCGGGGTGGCTTTGCCCTGCCGTGATTTCTTCCTGCAGCTGCGAGGGCAGAGCCGGGGCGAAGGCAGGGCAGGCGGGTGCTGAGCTGCCCGCGCTGCCTGCCTGCCCACGCTGCCTGCTTGCACTGCCCGCCCGCGCTGCCTGGAGAAATGCATGGTTTCGGGGAAGAGGAGGGCTGCGAAACCTCGGTGCCAGCAGTTACAAAACCGGTCCCGCAGTGGAAGAGCGTTTTGCCTTTCCCGTGCCCACGGCAGCGCGGAGCAGCCGGCACGCTGCAGGGATGGATGCCTCTCCCGGCCTCTGCCAGCACGGCCCCCGGCCAGCTCAGACCCACACGAGGCGGGGGAATAAATCAGCCGAAACTGAAAGCTGCTGCAGCCCCCAGCCCCGCAGGTGACAGAAACCTCCCCTGCCCTTTCCTCCTGCTTTAAAAAAGACCTGGGGGAGGGACAGGGGGGACACACAGGGGACTGCAGCTCTAATAACATTTTCAGGTTGACCTTATTTCTCATGGCTTCGTCGTGCTGATTTGATCCGGACACATACTGCTTCCTTGTAGTCGCTGCCAAAGGACCCGTCTTATCTTTGCCGCCGCGAAGCTCTGCTTTCAATCCAGCGCAGACGAACGCGCCAGCCAGCCAAGGGCGTTTACAGACCTAACCCCGCTGCCTTTGTCTCAAAATAAATTCTGGGGCTGCAATCTCTTTCCCCCCCTTCTGTTGTTATTAACCAGTTCATCGCTACATCCAAGTCTCTGGTTCCCTTCCAAACAAGAACTTGAAAGTAAAACAAGTCCCAAGCCCAGAACAAGTTCGCAGCGGGAAGGAGGAAATCCACGCTGAAAAACACGTCAACACCCCAGGAAATCATTTCTTGGGACGTTGTAAATAAAGCGCACAAAGAAAGGGAGGCCAGGGTTGTGACCCCACTGTCACAGGCGCACAGACGCCACTGGCACCCACCGCTCTGCCCGGACGCACATCTGCCCCGGGGACACCTCGGGACACCTCGCCCAGCCACGGCTCCCCCCCCCCAGCGCTAACTAAGCCTGAAAAAGAGGAAACCAAACCAGCAAATCTCCTGCCTTCAGCAAGAAGGATTCACGTCGCTGTAGGAGGGAGGATGCTCTTTAAACCCAAAGAAAACATCGCTGCTCCTGCAACGCGAGCGGAGGGAACCCAGCGCTGCTGCCCGTTTTCACCCATCCCGCCCGTGCCCGGCTGCTCACAACGCCCTCCCCAAACGGCTGCAGCCCCACGGGGCCCCGCGGAGGCTTTGGAGGCGATTTCTGTCCCCTCGCAGTGCCGATTGCCTTTTACCGCTCAGACCTCGGATTCGGCCGCTGCCAGCGGCTGGGCCACCCCACACCACCACCGCTCCCCGGCACGGTCCCAGGCCGCCCTGCCAGCGCCGGCGGCTCCCGGCTCTGCCCTTGGGAAGAGGAGCCGGACACACAAAAAACTGCTGAGCCAGCTCGATCCAGGCTCACGGGTCTCGTGCACGCAGGACACCCCGCTTCCCCCTTTTGTTCCCCCCCAAGCGGGACAAGCTGGCGATACCAGGAGAAAGTAACTCCACTTACGTCTGCCTGGGAACCCGGCCCCTCGCCCGGCCCTGGGTGTCCCCACAAAGCCGCTAAAGCACGTCCTGACCCCGCGGGACCCCCCCTCACGGACCCCCCCGTACCCCAGCTGGGATCCTGGCATCAGGGCCCCTTACCCGCTGCACGGCACCGCGGCCACGCTCGGAGGACGGGAGCTCCTCTGCGGACAGGGGGAAGAGGAGGCGAGCAGAGCGCCCGGACCCCCCCCGATAAACTTGGGGTCCCGACGAAACCCCAGCACCAGGCTGGGGGAAGGGCAGGGTCAGCTGCCCCAGCTCGCACCCCGACAGCGGAGCGGGCACCCGAATCGCTCCCCGGGAGGGTCCCCGATAGCGCATTCGGAGACCGGGGGACAGTGCCCTACGCCACCGCCTCGCGCACGGCATCTCCCCGGCAGCGAGGGGGACCCAGCAACGGATGGAAAAGGCGTTTCCAGGAGCATCAACCTCCTCTCTGCCTGTTCAGCCCTGGGCTGGAAGCAGCGCTCCTTGCTCCGCTAAGGAGATCACGGGCTTGGTGTTAGTCACCAAGCGTGCGGATCCTCTCCAGCTCTGACTCGCAGAACCAGGGTTTGCTCCAGGGAAAGCCCAGGGCTCCTCCTGGAGTTGCTCCGAAGGTAAGGCAATGGAAAAGCAGGACCCGGACTGGACAAAACCCTTTGCGGCAACTGGAACCGCCCCGGGGAAGGAACCCCGCTGGTCTGGGCCAACGCTCGCGTTAAAAACCTGAGTAGGGTCTCCTCCTTGCGCAGAATTTTTGATGAGAGCGTTGAACTTATTTTTGTAGGAACTACAGGAATTCAATAAAAGCAGACAGCGAACAGCCAGGAGCCTCTGTAACCCACCCGACGTGTGTATGTACATACACACACATCTGTACCCGTGTAATCCCCTCGCGCCTCACGTTCTGGGCACGGGGCGTCACCGCCGTAGCTAAAGCAATAACGAAGACGGCGTAATTTTGCTGCCAGTTCCCCTACACAGAGAATTACGGCTCAGAAACAGGTCTGGAGCTGAAATGTGTTTTCCCTATGTGGACGCCATTTACGTTGGTTAACGGGGTCGGCAGGTTTTCACTTACAGAGCGAGCAGCTACAATTCACGCCCCAAGCTCCCGTTCACAGCTTGCCCACGCGTACCAGCCCCCCAGGCGTTAAAACGTCGCGCGTTCGCAGGAAAACGAGCAGTTTCCACATTAAGGAGAAGCGAGAGCGGAGAGTGCCGCTCACGCAAGAGGCAAGGGAAGGTCTCGTACCATTGCGACGTTTCCCTGTTACCTGGTTTGGTTTGGCACGGTGAGGACCGATGCTCCGGCCTGCCGGCGGGTTTCCCTTAGCACCCTGGCCATCACCTCCGCACCGGGTCCCCACAGCCTTCCCACGGGCTCTCGCGGGTCTAAGGGAAGCCAAGGCAGGACACGAAGCGTTCCAGGACGACAGCGACTTACGGGCACGCTGCAGGCTTCGTTTCAGCTCAGCAACCATCTCCTGCTGTACGAAACCACCACAGGCAAAGCGCAGGCATTTATTTTCTAAGCGGAAGGTACCTGATCCATTGGTAACATCTGGGCTTGATTCGGCTTTGAGCTATGCAAGAATTCGAGACATCGCCAGCTCACCGCCCGGCTAAAGCCGTGGCAGCAGGTACTCGCTGTCGGACGGCTCTGGAAAATAAATGTGGTGGGTTCTGCTCCGAGCAGAGATGAGGAATTGATCTGAGTTCAGCACTGACCAAACCCCCAGGCAATCCCAGCCAGGAGCCCCCGCTCCCCCCCAGCAGAGGTTGATGACGGGCAGCGGCAGCCTCCCAGGGACAACCGTCACCTCCTGCCACCAAGCCTCGGGCTGGGGGGGGCCGAGGGGAGCCCTCACCACCTCCAACACCTGCTCAACAGCGCAGGGTTGTCCCTCTGTCCCTCGGGGAGCAGAGCCAGAGCCCCCGCTCACTCCGCGACTCAACAGCTCGGCTCCCTTCCGCAGCCCCGGTGGAGCCGGACATGGGGGGGGGGGGGCTCCGCCGTCACCAGCTGCAAAACGACGTCCGCCACAGACTGAGACCACGGTGAGCAACGCCGACCTCCGAAAGCATTCATATACCTTCCAAATTCCAGTAAACGGTCACAATTTTATTAACAGGAAAATAATTTGCTAAGATCTGGGACTCGAGGAGCACAGATGTGGAAGGAGTTACTCGGCCGACGGCGGTCAGCGAGGGCTTTATTGCATAGTTGTTGGCAAGAGGAGAGGCACCGAGCGGTGCGGGTCCGTAAAGTGGCGGTGCTGCCCGTCCCAGAGCCGGGGTCCGGGCCTGAGTCGGGCGCGGGGCTGAGGAGCGGGGCCGGGAGCAGCGCACGCACCCACGCGGACGTCCCGGGCGCGGGGCTGTCCCGCACGCATCCGCGGCCACCTAAGACACTGCTGAGGAAGGAGGTCGGTTGTGCAAAACCTTGCGGCATCGGAGGTCACTGGGAAGCGCGGTAACCCAGGGCTCAGCTCTGCCATTCCATCGCACGCTCGAGGGAAATCGAGGAGGAGAAACCCTTAGGCGTGTAGCTAAAAAAAGGGATCACGATGAGAATACAAGTGTTAACTCCTTCTGCCGCCTCCTCGGGGTTCTCCTGGCAAGGCGGCGTCAGAGTAATTAAATACATTCACAGAACGTTAATCAAAATAAGCTTCTTCCCAATTAGAAACTGGGCCCCCAATTTTAAGATCTGGTCTTCTGGGGGGGGGTTAAAGTTTTGTGGAGGTTTTTCCCCCTCTTCCAGCAAAACATCCTCAGCTAGCCAATTATATTTTTCCCCTCCCCTATTTTGACTTTACAAGGTTCTCATTTTTACCAAGTGGCTAATTGGGAATACACCACCCCTGAGTTACAACCGTTATCTTTCTGCCGCCACCTGAACGCTGTGTGCAAAATCATCCTTCTCCTTCAAAATTTCTGAAGGTACAGACCTTGTCTTTTCCTCCCCACGTTAGTAACGAGTTCAAATAAAAGAAGAAGAGGAGATCGAATTCTATAGCATTTTGCTTTTACTCCTTCATGGAATCTTTCCAATGCAACTTCACAAAAGCAACGGAAATAAAGTCTTTTTTTTTTTTTCTTCTAAAAAGAAGATTACGTTCCACAGATTATGTAGTGCAATTGGTTATCTGGTAGGAAAAAAATTATCTTCTTCAGCTCCACGGAAGGAAACGCTGAAAACAGTTCCACGGTCTCAATAAAAATAGGAAAGTATATCCAGGATGGTCTGTAAAGTTTCTTTTGTGTTGAACACACAATACCTACTACTCTGCCTTTAATTGAAGAGTATGGAATCTGGGTCCTGGTTAGCCAGCTGTGCAATGTGCTTTAATACGTCCTTTTTGGTAATGATCCCCAGCAGCTTCCTGAAAATGAGAACACATTTTAGCGCATCACCCCGCGCAGAGGTATCCTCGCTCCCGCAATCCTAACGCCCTGCAGAGGCTGAAGCGCCTCTTCGGATCACGGTGCTGACGCTCCACATGAAGTACGGTGCTCACAAACCCTGACAGAAACTCTATTTTACGGTATTTTACACTAAAAAAGGTAAGGAGGTTATACCCAAAGGACAGATATTAATGCTTCTTAACACCCACCTTCTCTGAACAGATCAGCCTGACGGCCTAGCGCTGCAGTTTAAGCCGTAGCGCTCTCAGCAGCCGTGCCGTCAGAGGTGCTGACAGGCACGGCAGGACCTAGGGCATCGGCAGAACGTCTCTGGGGAGCGATGCTGAGCAAGGCAGCTGCCTGTCAGGAGCCGAAAGGATCGGCTGGTCCAAACGCACGGCAGCAGGGCACAGGGAGAGGATTCCTGCTGGTGCCCGCTGCACGAACGGATCCCTCGGCTTCTATCTTAAGAATTGCTTTTTTCCAGACAACAATCGCTCCAGCTGATGCTCAGCGCTCTCCACACCAGAGGCCTTCGTTCACCCCAAGGAGAGCAGGTTTTGACTCAGGTCTACAGGCAACCCTGGGAGCCCGGGGCTCTGCCTGCAGCGTTCTTACCCGTTGTGAGTAACCAGGCACTGGCGCAATCCCAGCTTGCGGAATATATCCACGACGATTTCCATGGGAGTTTGGTCTGTGACTGTGAAAGGACTGAGGTCCAGGATGCTCCTGAGTTTCAGCATCGAGGGGGAGCTTGGAGGCAGCGGAGGAGAGTGGTCAGTGAAATAAATAATTGAAGTGCTCACAATCCCATCCTGCTTCTTCCGGGCATTTTCTGGAAGAAGAAATACTTGATTAAATATCATCCCTCCTTTCCATTTCCCAACCAAAGAGCATACCCTTCTCTCTCTGCCCACGTTGGGATGGCCTTAAAAGTCCTTCCCTTCACCTGCGCTGTTTCTTGAGGCAACCGATGACCCAAGGAGGGTGCGATACGTTTCCATCCTATCTTCTAATAACAACATCATAACCTCTAAGGCCTCCAGTTTCACCCCAGGGGTGAGATCAGCGCACGCTCTGCCTAACGTCACGGCTGCCACGCATCTCGGCCACGTAAATGCCAGGACTTCCACTCAGGTCTCACGCTGGGAAACGGCACTTGCAGGTTTCTAAGAAACCAGAGAGCAAGAGGAACCTAACTGTGACCAGGCTGGCTCTCAGCGGGGAAGAGAGAAGGAAGACTTTAACAGCAGCACGGATATTTGCAGGTTTGACAGCACCACCTCAGAAGTGACCCAGTATTCAGGACATGGGCCCACCGGGCTTTTTTTCCTTAATGAAATAAAATAAGGTTCGAGGCACTAACAGTTAAGATAGCTTTCCACGTCCAGTCACCCACAAAGTTGGGAAAGCTTAGTTCTTGCTGGCAAGAAGCCTCAACCGTGCCCTAAGGTTTGGGAATCCAGCAGAGCCACACCGATTGCACCGGGCGAGCCGTGCTGTCCTCGCGCTCAACCCACGTGGACCCCAATGCGCAGCCACCGTCACTGCCGGGTGTTTAAACTCGCCGAGTAAAGTACGGCTGGTGCCATCTAAGGCCTCTGAGGGCATCATTTATCTACACAGCATCTTGCCTCTTACCAATTGAAATGATGAGGTCTCTCCTGAGGACGAATCCGACCAGCCTTTGGGACTCCCGCGACACCACCACGGGATAGCCACTGTACGTGGTGTCGTTGATGATGGTCTCGACGTCTTCTACGGTCATGCTGTCCTGAGTGATGACAGTCAGAGGAGGATCGTTCCTCCTTGGCCTCATTACGTCCATCGCAAGCGTCTTGTGAGAGAACTCTTCCTTGGCTTCCAAGAAAGGGTATCCGTTGAGGCGAATGTGGGCATCGTAAATGCCTTCTCGCCCGATGGCATCGGCCACCCACTTGCTGGTCATGGCTGCTGCCATCAGAGGAACGATGTATTCCAGCCCACCAGTGAGCTCAAACATAATGACCACTAGTGACACGGTCATTCGGGTCACTCCGCCTGCAAACAGAGCACAGGAAGACAGGCGTCACGACAGGCAGTTTTGGGGGTTTCCAGGCAGGAGAGCTGTTCTGAGGTTTGCTACAGCTGTCCTGTGCCAACGCAGCTAGAGGAGGTCTTTATCAGCACGAGGTTGCGCGCTCGCACCCCTACGTCACATTCAGCAGCGCAGCGGGCGCCAAACGCGCAGAACGCAGTGCCAAAACCATCCGTCCCTTCCAGGACATCGTGCCACGGGCTGGCTTCCGAGGGTTTCCTACACGGTTTTGATGGGTTTTTCCCTGAACTCAGAAGCAACCTTACAAGACGGCGAACTTCCTCTCGTGCTACTCAGCCAGCTGCAAACCAGCCCGGCCACGGCACAGAGGGGCCTTTACACACCTCCACGGGCAGAGTCACGAAACGCGACCTCCGATAGCCGTACGTGACAGGCAAGGGTCGTCCCCGCAGCCGCGGCTCTCTGCCATTAATTCCCCAAGGGCGTCACACAACTCACCTTGCGGGTTTGCCGGCTTTGAGCCGGACATTCTGACTACTGTTCATCACACTTTTGTAGGTTTTCAATGCTAAAACCGTTGAGGCATTTCCAGAGAAAATAGATGAGTCTTCTTAAATACTGACATCAGTCTTTTATAACAGCATTTTGTCTTGGTGCATTTTAATTATGAGATTCAAGTCCCAAAGCTACTCCCAAATACTTTAGAAGAGTTTTGCTCCAATAACCATCTCCTAAAGGGGCACGCACGCTTTAGTACTGCCCACTGGTAAATGGAACAGTTAATGAAGCAGAACCGTATTTATTTTTCATCAGTTACATGCAAGAAAGAAGGTGCATCCCCTTGAAAAAGGCCAAAGATGGGGTTTGGTAGCATGCTCTTGTTGTTCCTGAAATGAGAGTTTCTCCTGATACAGTAAAGCTGTCCCTTAAGAGCTAAACGTATTATTCCGTGGAGGAGAGGATTGGGAACTACAGTGAAAGTGAAGTTCAGTCACGTGCACTCAATTTCTCAAATTCAGCCAAGCGGAAGAGTGTTACCAAAAAACAGAGTGCTTGAAAGAAGGGTTACATCATAGGATGTAAGGCCAGAACAGGAAGTAAAATAAATTAAAACCCCACAGGAAAATCTACCGTCCCTGGCCAGTCTCGCTTGTTCCAGCTGCCCGCTGAAACCTGTCACGTCCAACGACAGGTTGGGGCCGGCAAAAGAACGCCAACGGGATGAGAAGTGATTGCACGTTCTACTACAAAGCCTCCTTTCTCGAGATGAAGCCAGCTGCGAGGACAGCAGCGGCATTTCACCACCACGTGTCTTCGCACGGCCGACCACGACCCAAACCGCAGGCGGGACTTGAGGAGACACCTCGCTTACCTAGACAGGCTGCAGCCCCCACCATCGCGTAGAGGCCGGGAGTGATGCAGTCGGCGCCTTGGCTGCACCAGCCGCTGAAGATGGCCCAGTCGTGGTGGTAATAGGCCAGCTGCTCCACGGCCACGCCGAGCAACCTGCCCGCTATCGCGCCCACCGCCATGCTGGGGATGAAGAGACCCGAGGGCACCTGCGAAGACACCCATCGGTTAACGCGCCGCTTCCCAGACGTTTCAAAGACAGAAGTTCTAGCCGGACCGAGTTAGAGGTGACGCTGAAGCTAGAACTGGCAGGGATGCCTTGCTCTGCCACCCCTGCCCCTCCGCGCCCCCGCGCTCCTCTGCACAGAGTTTACGTTTACTCCTTTCTGAGCAGGAGAAACGGCCGCATACATACATTCCAGGTTAGTATGGAACAGAACGGGATTTTTCAAAAGCTTTTTTCACAAGAGAATATAACGCAGCGTCACCCGCACACCGCTAATGCTCCCCCGCACCTTTCCGGCCGCACGAGCACGTGGTTATTGCACGCACGGGATTTTCCCACTCTGCCAGTTCACGTACCGGCAGTGGCATCACCCTTCTTCCCCGGCAGGAATTCAGGCTCCACCGTGAAAGCGAGGGAGCCTGGAATTAGCACGCACAGCACAAGTGACACCCAGCAGAGCTGCTGCCAGCAAGTTTCCCCTCTGCACTTCAGCTGCCCCGGACTCCAAAAGCTCCTGTTCTCCGGAGTCCGGGAATCTCCCCCCTTTCCTTGACACATTTGTCATACAGCCTTCTCACACGCTGTACGTCTTTCCACGGGCTCGGTGATGCCACCTCAGGGCAGCAATGATGTCCAGACCTCTGCAGTGGGGTCACCTTCCTGGACGGAGCCCTGGAGGAACGGGGGGCAGAGGAGATGCTCCCCTCCACCTGCGGACCCCCAGACCCCAGCAGCACGGCCACAGCTCGGGAGGCTGCCCCCAAACAAGTCCAGAACCGTCTGCCCAAGGAACAGCTATGCTAAGTAAGCGTTTACGAATAAAGACAGCGATTGCTTTGCAATTAGCTATTGCATGTATATTGCAAACCTATCAAAAAGGCTTGAGGCAGGACAATTTAGAAGCGTTATGCGTCTGAAAAATGGGACATGAAGCCCTGAGACACAGTGGCTGCATCTGGCGCCCACACTCAGGCTAAAAGCCTTCTGCTGCCCTCAGTTGTGAGGAACAGAACAAATAACTGCCGGCAACCACCTTGTCCCCTTCTTAACAGAGCTTGGGGAGGAAAACATGTCTGTTTGTCGAGCAAATAAAACTCTTAAGACGTGGGGTTCCTGCAGAGGATGAGAAGAACGCGAGCTCCTTTACAGGCAATTCTCACCTTCATGCCAAAGGTGAAGATCGTGATGAAGACTTTCATTATCAGGGCCAAAGCCAGCTTCCACATGGCTGTGTAGACTCCTGGGCCAGCAGCTCGGTCCGGCAGGTCGTCCCCTTTGGTGCTGTTGAAATCATTCACATACTCGCAGAGCTTGGACGAGTCCAAAATCCCGCAGTCATTGAAGAGCTCAGAAATCAGCTCGCTGGTGCTCATCCTGGTGTACTCGTTGGGGAAGGCCAGAACGGCCGTGATGGCGGTCACCACAAACACCTCCAGCACAGGGTATTTGCCGAGCTTGGTCGTCTTGCGGCGCCTGCACCAGGCAATGTTGCTGCGAATGAACAAAGCTCCCCAGAGCCCACCAAATATTCCCAAAAGGATGAAGGGCACGAGCTCCAGAAGATGCCACGGCATGTGAAACTCCACGTAGAAGAGAACCAGGCGGCTGTTCCCAAAAGGGTTGATGGAGCGCAGGGTAAACGCGGCGACCAGAGCGGCGAAGAAGGAACGCCACAGCGTCTTGAGAGGAAAGTAGTAACTGACCTGCAAAGGAAAGACAAAGCGGATTCAGTCACTTTAACGCCTGTCATACACTGATCGCTGCCCACTGCAGGAAGTCAAAGCAAGGACTGAGATCAACGCACGCCGGCGGCGTACCCTCCTCTCCAGCCAAGCACCCCGGGCTCTGTGTTGCGCTCCCATTCAACGCGGTTGCGATGACCTGCACGCTTCCAGCGCAGCAAGTGCCCTCTACGATCCCTGGAGTGGAGGTGACTGACTCGGCTAATAAAAGCTGTCACAAATCAGCTATGAGCTGAACCCGGACAATTATTTGCCTTGCGTGCTCTGCAAAGTCCAGAAGTGCCAAACAACAGCGCTAGCCAGAGCTGCCACCACAACTATTGCTGAGCTGAGCAAAACCAGCCCACTCCTCCTCCGAGCAAAGCCCTGAAGCAAGCAGCGGTGATCCATTTCACGTCTGGATCCAAAGACCAGGGGTTAGAAGTGCCTTGGGAAGGAAAGGGGTTTGATAAGCCAGGTAAGTTTGTTCCCAGGTACCCTGGGACAGAGCTGTCAGGAGAGAGTGGACGTGTGGAAAACATGGGAGAGGCCGTGGCTGTGAGCAGTCAGTGTTGCTGAGCACGGACAGACCAGGGGAAACCAACAGGTTTATCGCAAAGCTATGGACAGACATCATCCAAAATAAATTCTCCAGTATTCGGAAGAATTACCTGAAACCCCAATAAGCTTTTAGGTTGCTTGGCCTTGTAAATACACCAGCAATCAGTATTCAACAGGGTCTCCTTTCCACACCCAAGCAGTTATGACTGGACTGTATTTTTAAAGCAGCAGGGTCAGATCTTGCAATAAAACAGCTCGCCAAGAGCTAATAGAAAATGCTGATGTTACCTCTTCCAGGCTAAAGAGCACTCCTCCGATCGGTGCACCAAAAGCTACAGACACACCAGCAGCTGCAGCTGCTGATAAAACCTAGGACAGAAACCAAAGACAGTCAGACATTTTTCAGGCTCTCCCTCCTTTTTTGTTTGTCTTTACTTAAATTTGTATGATTTTTCTCTCCAGTGAGCGCGCAGTAAGCCAGGGTCTGACCATCACTGGCAATTCCCTTTCTGTTTCAGCTGATTTCATGCCTCGCTTTCGCCTTGGGTAAAGCTCCAGTAAAACAGAACCGCGGTAATTTCCCCTCCCAGAACACGCTGACTTTTCCCATCACCAACGAGACGACGACCCACGCTGGGGAGATGCTGCGGCGTCACTTCCGAACCGGGACAGCTTTTGCCCCAAGTAGGTGCTGCGCCGAGGCAGACCGAGAGCGCGCCGCGTCGGAGCAAGCTACAGCCGGTGCAAAGCGCCAGCCCCCCGCACCGCCCCGGCGGTTTGACAACGCCGGTGCGTCTCCGTACCTCTCTGCGCTTCGCTTCGTTCTTCCTGTATTTGGTGAAGAGGTGACACAAGATGTTCCCACAGCAGCAGGCGACGTGCACCAGGGGCCCCTCCTTGCCCAGGCTCAGCCCGGAGGACACCGCCAGCACCAAGGTGATGGTTTTGATGATCAGTGTCCACTTGCCCAGGTAGCCTCTAATGATGAAACCACTTAAGATAGTTTTGATCTGGAAGTCAAGCACACAAAGCTCTACAGGCTTTCATTCAAGCCCTGGTCGGAGCTCCTGTTTTACAAGGCACTCCCAATCCTGCCCGCAGCTCTCAGAGTTCCCCCCAGCTATCAAAAGTAGCGCAGAGCGGGTAAAAATATCCCTCTGTGCCAAGGCAGAAACAGCCATGTGAGTCCTTCCTTCGGGGCCACCATCCCTGCTGAGGAAAATCTCAGGCTGGCTTTTGTAGCCTGCCTCACACCAACGGTGCGCTTCTGTTTGTGCCTCCTGCAGTAAACGCCAAAACAGTTCAGTTTTTAAAGGGACTGCACGGAGACTGAAGTACTAGACGCGTTTCAGCAACAGTTTGGATAAAAGCATACACTAAGCCACCATCTAAGGTGCAAGAAATTATTATTCCACAGCAGGCTTTTATAATCTTTGGGTGCTGGATCCCCACCCCACCTTAAAAAAAAACCCGACCCGCTTTCGTCCTCACTCACCTCTGGGATCCCTGAGCCACAGGCATAGGGAGCAAACCCCTTCACAAGTAACACAGCCAGAAGGGAGAATAACAAGGCCCAGATAACGTACATGAAGTAGTTGAGAATATACGCAAAAGCCCCCTGGAATGCAGAGAAAGTTACCCAAATTAGATCATTTCAAGTGAGATCACATCAAACCTGTGCACTGAAGCAAGAACACGGAAAGAGCAGGTTATCTCACACGCGGTTATCAGCCAAAACCAAAGAGAACTACAGCAAGTCTGAGGTTTCAAGGACGAGTTACATCTGCTGGTTCCGGGGATACGAACCAATCCCATCTCCAAAGACCCCGATATAAAATAGCAACGGCTGAACCGCCTAGAGCTTGTACGTCTGGCATATACATCCAGATCAGCAGCGAGGGACGACGATACGGGCTGGGGAAGCGGGACACGCGGCAGCAAAGCCAGCTGTAGGCACGCGTCACCTCTCCGTGGCCGAGGATCAGCTGGGACCAGCTCTTCCACTCGGGACACTTGTCTCTGTCCGTGAAGGTTGTGTTGGATTTCCAGCAGCAGTGCTCGTGGTTAAACCAGAAGCCTGCTAAACACACTCCTTCTTTCAAATCTGTCATCCAGTGGGCAGAAATGTCTATCAGACCCGCTAAGGAACCTGGTTGAAAGAGAAAAGAAAAGATAAAAATTTAACAATTGCCTTCTGCACACTCAAATACCTGAAGGTTACAGGCTGCCCTATTAATTTTTGACTCACCTACCAACAAATAGACCAGTACTGAGATTTTTGCCTACAATTAATTTTTATTCTGTAGAGAGCTAATTGGGAAGATTTAAGTACATATATTGAAAGGAGCAGGTCAGGAAACTGAGTACACCTAATAATATTTCACAGGTTGACCACTGCAAACCGCTTTTGACCCCACCCTACATCACTAGAAATTAAGTCTTCTCAATTATGCTGAAAGAGCGGTTATTAAATATAGCGCAGGAAGAAGTCTGGGAGGCAGAGAGGGACGTATTGCATTTCTGGAGGACGCAGACAAAATGTGTCACCAGTCTCCAGAGCAAGAGCTGGAACCCAGGAGTTACACTAACAACGCTTGGTCTGTGACAGGAATAACTCTGAATTTGGAGAAAACATTTCCAGTCCCAATTTAAGGACTAAAAAAAAAAAAAAAAAGGAGGGGAACGTTACAACTGTGCCAAGTGAAACAAAGCAGAGAGCTGGTACAGAAAGTAATTCAGCTTTTAAAAGAGGAATCTTCAAGCAATTTCTTATTTTTCTTTTAAGAATAACTCCTACAATCCCCAAAGATGAAAGCTGCCGTCAGCTCTGGTCCCAACAAAAATGCCACATCAACACAGAGGCCAGGAACAGAGACCTCTGATCTGTCCGAGCAAGTGCTAGCACAAGCTCCAGAGGCAGCAATAAACATTCAGCAAATCTTCCAGTTAATGAAAAACTGGCTAGCAGGTTTCCTACGTAAACATTAACAGGAGATTTAATTTCATTCCTCGTGATGAACGCTCTTAGCCGCTTTCTCTCGGGAAGATCTGTACCCAACCGATTTCCTTCAGAAGCAAACTTTGGACCCGGTGCCACAGAACTCATTTAGAGGTCTCAGCCAGTCCACCTCTGAAAGAAGCCTGACTTCCCAAGAAACGCCTCTCACTTTTTATATCTAAGTATAGTAGGAAAAAAAATAGAAAGAAGAAAACCTTGCCAGCAGTCCTTGGGATTAACTTCTCCAGTGCCAACGAAGAGCGTTCAGCAAAGACGTACAGCGTGACACTCTCCTGACCCACGCTTTGATCAGCTCTGTTTTGCTGTTTTGATTTTTAATTCCTTTATTTCAGAGCTCTGTACCAGCAGCAGATCCAGAGCAGTGTCCAGGACAGCGTCCAGTCTCAGTTTTGTACCTGGCTATTTACACAAACGCTGCCTCAAAGCACGTAAAAATAACTCTCCGTAAATCGCAAAGCGGCGGCAGAGCCACGGCCATCGGCGCAGCCCCTCGCACAGCCCTTGCTCCAGGGACGAAATCTCCCGCTCCACAGGGTTTGTGGTAGGAATCGACACCAACGCTGCAGCGCAGAACTCCGTCTCAAGCGGCGGTTTGCTCTTACCTGCCAACAACCCGATGAGAAGCATCAACAGCCAGCCAGAAAAGGCATCGCTCACGCTGTGTATCAGCGCCCACGTGGACTCTTTACTTCTACTGGTGATCTAGAAGAGGGTTTTTTCCAAAAAGAAACAACAATCTGTTAGGACAGTGATCTGCTTTGGTGGAAATGCTCTAAAAACCTCCATGGGGACACTGTCAGTGGAAGATTAGCCCCTAACACTCAGAATGGCAGCTATCATGACATACTCTGCTTCCAGGGGCGAGAGAAAAAGTACGAGGCAGCGGCTGCTCTTGCAGCTGGTACGGTAAATGCAGCTCTGGTTAGATGTACAAGAACGGATCGAGGATACTTCCGTTTTTTCCAGCAGAAAATAAAACATTCCAGTAACGCTTTCCTCCTAGGTGTCTTCTGCATAAACACAAGACAAAATTCATCCCTTAATCTTTCAAAGCTGCTACTCGTCAGTAAGAGCGAGCTGCCAACATCCTGATGCCACAAGCAAATCCCAACACTGAAGAATCCGTTCAAGCACTTTGCCCCCGGCACTTTATCGATATCGATACCCACGACCCGTGAGAGCAAAGAGAAGCCGTCACCAGCATTTCCGAGTCGCCAGCCTCGGCATCCGTACCCCAGACCAGAGGCGGCTCTGCCAAGCGCTGCGCAGAGGGACGCGAGCGAGGCCGCAGGATTAATACTGGTCCAGAGGGAGGGTGCTGGCTGGGAACCGAGCCGTGCTGGTGGCACTGAAGTGGGACTGGGACCCGTCCGAGAGGCCCTGGCACAGCGTCTGGCCCAGGTCTGCCTGCGTGGGCAGGGGCGGCTGAAGCCCGTCAGTCTCACTGCTCCTGACAGGCGGACAAAAGGGTGACAGAACTGCGACTGTGTGCCCAGCGCCCGGCTGCCTCTCCCAAGGGAAACGTTCCAGTACAGCACTATTATTCCCAGATACAAAGGCACGCTGATGAAAACAACTAATACTCGCTAAATGAGGAATAAAGTAAGACTCCTTTCAGCGTGAATGATCATCGTTTGGGTTTTTTCCCTGGATTTTTGTCTTTCAGATGCTGCACTGATCCAGGCAGGGGTTGGGGTGGGCAGCAAAACTCTTCCCTCTGTCTCTCTGGTCACTGGACCAGCCCTGCACCTCTCTGGCCAGCAGTAACTTCTGCCTTGACCTGATTTCAGCTTCTCTGGATAAAGACAGAGGCCATCTTTTCAGACGAGCATCCTTCCGAGAGGGGAAACAGATCATCCTGCTCCACGCTCACGGGCGTCGTCTTTGTACACGCGTGTGTGCGTGGGGCATACGTGGGAGAAGTCTCTTGGGTCTGTACTCTTAACCCACAGATGGGAACGGGTTTTTGGGCAGGAGGTAGCGGGGGCATGGAGCCCCCTTGCTTGGTCTGTACTTGCTCGAGTTTGGGCATTACGCTGTATCGCACACACTGAGCAGGGACTGCGTTCAGTTTGTGCGCTGTTATTAAGAGACAAGTTGTTTTGTGAGGCTCAGGGGAAAAAAAAATAAATTAAAGAATATTTTGGCAAGTAAACAGACACGTTGAGTTCAGCCATCACCCTGCAAGAGTTCTGCCGGCAAGGGTTGCTCGTCAATCGGGAGCATGCTGGGGACATTGGTGCTTTATTTAAAGCATCCCTTGCTTTCTAACCCGATTCCTTTAATTGCAGAGAGTAGTCAAGTCCTGGGAACGAATTCTGAAAGAATTGCACTTAATTTTCTCAAACATGCAGCACAAAAACATTCCAATAGGAAGAGCATTGTTCAGAAGTGCAATTGCACGAGCAGAAAACGTCCCGTTTCTTTACCGATAAACAGGATCGTGGGTGCTTATATTCTTCCACGTTAGCCATGCGATAGCAACGTAATTCCTCCAAATAACACAGGCATCTCCCGTGAGGTTTCGCTGCGCTTCAGAGTCGAGCGAGTTTAACACGGCATAAGGAAGTGTGCCGCTAAGGCACTCGAGATGCCTATCAGAAATCCACTGAAGCTTTTTAAATAAATAAAAGCCTTCAGCAGAGAAGCAGCAATTGATAAACTGCAACAAGTTCAACGTAGCGTTCCTCCTCCTCGAATGAAAGATCCTGCGGAGAGGCTCTCCACTCCCACCCCGGGGGTATCTCCAGTGACTCCCTCGTCCAGCAATCAGAACTAAGATCAGCTCTAGCAAGTTCATGATTCTGCTTCAGTGCCAGCGAGTAGTAAGAAATTTTACCTCTCTGTGTCTGTCCCGGTCCCTGGACTTCTCTCGCACCCAATCTATAGTGTTAAAATCTTCGTAGGTCCCCACACCAGGAAGAGGTTCCTCCAGGAAATCCATCATTGTGCTTGTGCCGTTCATCCCTCCTCCATTATACGAGGAAAATCCTGGGGAGGGGGAGGGGGGGGGAATTGAGCATTTCTTAGTTTTCCCTCTTTTTAGGAAAAAAAAAAATTAGAATAAAATTACTGAAACACTAACTTGGGGGAGAACCACAGATTTCAGTGGGTAGGTCCTTCCCCAGCAGTTCACGTAGAGATGGGGTTGTTCCTGTAAACGATGGTTCAAGGAACCAAAGTAAACCAACGCTAGCACCTAGACATTAACTCTTCCCGCAATCCAGGACTTGCCGTGATGATACTCTGCCATTTGAGGAAAGCAGAGGGGAGAGGAGCAGGCGAATATTCGAGACCCCCAGCAGAGCTGACGGGAGTCCCGGGTGGCTCTAGACGAAAGCAGGACGGGCTACGGATGGGAGCAGGGAGACGGGGGAAGCAAAGCACCTGACCCCCCCATCGCTGGAGGGGCCTCAAGAGCAGAAAGTGGTACCAAAGGGGGCTCGGGAAGTTACCGAATTGGGGCTCGCGGCCTCCCTTCAGTTGAGACAAACTCAGCCAAGCACTCGACTTTCTGTTTACCCCGCTCCAGCCCATGGAAAATGAGGCTTAGTGTGGGTGTATGTCCCCAACATTTTGGTCACAAGACAGTCTCTTCACAGGGGGAACACGGAACAAGGCTGTGGGTAAGGCAAGGGCCTACAGAGAACCACTGACCTGCAGAGTGACGAGGGTTGGCCAGGTCCACCTGAAGACAACATCCACGCTCCCAAGGAAAGCCTCCCAAGTGCCATCCCCCCCAGTTCCACCATCCCCTCCCAGAAAACAAATCCATTCATCGTAGAACCATTGAACAATTTGGGTTAGAAGGGACCTTTAAAGATCATCTAGTCCAATCCCCCTAGTCCTTCAGGAATCACTCCATATATTTTTCTTTCTAAGCCACCGAATGCTGAAAGGGCAAAATCTGCCCGGGTTACCCCAAGAAACACTCTGCCGATGTTCAGCGGAGGTGAAAGGTGCCCTGCAGCCCATTACCCACTGTGCGAAAGCGTCCTCAGAAGACGTGACGCTACTTCACACGCTGAATAATAGTTTTGAAACTCCCTTGAGGAGCCCTTCACGCTACTCTCGCTCCCCGAGGCTGTCTATGGCCCGGCGAGATGCGGTCGCCGCGCTCTGCTTTCGGAGGCAGGGGACGGAGCTGTGCGACAAGCTGGAAAGCAGCAGGGAGCTGCACAGATGAACCCCCTGGCATCCCAGCTCTGAGGACTTTTTAAAACAGCCTTGCACAGCATACATTGCTGGTCGGAAAAAGGAGAAGAGTAAGGTGCTGCCAGCCAGCTAACATCCACGTTGAGCCACCTCAGCAGGCAGCAGCAAACCAAAGGGAAGCGGAGCGCAGAAAATCTACGGGAAAGCAGTAAGAGACTGAAGTCCTCAGCAGCCCGTTTCTCACCTGAGCTGGGAACCCCAACACCTTAAATAATCACAAATCATTCACTTGGCAATCCACAGCACAGCCCGTATGCTCCGCAGAGCCAGCCCGAGCTCAGGCACCCCCAGTCATCCATGCTAGCAGAACACACACCACGCGTGTTCTTCTCCAGCAACGCGCTGCTACAAAAAGCTTCCAGGGGCATACACACACGGAGAGACGAGCGGGGAGGCTGGCTGGTCAGACCTGGGAAGGAGAGTAAATCTGGTCGTGGTTCCGTAAGACACTAAGCGCTTACAGCCATCCGGAAGTAAAAAAAGAAGAAAAAAAAAAGAAAAAAAGGATGCAAAAACCAAAATCCAGCCAAAACTGAAAGGTGGTGGGGAAGAGGAATATTAAAACTCCCATACAGAAGGATAAGGTTTAATATTTCATTTAGCGCATTCAGGTGGAGATACTACCAGGGCAAAGATGTCTTCGAATGGGGAGAAGTAAGGAATTCAAACAATTGCTCTCTATCCCATCATCTAAAAGCAAGAGAGGGGAAAAAAGACCCGTGGTGTCTTCCCAAGCCCATTTCCCAGATTGGCACAGCAGCCTCTTCACAGAGAAAAAGCCGCAGGAAAACAAGATGAGTCACGTCGCACAACTGACAACTACCACAAAACAACCCACTTAAAAAAGGCTCCTCGCTTCATCTGGGACAAAACCAGATTAACCGAAGCTCTCCAGAGATCCCCCAAGCGGGGAGCGCACAGGCTGTGAGCCCCCCTGCGCGGTAAAGAACCCGGGGCACCTCTGCCCAGAGCCGTCAGGAACTGCTTTGCTTTCAACCACAGTTTTGCAGCCAACGGCTCGGGAATACACAAACTGACACCGACGCTTTCGGAGACCTCTCCGTTCAAATATCCCCACTGGAAATCCCAAGCGCTGTTCTACAAATCTGACGGCCCAAAACCTCCCCGAATAAATCATCTCCGTAACAATGGACAACCAGGTTCGGCACGTACCACGCCGAGATACCTGCAACTCCTCCTGCAAGCCTGCTTACCTGCCTAGAGGCGTCCGGGCGAGCGCTGCCCCACAGCTCCGAAGGCAACGAAGCCCCTCCGAAGCAGTTATCTGACACAGGGGACAAGACAAGGCATCGTCCCAGTCAACCACAGCTCAAACAAGTCACACCTACGGTTCAGAGCCGCAGATCTTCACGGCAGAGGCCAGGAGGTGGAGACCGTGTCTGGAGCAGAACAACTCAACGGGGGAGGTAATCCAGGGTTCAGTCCAGCGCGTCGGCTCGATGACGGCCCCGGGCTGTGAGCGCACCACGACCTCCCGGACCGCACAACATCCCAACGCCCACCTGGGCCACTCCGTGGGACACCAGCCATCCTCACCACGCTCACCAGCTAGCTCACCTGGGTGCGATTCCCATTGCCAGGGTCCCCCAGCACGTGCCAGTGGATTTTTAACATCCTCACTTAGATAGTGGCTGCGTTTTCTGGGAACGTTGAAATCTCACTTTGGGGGCGGAGGGGTGGTTACTGACGGCGTTACCAGCATTATGGAACGCCGGCATCCAGCCCGGCATTCGGTTTAGCTCAGTCCTCCAGCCAAGGGAACCGCCACGGCCACATCGCTTTCAGAGCGGCTTCAGACACGAGTAAGGAGGTGGTGCTGGTGGGGGGTCTGAGGCTTTGCCAAGGGCGGGTGACGGGTTTCTGCCAAGCCCAGCGATGCAGAAGCCAACACTGGGTCTACCTTGAGAAAGGGGAGAAGAACGGCTGTCTCCCGCACACTCGCCTCTCAAAGCCAAGCAGCCCAGCCAGAAGAGTTCGCTTTTGTTTCTACAGGAACGACCAACTCTTCTAGGGGTGCCACAACAAGCCCTGTCTCTGTGCTGCAGACGGCAGGCTTTCACTGCCCGTTCAGTTTTATTGTGGCACACCTACCGCAACCTTTCCTACAGATAAAAAGATACAGTTGTCCTAAAAAAAAAAAAAGAATAAAGCATTGTTTAACCTAGCTAACAGACTACTTCGAGAAGTATCTTCTGCAAGAAGATGAGATCAGGGTCATTCCTTGCTCACTCTTCCGGAATAACGGCCCAGACCGGCAACTGTCAGCTGTCCTGGGAACGCTCTCCCAGCACAGAGCTCTGCCCCAGACCCCGAGGGACCCCGTCAGCACAGAGCTCTGCCCGGGACCCCGAGGGACCCCAAGGGACTCCAAGGGACCCCGTCAGCACAGAGCTCTGCCCGGGACCCCGAGGGACCCCAAGGGACTCCAAGGGACCCTGTCAGCACAGAGCTCTGCCCCAGACCCTGAGGGACCCCGAGGGACCCCCTCAGCACAGAGCTCTGCCCAGGACCCTGAGGGACCCCGTCAGCACAGAGCTCTGCCCCAGACCCTGAGGGACCCCGAGGGACCCCCTCAGCACAGAGCTCTGCCCGGGACCCCGAGGGACCCCAAGGGATCCCGTCAGCACAGAGCTCTGCCCCACAAGGCAGGAGGGGCTGCAGGTCGCCGCACCCCAGCGATGCCCCGGCGCACAGCACCGATGGTGGCACAGGTACCGGCCCGCACGACCCCATCCCCACCATGACCGGCAGCTGCACGGGGATCTCGCGGCGAGGCTGAGTGCCGAAGGGACGGTCTGTCGTGACTCGCGTGCTCGGGACCAGCCCGGTGCCGCTTGGAGACTGGTCCTGTCCTGCTCTCCGGACGCCGTCCCTCCGGGCCAGCGTGCCGCCCCTAACCCAGCAGGGTTTATACTGCAAAAGCAGAGCCCCACGGTCTCCACACGCGGCAGCTTCGCAGCCCTGCGAGCGGATAAGCTGTCCATCTGACAGAAGATAATGAGAAAATATCCTTATATTTTTTCCAGGAGTAATACCAAACTATAAAATGGCTGACAGCCATAAATATTTATCAAGATCATATTTCCTGCCTTGGCTGGTTGCAAATCAAGGATCCCAGGATAACCAGATAGGAATAAAGGAAGAAAAGGAGCTCGGTAGTGCCTTGCCAAAACACAATCAAAATGATTGTACGGGTGTCCCCAGTTCCTCATGTACGGATCTCTAAATCAGTATTTAATGCCTAGAGAGAGCAAGTTAAAGGCGACCCTGTCAGAGAAGAACAGTTCATTTTTTAAACACAGATTTGTCAACGGTTTGATCACCTCTTCTCCCCAAAATGGGTTAATGCTCCACTCAAGAGAGTCTGCTTAGCTTAAAAAAAAAAAAAAAAAAAAAAGCACAGCAGTGTTTGTTAAAGTTACAGGCATCTGTCATCTGCAGCACAGCAAAGCCACAGGGCTTCATTAACCGTCCTGCCAGCGCAGCAAGACGACAGCAACAGCACCTGGGAGAGGTCTGCCTCCGCACCGCGTCCCTCGCTCTAGCAAATCTAGGAAAACGAAGGGGTTTGCAGACAAAAGGGAGACGGGCAGTAAACAACCGACCATTACACAGCAGAAATCCAACAGAGCACCCTGCAGCCCGGCCCAGCCACCCCTTCCCATGAGCGGAGGAGCGGGAGCAGTTCCGGAGCCGCCACCAGCAGTTTGCTGCCCTGCAGCCTCCGCAACGCACGCCCGCAGACAGACACGTCCCCCCCGGCTCGCCTCCCCTCTTCCTCCCTGGAAGGGGGCTCCTCACCCTCGCTCAGCCACTCCTCCTCCCGCCGGAGCACCTTCGGGAGCCCGTCCGTCCCATGGCCGTGCGGGTCGAAGGACGGCGGGCGCTCTTTCGCCTTACAGCGGCACTTGCTGCATCCTTCTCCTCCGGACTCGGCCGAAGACGAGCCCGCAGCCGCGCCAGGCCCTCCCCGCACGCCCGGCGTGTCGTCACCGTCACATGAGCCGGCCCTTGCACCTCGCTGGAAGGGGCAGGATTGGAGCGGCACGGGGAGAGAGGTTCGCGCTGGCAGGCAGCGAGGACAGAGGAAGCTGGCTACGGCCGGGGATCAGCGCTCCCGATGCGCCCAGAAGGGAGGCTGCACCCCGAAGCTGCGAGCGCAGCCGGGATGTTTTATCCGGCAGAACGTATTCCCAGGACTAAATCCTGCCCGTTCACCGTGCTGCACAGACTCGGCAGCGCAGACGGCAGGAGCTGACTGAGCAAGGGCTTTAAGATGGAGAACAGCTGGGTGCTAACGCCGGTTGCTCTCACAAGCACGAGAGGTCAGGCGGGTTAAAGCTGCACACCCAGACCCCCAGAGCCCCTTCGCCCCAAACGCCTGGTGAACCGGCACTTGGCCACCTCAGCCAGGCCGCCGCAAGCACCACGTCACACCGGGGATGCTCCTGGCCCACCAGCCGGGGACGGACCCTGCTCTGCACCCCCACGTTTTCAAAGCTCTGCACCCAAGTTGAGCTTCAGCACGGGAAAACACGTTTATCAACGGAGTTTCCCGGAGGCTGGCGGGTCAGTCACAGCCGTACCGGCAAAACCCCTTTCTTTTCCCACCCGGCTGACGTTTTCCTGCTAAAGGGCTAGTTGGGAGGCTCTCTGCTCACCCTCCTTCCAGAGGACAGCCAGGCACTGCATTCTGAATTTCTCTTTTGTCCTCTCCACCTCAGCAGTACTTGAGTGCTTCCCCCAGCCCCTCCCGGGCCCCCTCCGCACTCTTTATCTCGCCATTCAATGTAGGCAAGAGCTCAAAGGGGCTGGTGATTAAAGTTCTTCTGGCTCCAATTTGCTAGCGATAGCTTGTCATTTAAACAAGCCTGAAACACTACGCCCTAGCAAACGTTGGCTTTGGTCTCACCCGATACTGGCCCAGGCTGCTCCAGGAGAAAGGTGGCTGAAGAACAAGCCAGGGGAAAATCCATACGGAGCTTCGCTTCGCTAACCCTCCTGCACTTTTGGGTCTTGCTCCCTGCTACTGCAATTCTCATTTCTTGCCCTGAGAGCTCAAAGAGAAAAAAACCCTTAAATCCTACAGCAAAAAGGAGACCTTCCCACCATTGCATCATTTTTTAAGTCTTCCTCTGAAAGAAGCGGGGAGCACTGAGGCACAGTCCTGCCTTTGCTCCCCACAATTCACAGCACCTCCAGACTGCCACGATGCCCAGTGTCTGCCCCACCACTGCTAGAGAAAAGCACAAAATAAGCCGGCATCGCTGCCTAACTTACACCCCCGACCAGAACCACTTTAACCTATCCAGAGGAAACCATTTGTATTTTAATCATTTTGGAAAGGGCTATCAAGGAATTACAGATCAGTACAACTTACCCTCGACAGAAGCAAGCCCTCTTCTAGGAGATGTTACCTGGTAAGGCAGCCGTTCCAACAGATTGTGCTAAAGGAATCGGGCCTCGTAAATCTTCTATTTCTTCAATTAAAAAAATACCACCAGGCCTGCAGATCTAATCTAACTGACCACGTATCTGGGTATCCGTGAAGCTCTGGGCAGAATTTTCTTTAGAAGGTCTTAAGCAAATTAAGCTCTTGGGAGTAACAGGGAAAGTCTTCTCACAGAAAAGCAACGGGATGAAGACACAGGATGTTAAAGGCATAAATTCCTACGCTTTCGAAGCGGGAGGAAGGCAACAGAGGAATCCCATTCATTTCTGCTTGTTTTGGACCATCCAATATATTTGTAAGCGGTGCCTACACCTACTGTAACCTGTGCTGGGGAACCAGCACCTCCTCGGCTGGCGTCGAAGGACCACAGCTGGACTACGAGAGAGCAGAAGAAACTCGGCGCCAACGAAGCAAGGGACACGGGGTGGGGAGGAGGGGAGAGACAGCTGTAAACAACAGCAGGCTCTAAGTCAGACATCTGACTTGAAAATTCAAGTGTCTGCAGATAATGCTCTGCAAGTCATTGCTCAATACTTGAGAAGAGTCAACAAGGAAATAGCTTTGGTTTAAACCCCTTAAACTAAGCAGCAGAAAAGAATTACTGCTGTACAAACGCACCTTGAACACCACGTGGAGTTCTGGCCACCTTCACTGTGGCACAGAAAGGAGGCGATGCCATTAAGATGAAACAACTTCTGGGAAGCACGACTGCGTCCTTAAAACCTGTGCCACCCCATCATCCCTTCGGCCAAGACCAAAATCCATGCTTTGACACCGATTTTGAGGAAGCACTGCTAAGATTCACTTGCTGCCTGCTGCAGCACCATTACCTTAGTACCAAGACTAAAAGGAAAACTAGGAAAGTATCAGGGGATTTTATTAAAAAGCCAAGTTTGATTCCAAGCACAACTTAACCACGTGGAAAAAAAAATTTAAAAAATAATCACGGCAAGTCTTATCTTTTACCTTTTATTGACAAAATGCTGAAGTCCAAAGCAGAGAAGATAAGAGTGAGAGAACGTGGCTACCCATAGTGAGCTTTCAATAACGCAAACAGCACAGCAGCCGGTGCGCAAAGCCGCTGCGGTCCTTTCGAAACCATTTTGCCTGAAACAAGCCTGAAGCACTCAGAATACCTACGTTCTGGCTCAAGCTGTTAAGGAGCTCCAGCCATCGGGAAGCAGGCGCGCTCTTGCACACACCAGTTAGGAACAAAGCTTCATCACAGTCAGTCTAGATCCCGCGCGAAGCTGTTTTCCAACAAGCATCCTGCGTTGCAGGCAGCAGGCAAGGCTGGTGGTTCCCTTCGGGGACCTGACGCAGGACGAAAGCACGGAGGAGCTCCGGCACTCCAGATTTACAAATCTACGGACAGCAGGAGACTTCCTCCTCTGGTCACTTGAGGGATCCGTAAGCTCCAGCTGTGGCCGCTTTTCCATGCCACCGCTCTCGCAGGAGAGTTCGACAGCCCTGGAGAAGGTGCAAGGGAGAGCCGGGCTCTGGTTCCCGGAGGTGTCACTAACTCGCCCCCATCCCACAACACACCCGCAGCAAAAGCAGCAGGTCCCAGCCAGCTCCACCATGGCAGAACCTCGGTTACCGCCTCTCCGGCTCCAGCCAAGCCTGTGCCACAAACTTCAGGTTGCCCGCCTGGCGCCCAAACATTTGCCAGCAAACATTTCCTGCAGGCAGCAGGGGAAATTTGTAGAGTGAACTGAAACTGGTATTTGGGCAAGCAACTCCTTCCCCTTTTAAATTTCCTCTTTTACTTCTGCGTCAACCCCACCATGGACTTAAGCATCCTGCAGCCCCCCGAAGCGCCGCCACCACCATCACTCCCAGCCGCACGTGCCCGCGGGGTGGACCCCCCTTTTCTTCCCAGAAGTAGCCACAGGTCTGCAAATGCCCTGAGCGGAGACGGGAAAAGCCTGTTTAAGCGAGGAGGGAAACAACCGAGTGCTGTTTCAGGCCAGCAGTAAAACTAAAGTCAGCTCGAGTCACCCACTGCTGCTCCTAAGCTCTGTATAATAATAATTTCCTTACAAGAAGTTAAAAGAATTCAGCTCCTTCTCCCTAAACATTAGACACGGGCACATGTTTAACTTCAGACAGCTGATACCCCAACGGCTATCAAAAAAGCAGTTCTCACCAGCAGGTAAGACAACACAAATTTGCAATTCCATTATCAACACGCAGAACGTGATTATTTCCATGTACCTAATTCCGCACATACTCATAATTAACAGATCCTCAGAAGTAACTTCGGTCACAAGTCATTATTCCGAGCTCTGTGCGAGGACTCTTGAAGCGGACTCGCAGACGCGCGCAGATCGAGACGTCCATTCCAGCAGCAGGTCGGGCTGGAGCAGCACGCTGCCCGGTACCGGCACCGCAGCCCAGGGAACAACACGCTCGGGGTGTGAATCTTGCACCCGTCCCCTTTGCACAAGGACAGAGGGTTTTTAACCACAAACCAATGATTATCATTCAGAGTTAATGCAACCGCTACAAAAGCGGTGAGCTTTCCTCCGCTTCAGCCCGAAAGCGGTGAGAGGGACCAGCCAAGTAGAAAACAATCACACGCTCCTTGTAGCATCTCCAGGAGCAGGAGAGCTGGGAGTTTTGGCTCCTGCCAGGTGACGTTGGAGGAAGTCTGTCTTTATTTGCACTACCTAGAGGCAGACCACGTAGTTAAGAAGCAAACCAGAAGGATTTCTTTTTAATTGTTGCCCTATGGTAAACAGAGGCGAGGGAAGAAGAGGACGAGAAGGTTTATGGGAAGTCACGGAGACTTGCAGTCTGCTGTACAAAAGTAAGTATTTTTGCTTTTAAACTAACTCATGATAATTCACGGAAGACAAAAATCTGCGCTGACATCCAGCACGCTCACACCACCTCCCTCGTGGCATGGCCAGCTCTTCCCTACAGCAGCTATTTCCTAAAACTCCAGAAAGGACTATCCAGGAGCCCTAGAGGCAAAGTGCTGAGAGAGGGCATGCTGCATTTAATAGCAAAGTGCTGAGAGAGGGCATGCTGCATTGCTGCATTTAATAGCGAAGTAACCACACGGATGGCTAAGGGCGCAGTTTTCCCCTCTGACGGGTTACTGGACGCACACAGCCCGGTTGCTGCAGACAGACAAGCAGTGCCTCCCCACCACAACCAAGTCCCTCGCACGCTCTTTGCGACTGCCGTTTATTTTAAGGAGATTTTCTACTTTGCACGGAACACGCGCCTCCCACCAGCCTCCGTTACAAAGCAACGCTGGGAGCCAAATGTGGCACGTGAGCGAGCGCTCAGCTGCTCTGCAGAAGTCTATTCATGGGTGCAACGCAGTGCAGAATCCCACAAACTTCGGATCGGTGCCCTGAAACGCTGGGCTCCCACCCTCAGCAGAGGCCAGTGGCACCCATACAGAAAATATTAACATGAAATCCTACCGAAAGCCACGATGAAAGACAGAAAGCGAAGAGATGCATGGGTATTACCTCCCATCTCCCTGTCGAGTGGTGGGTCATCATCAACCATGGAGAAGTCCAGAGATGCTCCCGCTATTTCCAGCATATCTTCATCGCTAGTGCTGCTCTGGAAACTCCCCCGTCGATAGCCTTTCTGTTCCATGGCCAGAGCTTCCAAACCTGGGAGCAAAGGGAAATTTTTTAGAGCACAAAGACTCATTTTCTAAGCCGGCTGGACTGACGCCCACGTGACACTTTGTGCCGAGGACCAGGAGGCTGCCCTGCTCGTCCCACGTGAAGGAGGATTGCAGCGATACCACCTGAAGTTTGGGTGGGAAGAAGTAACTGCTCGGGACAAAACTAGATGGTTACAATCCCAAGCAAAGCTCTTGCGCTAGATTTCATATTGGCACAGGCCAGGAAAACATCAAGTCCCAGTACGGCAACTCAACTGGACAGACAGACAAACACAGCAGCAACAGGGCACGCAGGTCCTTAAAAGAAAACAAGTTTAGAAAACTTTGCACGGCCAAGTCAAACCCCACAGAGGGAATTCCTTCCGCAATAAAGGATCCTACACACACATCCTCTACTTCTGCTGGAAAAGGGCTCAAACTGGGTTTTGAATAACCAGCTGCCGGCCACGAGACAGGCTTAATCCAGGCTACGAGACGGCCAAACTGCAAGCAACCACCCCGAAAACTAGCAGCAGCCCCCGCCCGAGCTGCCCACAGCTCAGCTGCACTGTCCCACGTCACCCACCGCCACGGCTTGTGCCCCCCGATCTGACCGTGATCTCTCACACGGCAGCAGCCCAAATGCCTCGGATAACGTTTTTCTCTATAGAAAACCAATTCTATTTCAAGTTCTTGGTCTAAAAGCCTCTCAAGGTATTTCCTTTTTCTCCTTTGTAATTCCCACAAAGACTGTGAAGCCGTTTCTATCTGCAGAGCGAGCGAGCAGAAATCCACTCCAAGAGCCGCTGAACACCAACTCAGGTCCACACCACGTCAGAGAAGGCAAGTGACACCCACTGACGGGTCTTCTAAATCATCTCCGCACGTGCTCTCAACAGGTTTGCAATGCCTTTTTTTTTTTCCCTCTTTTCTTTTTCTTCTTTTTGACCATCTCCCCCGCCGCGGCATCCCTGTATTTACTGCCAGAGCGCTGTGCAAAGCCCACCGCAGAGGAAGGATCCTCGCAGCAGAAACGCAGCTGTGAGCCCTCCAGATGTGCCGAGCCCACACACCGTCCTTCTCCGAGACATAGGCAAACCATCAAAACAACCCGAGCGAACGATGATTTTAATCACCCGCACACAAAGCTGTGTGCAATCTGCTCACGGAAGTGTGCAATTAAACTTTGTGAGTAATCTTAATTAAGTACCCTGGACCTGCTGCTAGACCTAGTCATCTCGAGGAGCTGCCCGTGCCAGAGCACGACACGAGACCTGTCACCTCTCCTCCTCTAAGTCAGCAGGGAAACTATGAAAGCAGAGGCTCTGAAAACATAATAAATTAAGTTAGAAAAAAAGCCATAATCTGGTCTCAACCTCAAAAACAGCCTTCGCAACCCGAAAGCGGGAATCATTTCCTCTCAACGAGACGACAGGCCATATTTGCTTTTCTCTTGCGAACATACGTATTTTTCAAGAGAATTAGAGAGGAACCAAATATGCAGCTCAGCCTTATTTCAGGAAGGAAAAAAGCCAGCCAGCACTTGCACACCGTATGAATTACATACGCTGCAGAAAGCACTTCCAATTGCAAAAAAAACCCCCAAAACCCACCGCACCACACAAAAAAAAGTCTTGGCATTGTACGAAGTGACACACTGGACTCTTCGCTAAGCCTTACTCTGTGGAACGTGATGTTTCTTGACTTTTAAGCCCTGTTTACTCATTAAACTGGTGCAGAACGCAGCGATAAAGCAAGCGCTGAGCGCTGGCCGAGGGGAAGCGGGTGCCCGGGAAGGCACAGGAGCTGCGGCACGCCGCCCTGCCAGCACCAACGCCGGGGCAGGAGGGCTGCAGCCCTCCGTCGGCGTGCACCGAGAACCAAAGGCAGGAGAAAGCGAGGAACTCAAAGCTCTCATTTGCCAGCTAACAATAAAAATAATTAAATGTGATTAAAGCGCTGCGGCGCACCGCCGGTAAGCTGCTGCCAGGGATGGCCCGCTCACCCCCGCGGAGAACTACAGAAACTCCATGCTCCCGTGTCACAGGGCTCGTCTGCAGCGTAACACGGTTTTAGAGGCAGCTTCCAACAGGACTCTGCGTGTGCACGTGGGAGGGGAGGTTTAAAACACGTCTGCATTCACATATATCCGCTTTGCCCTGCCAGGGGCTGAGTCCCTCAGCCGACAGCCACCGCCAGCGCCGGCAGTTTGAAAACTGGAGCGGTGTCACCTCCTGCTCCCCCCAATCCATCCCCAAGTTTCTTCTCATCTACAGCTTAAAAAAACCCAAACCCAAGCCAACGAGCACACCACCTTCCAGTCGCAGCAGAGACCTGGAATACGCAGCACAAAAAGGACACAGAAGATGGAGAGAAGCAAGCACTGAATTACAAGTCCTAAAACCTGTATCTCCAGGGGCTGCTCAAGTCACTTTTCCTGGTGAGCAATGACTTTCCAGGCTAAACCATGCGCACCAAAAAACCCAAACAAACAAAAACCCCCAAAACCCGAAAACTCACCCAAAAAAGTGCTCTCACGCTTATCTACGTTGTCAATTTTTACCGCAATACTTGGGGCAACGGCCGCTTCTTTCCTACCGGGCAGAGGCACTCTCTGGGCGCCCGCAGCACGCGTACGTACCAAAAGGCTCCCGGTGCACCCAACGCTTGTGTGAGCGAGAAGCCATCCTCCTCCGGCTGCTCCCATTCACCTCCTCTGCCGTTTTCAGTCCGTCCTGATTTTCCCCATCGCAGCTGAGCAAAGGGAAGCAACGAAGCAAAACCTGACGGGGTCGGATGCCTGGAAGTGACTCAGATGACGGCACTCGCAAGCAGGAAGCCGGAGCACCCCGTTGCCATCCCGCAGAGCAAACCCAGCCCCTGCCGCCATGGCAGCTTCAGCCCTCGCAGCGCTTTTCCATCCGCACCAGCCGTCGCGGGCTCTTCTCCCCATTTCGTCCTTCGGCATCACCGGCACACCCAGGAAATCCGCTCCCCCGGCCTCGCCGCAGCCCCCCGGCCCAGTGCCACCCCGGCCCCGGCGTGGCCGTCCCCCCATCCCTCCAGCCACGGCATCGCTCCAGCGCTTCCCGAGTCGGAGCCTGGAGAAAGCGCCCACAGCAATTTTTCCCCCGCGCTGTCAGACGGGGGGTTCGGCTCCGGCTCCACAAAGACATGGCACCAGGAGATTACAGCTTCAAAAGGAGCAGGGAATAATCCTGACCAGCCGCCTTCACCAGTCCTCGCTGCTGCGGGGGAAGGAGCCAGCTTACCACCTAGCGGCAATTTCATGTGAAAAACCAAAGCCCAGATCACAAGACTATCCTTTTTTTTTCCCTTTTTTTTTTTTTTTCCACAGATCAGCAGATCTAAGCTGAGCTTTGATAGTTCAGGGCACTACTTCCTCCCCATCCCCACGGCATCTCTTCCCACAATTACCAGATCCAGCGGTACACAAAAAAGGGAAAACAGAATAAACCAATTGTAACTGACAAAAACAAAGGGAAGGAGAGAAAAAAAAAAAATCATTTAGCCGTTCTGTCAATACTCCGGGTACCTGGCTCGGAGGCAGCGGAGCAAGGCTTTGCTGCAACATTATCACTCTCGAGGCTCACCTTGCCATTAAAAATAGAAAAATAAAGAACATAAAGGAAAAGGTTCTCTTTCAGAGCAGAGGAGGGTACTCGTTACTCCATGAGAAACTTCAGAGCACCGGTCAGCTGAGGGAGCTGGTTTGGATTCCCGGGTACCCCCAGCCCACGAGACACGTAACCCCACCGGGGTGCGCTCCGGGCACGGACTTCAAGTGAATGGCAAGAGGGCTGGCACTGATCTTAAAAAAACAAACCAAAACCCCAAACAAAACCCAAAAACTTCCCAACAAAACAAACAATAAACCTCCAAACAAAACAACTGTAACAAAAAAAACCCCAAAACAATTGTAACTTCTTCTTTAACTGCTAAAGAAGTCCAACCAAAGTGCGTACAGAGCCGCAGAGCGTTCGCAGAAGAGCTCCAGGGTTTTCAGCCCTCACCTGAAACCAAATCAGGGCTCAGATGCTGGTGGAACCCTTGAAAGGGTCATTTTGCAGCTTTATAAAAGGGACGACGCTATTTCTCCACGCCACTCTCCGTGCTGCCCGTGCCAGCGTCCCCTCCTGCACGGGTGAGCCCGGAACCGGGAGGGTGTTCGACACCTCCGGGTGCAGGACGTGACGTACAAACATCTTCAGGGAAAAATGAGACGTTCCAAAACACGCTGCCATTTGCAACGGCGTGGTTTCACAAACTGCACGCAGATCACTCAACAGCAGGGGTTAGAGGCTCAGGTAAGATCATCGACGTGCCTCCCGCCATCGCCTTTTAACCGCGCGCTCATAAAAGCTTTTCTTTACTCCGTTCCCTTCCCGCCGTCCGCCTGCCTGTGTCTCCTCCGAAGAGCAGACAACGGCTCCATCCTCGGGCACCAGCCCCTCGTCCTCGGCGGCCGCCTGAGCTCAGGCAAACAACCACGGGGCGAGCTGTGCGGCCGCACCGCCACGCTGCTCGGGAACAACAGATGGTTTTAGAGAGGCTGGGAATCTACCAACGCCAGGCGAACACAAAGACTTGCGTTGTTTTCGGGCTCGTTTGGGGTTCTTTCGTTGTTCTCTGACACGCTCTCAGGCGGGTCCCCAGGAGATGATAGCCCACGCTCCGGTCTGAGCCCTTCCAGCGCCGGCCCGTCTCACCGGGTAACGGCGGAAAGCAGCGTACGGATCCTGCGGGGTTTTAGGACATTGACGGATTCGCTGCCATCCCGGGATGCTTACGGGCTGACAGACCCCCCGACGCGTACAGCCCACGGCCGTCAGCCCTCGCTGCTATCACCTCTTCTGCAATAATTCATCGTTCCTCACGGCTTACGCCACTCAGCCATGCAAAACTCAAGCGGACGCAAACACCAACCACTGACTTCATCCTCAGCTCGTAATGACACTCGGCTTCTGAATAAACCCCTTGTTTCCCCAAGAGTTGTTAATCGCATCACATACACTCGCCAGAAAAGCGTATCTCCAGGAGCAAGATGTTCCGGTATTTCATTTATTAGATTAAAAATCCCCCGCAATCACCCACCACCGATTAAAGAAATGGTGTGCTGCTGCAGATGCTTTACATAAAAGGGATTTCTAGAAGTAAGAAAAAAAGCAGCCCGTTTCCCCTGCTTTACCAGGAATTTCCCCGGCTCGTGTCACCTACACACAGCTGGTCAGAGGCTTCGGGAAGCAAAACGCTCCCGGTAAGGCACGCTGCAGGAAAGCTCTGCGGTTTGCTCGAGAGGGTGGATTTTTTTTCTGTTGCTTTTCCTGGAAGAGGCAGAGAAAAGAGGAGAACAAGCAGCCGAAGACCTCCCTCCTGGCGCCTTCCACGCGGTGAGCACGAAAACACCGATCGCCCACCAGGCAAGGAGCTTCAAGGGCTTGGAACTGCTCAGGTCGCCGCAGAAATCACTGTTCGTTTCCAGCAGATCCAAGGAGAACACGCGGCAATGGACCCCAGCTTCCGCGCTAATTTGCGACTAGTTTTCCCCGTCGGTACTGGAAGGTCTGGACCTTGGCGAAGGCTTTGTACTACTTCCTAAAACTGGTATTTGCGAGAAATACGGTCACCATAGGCACAAACACTGCGCACGCTGCTCCCTGAGTACGTGCACATTTAAACAAAAATCGAGTAGGAACGCGCTTTCCGAGCGCTCTGGGGAAAAAAAAAAAGCGGTTTCCATACTGAAACCCCATTCCCAAAACTAGATCGCTGCGGGGTCACCCGCGCGCAGCCGGTGCTCACAGCCGTGGTCCCCCACGGTGCACAGCAACACCCCCGCAGGTCCCCCGCCCCACGCGACAGCTTCACACCCGGCGTGAACGATCCAAAGAGACGTTGCCAAATCGCAGCGAGAATTCCGGCTGGCAAGCAGCGAACGCTACGAAGCAGCCAGGCCCCGGGCAGCGCACCCACCAGTTTCATTTCCAACATCTCCCTCCCCACAAAATCCACCTGAGCTGCTCGGCGCACGCGGTGCAGCAGGTTTTATACGTTTTTGTCAAAGCAACGGACTCCATTCTGCCTATTCTATCTTTCCTCATACAGTCGCTTGATGCTTTTTTTTAAAAAAAACCCCACAAACCAACCAGAAGTTCCTGAGGAGGAGGAGGGATAAAAACGGCACTCTGGAAGTGCTGAATCGCAGCCCGAGAGGTCTGAACCCCCTTGCGCTGAACCAGGACAAGCTGGCAGACGAACAACAGGGCCAGCTCGCTGACTGCAATGCTGAAGCAGCTCTCGGGACTCACTGAATTCCTACAGAAGCTTCAGCTCCCTCCAAAACCAGGACGCACATTCAATAGCACCTTCCACCCTCCGACAGCAGAAGCCACAACATTCTGGTGTCCGAATGCCCCGTAGCTACCCGTCACGCCAGCGCCCTCAGAATACAAAGAGGTTTCCGTATCCCCTTTGGGAAAAGCAGAATTTGTCCGGAGAGTAAAGCAGCTACGGCCACCGAAATAAGCAGCCTGACCCTCCACTTAATTTCCAGCCGGTTTCGGAGGCAGCACCTTCAGGAGCCCACCCTCGGCGGCACGCTGGCCCCCTCCGCAGCAGGGTCACCCCGCGGGCTGCAGAGCCCCTGTTGACGGTCACCTTCCATGCTGTTCGCTGTAAAGCGTTCTGGAAAGTGGGAACTGTTCCATTTATTGTCGTGCAGCACTTAAGGGATCACAGACACTATACAAACACACAAGGGATTTTCCCTGTATCGATTATGGTCCTCACGGTCTCGTGCAAGAGCGGAAATGGACTGCCACTGACTGCAGCAATACTTTTATTTAAAACTCTTTAAGAAGTGATATTGTAGCAGATGTCATTAAAAAAAAACAACCATCGAGGTAATTTTACGTACCCTGTGTAGGTCTCACTACAGTACTTAAATTCCTGGAGAAATTTCTGCTTAAATTGAAAACCTGCGAAGAGGCAAAAGGACTATCAAGATGAAAACCAGTGACGTGATGAAAATCTCCCACCCCAAACAGCCAGCTCCCCCAGAGACAGCCTCACCCGTTCCTCAGCCTTGAGCAACGAGCGGCGGTTGAGGAAACCCTTGACAGTGTCACCCTGAGGCTGCAGCAGCAGGCACCCGACGTCCCACCTTCCGCGACGCGGCCGCGCAGAAAGGGAACAACGGCGAAACACCGCCAGCGGCACCGCAACAAGCCCTGGAACACGAGTCACCGCGTTTTCACACCACTTCGCAGCACCCAAGCATCGGCCTCAAACCGACAGCGCTACACAAACGTCTGCGGCGTGCCAGCGATGGGTGCGCGGCACCCGACTCATCTGGCTCTGCAGCGGGCAGAGGTGCGGCCGGGGTTACCTTGGCTGGCGCGCCTGGTGCGTCTCACGCGGCAAGCCCCCCAGGGCCCTCATCCGCTCTGCCTTCGGCCGCTGCCCGAGCCGCACCGAGGAGACGGGGGGTCTTCCATGCTCCGGGGACTCAGAAAAGGATCTTCCAAAAGCTGAGCTCGCAGTCCTTCAGAAACAACTGCACGTGATGCTGTGCTGCATAACCAAGAGCGACTTGTTATTCCAGCGGGAATAATTAAAAGCATGACGCAAGAAGCACGTGAATATTCAAACCCACGCTGTTAATTCTCAGAGCTGAATCCAAACTCCCGGACAAACCCGCTGGATGAGTGTAAGAGCAGACGATGGCAGCGTCAGGCACCAGCCCTCGCCCGGCTGTACACGTAGTCTGGGGTGCTCCGGCCACCCGGTCCGGCTCCATCTGCCCCCAGAACACCCGAACAGCTCGTGAGATTACACAGACAAACGCTACCCCTAAGAGAGCACGCTCAGGGTGAGGAATTTTGGGGGGGCAGGTTTGCCCACCTTCACTAGTGACCAGACCCTGCTGGGGATACAGCTCGTGCCGCCCTCCACACCCAGGACCGAAGAGGAGAACGAGGAACCGTGGCGGAGAGAAAGAAATAAGACGGGTGTCGGAGAAGGTGGACACAGGGCAAAGCAGCAGGCGAGCCTCGAGAGCCCACGGAGCTGCTGCGAGCACCCGAGGGCAGGATGCCACGGCCACCCCCCGTCGGCTTCCCCCGTTTTTGAACCCCTCTGCTGAACCCTGCCGCCGCCAGCTCGCGCGACAGTAACGGCTGCCGACCCAAGAGCTCGCTCCACGATTCCTCCCGTCAAACCAGCCGGTCGGGCAGAGCAGCTCTTTATCCCGAAAGCAAGGGACTCCGCGTTCTAATTGCACACTGCAATGTGACAATTGCACAACTGGCTTTTTCCTTCGCCAAGACATCTAGAGTCGAAAGAATAAAGTATTATTAACTGCTATTTCCTGAAATATTGGTGTGACAGTCACATTTCTTACTCAATTACCAGCTTCATGGCTTTTTTTTTTTTTTTTTAAAAAAACCCAGCAAACCAGATCAAATGCAAATTGGAAAAACAATGCTGGAGAACAACCAAAGGAAAGTATTTAGATGAAAAGAAAATCTTGCCTCACAGCGTGACCCGGTCCTGAAATGCAATGGGGTTGCCAAGAGCGCACGGCAGAGAAAGCAGCAGCACGGCTGTACAGCCAGGGATGTGAGAGAGGAAAAAGAAAAAGAAAAAGAAAAAGAAAAAGAAAAAGAAAAAGAAAAAGAAAAAGAAAAAGAAAAAGAAAAAGAAAAAGAAAAAGAAAAAGAAAAAGAAAAAGAAAAAGAAGCAAAGCGGGGCTGTGTGGCACAACTTCCCTGCGACCCCCCCCAAATCACAACAGGAGAAAAGAGAGAGGAGCTTTTGTACTTTGGGGCCCAAGGTGATTTTCTACCTCCTGCAGCTTTCTGGGAGCTGAAGATCACGACCTGCGAGTCCACGGGGAGACCAAAGGAAATTTGCTGTTACGTTTTCGAGCGTGTGCGGTGTACGGGGGGGTTAGCAGGAGCAGGGACACCACCACTCCATTAGAAACAAAACCCAAAAACCAACAACGCTTTTTGGTCGGGTGCTATTCCCAAACCATTTCAGCTTCTGGAGTAACTGGAGAACAACCGTTAGCGACAACGCCACAAAATCTTGGGCAAACCAAATCCAAATAAGCTCGAAAGGTATTTTGGCGCAACCAGTTTGAGGTCACACACCACAGACCTTCGCCGTGGCCGTGCAGAGCGGAGCCCAGCTCGGAAAGGAGCAGCTCAGCAAGGCTCCAGCTCGGGCCCCCAAGATCATCTGGCCGTGGCGTCCCAAAGAATTAAAAACGATTCGGTGTTTTACGCAACTGCCATCCGAGGGGTATTTTAAGAACAGAAATAATCGTGTGTTCAAGTTCTTCTGGGAACAAAGGGAGAGGTGCAGCCGTGTCTGCCAGCCACACACACGGCCGGCCGCCTCCCGGGTGTCCCCGCTCGCAGTCCGGGAGCCCCACGGCCGCCCCATAGCTGCCCCACGGCCGCCCCACGGCCGCCCCACGGCCGCCCCACGGCAGCCCCACGGCAGCCCCACGGCCGCCCCGAGCAGAACCACACGATGCCGCGGGCCTTTCACAAACACCTGCTTTGCACAAGCGCGAACAGCCCAACCGTTCCTTTCGTTCCGCCCGCGAAGAAAACCGAGGTGGGACCTTCCAGCTTCAGGCAGGCTTTCCCACCCGGCCGGAGGGACGGTGCCCGCCAGCGGCGCCGGTCTCTGCTCCCCGGGCTCGGCCGCTGCTGCCCGGAGCTGCGGGAGGGGACGGAGCCAGCGGAGCGCGGCCGGGCCGGGCCCCCAGCCCCGTGGGGACCCGCCGCCCCTCGCAGCACCCCGCCATCCGCCCGCCTCCCGCTTCTCTCCGGCTTCCCGCTCCAGCTTCTCCCACAGCAGCCGCTCCCCTCCTCCCGCCGCCCGGGAGCGAGCAGCCGGCCCGGCCCCGAGGCCACGGGCCCCTCGGGTCCCCCCCTCCCGCCCAAACAGCTCAGCCCCACAGCTGCCCTGGGCCTGCCCCGGCCCTTCGCCCCGTACCTCCGCTCTCCGCTGCTCCGGGCCCCGCTCCGCCGCCCGCCGCGGCCGAGTCCGGCCCCGGCCCCGGCCCCGGCCCCGGCCCCGGCCCCCCCCGCGCCGCCGCTGCCGCCCCCCCCCCGCCCCCCGCTGCACCTGCGCGCGGCGCGGCTCCACCCACGGAGGGGCGGGGCGAAGGCGTCCGCGTGACACCACGCTGCCCCGCCCCCGGCTGACCGCCCATTCGCCCGGGCGGCGCCCGCTCCGTTCCTCTCGCCGAGCAGGGCTTGTGCGCAGGCGCGCTGCGCGGCTGGTGAAGCACGGGCACGCCTTGCTGGCGCCATCTTGAGTGTGGGCGCCGGGCTCTTAAAGCGGTATGCCCCTCGTTCTGCAAGGGGGGGCAAGGGCAGGGAAAGTGGGTGCGGAGGGTCCTTGCGTGAGGCCACAGCGCGAATCATCGCACCTCCACCCTACCCCGGCCCTCCCCTGTCCCCTTCCCTCCCCATCGCTGGTCCCCCGTTGCAGACACCCCCATCCCTAGCTTTCCCATCGCTGTCCCCCATTGTTGGCCCACCCCACCGCAGACCCCCCCATCGCTGATGCCCCAGCAGAGACTCCCCATCACTGCCCCCCCCACTGCAGACCCCCATCGCTGGGCCCCCATCACAGACCCCCCCATCACTGCCCCCCATCACTGCCCCCATCACAGACCCCCCTGCATTGCAGACCCCCCATCACTGCCCCCCATAACAGACCTCCCCCATCACTGCTCCCCCATCACCATCCCGCTGTCACAGACCCCCCTGCATCGCAGACCCCCCATCGCTGCCCCCCATCAGTGTCCCCCTGTCACAGACCCCCCCCTGTATCGCAGACCCCCCATCGCTGCCCCCGTCTCCCCCAGCCAGCCTGGTGCAGCGGGTCCCAAGGGTCCAGGCGAGATGCTCTGCCCTCCACCGTGAGCCCCGCTGGGCCCCCCCCCCGTGCTGAAACCCTGGGACCCGACCCAAACACCTCCTGCTGTTCCCACCACCCGACCCTGGGCTGGGACATCACCGCTGCAAACCGCTTCTGGGGGACGTTTTTCACCCGGTATCAAAAATAAGTGTCCCTCCTTCCCTCGCCCCCCCTTTCCCCTAGCCACCGCAGAGGAGCCGGGGGGCACGGAGGAGTTTTGCCCCCTAAATGTCCCCAGCTGGAGCACACGTCCTCGTACCAGGCGGGACAATTTCCAGCCCCCCAAGTCCGACTGAGATGGGAAGCCTACGGGGAAATGCTCACGGGAATGGGAAAATTTGCAGCTCCAGGAAGAGGTGTCCCCCCCCAATTCACTAAATATGTACAAAAGACGTTAGTGCTTTCCGTGACCCGCAGGCAGCCTGGCCCTCGGCACCCGCTCGCTCGCCTCGGTGCCCCCATCCCCGCGTTCCGTGCCGTGCTGAAGGGGAGGGTCCTTTGGGGCAGAAAATGTGTAATATGGAAGACAGGCGGGTTTAAAGCAAGGGGTCAGTGTCGGGAAAACAGCTTTTTACCCCCCAGCTCTGCTTCTGGCTTGTGGCGTGGCCGCAGAGGACAACGCCAGTGGCAACGCCGTGCCCCAGGCCAGCGCCGGACCCCCCGGGGCCAGGGCGGAGCGGGGGGCTGGTGGCTCTCCCTGCCCCCCCGGGAAGGCTCCATCCCTCCTGTCCCCCGAAGCGGACAAGTCTGGAAGAGGAGAGGCAGTCCTGAACCCGTCCTAAACCCGGCACCCCTCCGCTCCTCCCCACCAGATGGGCGACTCTGGGGGCTAAACCCAGCTGCCCCCCCCAGCCCAGACCCCCCAGGCCTGGCTGCACCCACGGACGCTCCCCGTAATCCCCCCCCACCCTTGTGCCAAACCGGGGGCACTGTGGGAGCGGGGCACTGAGCTGCTGTGTGAGCCGGGGAGGAAGGAGAGCCATGGTGCCTCAGTTTCCCTTCTCCCCGCCTGTCGCCACGGGCCAAGCGCTGGGACGGAGGACTCCCGGCAGCAGTTTTGAGGGGGTGCATGAGCACCCCCAGCAGCACCACGCTCCTTGGAGCAGCAGCTGGGGCACTTAGCCCCCAGCAGGAACCAGCACCCCCCCCATGCATCCCCACCACCAGAGCCCCCTCCCAGTCCATCACCAGTCCCACCAGTCTGCCTGGGGACAGGCAGGCGCGGGGATGCAGGCAGCACTAGAGGGCAGCAATGGTGCAGGCAGCAGCTGCCGGGCCAGGCAGGGTCCGCCACCAGCCAGCACCACCTCGCTGGGCTCCGGGTTGTCCCTCGGTCCTCGGCAGCATCTCCTCCTCCTCCTCCTCCTCCTCCTCCTCCTCCTCCTCCTCGTCCCGCTCCCGCTCCCGTGGAGACTGGCTCCAAACCTGGCTGCTTTCTGCTCTGGGCCTGGAAACGTGGCGGGTCCCTGCTGGGAGACATCCCAGAGGAGCACGGAGCCGCGCTGAGGACCCAGGGTGATGCTGCTGGAAGCGGAGCAGGAGCCCGTCTCCTTCCCGGCACGGGGCTGAGCCCGGCAGCAGAGGACCAGGGCTCCAAGGATCCCAGCCGCCGGCTCTCCCTCGCCCCGGGAGCAGCGGTTCACCGGGCTGGGGGGTCCCCGCGAGCCCCCAGCTCCTGCTCGGGTGGCGACAGACACACGGATGCTGCACAGATGCGCGCGCTGCCCCGAGGAACGTCTCCTCAGTCGGCGCGTGGGAAGGTGGCCCTACATCTCTTCATCAAAAGGCTTCACCCAATGCCCTGGGACCCTCGGACCTCCCGTGTCCCACCCCGGTAGCAAAGGGGGCGAATGTCACAGTGGGGCTGGCAAAGCTCCCGTTTTCGGGATGGGGGAGAAGAGACACCTTAGTTGTACCATGACGGCAGCCCTAGAAGATGGCACCAGCGTCACGCCGTGTAAGCGAAGGTCCTTTAGAGGAGGAAGGCCTTGCCGCAAGTCCTGGTGGAGCGAACCCTGGCTTCAGCTGATCTTCTCCGTGACGACGCGGCTCGGCCGGGCTCCCCCAGGGATGGGCACCGGCTCCTCGGGCCTCAGCCCCGGGCAGCTCTGCTGGATGCAGCCAGCCCACGCCGCAGCGAGTGGGTCCGTCCTGCCCTGCTCGCTGCTTTGGTCCCTTTCGGGTCCCCTAGCCCCCCGGCCCGGGCTCCTGTCCCCGGGTCTGGGCAAGCCCGTGTGCCCGCAGAGGAGGTCCCTACCCAGAGCAGCCCCGTGTCCAGCTCCCGCGGGACCGACGGCCCCACTCTCCCATTAAATGAACTTCTCATTTTTTTTCCTCCCGGGAAAAATCAGCATTTATTTTCTCATTTGCGTAGCACGCAAAAGGTCTGGAAGAACCAGAAACAAACAGGACGGGGAGGCACAACTTGGAAACCTCGGCAGAAAACAGACTTTCTGCGAAGCAATGGTCTTTGGGATGGAGGAGCGGGGCTGTGGGGCCGGGGGGCAGCGGGAAGGACAAGGCTCTGCTCCGCTCCACCGCTGTCCCGCTCATCCCGACACCGACACACTGCCGCGACGGGGCTGCTCCGTGGGGGAGCTCCAGGAAGAGAAACCCGGACCTGGAGGTACTTGCAGACACTCTCCGGGCAGAGCTGCCGGGACCGGGAAGGCAGACCCCCATCCCCGATTTCCTGCTCGGTCCTTTCTACGCCGCTCGCCCGGGAGCGTCACCAGAAGAACGAAAAAATCCCCCTGGGTGAATGTGAAAGTCAGAGCTGTCACAGGGCGGCAGGGCGGCCACGAAGCCGCTCGGTTCAGGGAAACAGGAAATCCTGAAATAGCCGAAACTGGAAGCACGTGCCCGGGGAGGGGGGAGCGGAGCTGGGAGCATCCAGCGTCCCACCACCTCGTCCGCAGGGCCCCTAGTTTGCCCCTTGGCAGTGCTGCGTGGGGATGCCGCAGTTTCCTCGTGTCCCCACCCTCCCCGTCCCAGCAGACCCCAGCCCAAAGCACCGGGTGCTCTGGGACCCCTCCCCGCCGTGCTTTGGGCCACCCCAGGTGGAGAGCGCACCCAGGGAGAGGTGCCGGTGCTGGGTGCAGCCTGTTGCCGCTGCCTGCGGAAGGCACGGCCCCATCCTGCTTCTAGCGGGGAGCTCAGCCCTGTACGCTCCCGGGGCGGGGGGCAGACCAGAGGCAGGAAGGCAGAAACCGGCTTCACGTCCAAGCCCACACCGCGACCCCCCCAGGGATGGAGCTGCTCCCCTGGGTGCTGAGCCGGGGTGGGGGCAGAAGGACCCGGAGCCAGGTCGGAGCCACCCATGCAGAGGGCGAGCGGGAAGGAGGGGGTGCCCTGGACCTGCAGAGGAGGAGGAGGATGCTTCATCCACCCGACATTGGCAGGCTGCGGCTACCAGCGATATCTACCCAGCATCGGCCTCCCAAGTACGGACAGCCGGCAGGCTGCTGGGAGCCGACAGGTAGCAAGGAACACACCCCAAAAAAGCAAATATCCCAGCAAAATGGGAAAAGAGTTGAACTTTGAAATCTAAACGTGCCCTACAGCAAGCAGTAGGACAGGCAAGGCACGAAAACTCACAGGACACAGCGAGGAAAGGAGCATGTGGCTGGGCATCGTGCTAACCAAACCGTAAAGAATGACAAGGAAAAAAAAAGGTATTTCAAGTCCAAAGATTGTTGTACGAACAGGCTGCTAGCCTCCGGGTGCAGAACATCAGGGGTGATTATGTCGAGGAGGGTTATTTGCAGGCTTAGCCCCCTGCTTGAATGCAGGCTTGGTGCCAGAAGAGTGGTGACACGAGGCTGGCCCCTCCTGGTATTAGTTTAATTAGTTTAATTACGAGGTTAATGCCAGCTAAGCCAGCGTGGAGCCCCGGCCCGGCTCAGCCGTGCTCCTCCATTCTCCCTGGAGCTCGCCCAGACCTGGGACCAGCACCAGCCGCAGGGTTTGGCTGGGATGGAGATGGGGCTCCTGCCCGACGTTGCCGCTGGTGGGGACCGCAGGAGGGCAGCTCCCGACGGGGCGGGGGCGAAGGCGGCAGGAGAAAGCCCAGAGAGACGGGATAACCTTCCCCTGCCGTCATCCCGTGCCCCGGCCGTGCTCTGCTGCTGAATGAAATACCGCTGGCCAAGAGGCACGTGTGGCTCGTCCGCTCCCGGTCCCCGGGGCCGGCTGGCAGCCAGCCCCTGTCCTAACAGAGCAGAACAATCCCGGGAAGTGACCCGGTGGGACGAGGGGACAGGATGCCGCGCTGGCCGCCACCGCAGGCATTGTCTCTGTGGATACCTGGGGGATGAAGTCAGAGTCCAGCCCCACGGAGGAGCACGGCGTGGGGGGGGGGTTGAGCAGGAAACAGCGGCCGGGGGAAAGAAGCACAAAATCCCTCTGACCACAGCTGGGCGAAACCTCGGCGAGGACCTGGCGGAGCAGCCGGGGACGCTGGCATCCTCGGGAGGCGAACGCACCCACTCCACGCCGACCCACGCCGTGGAGCTCTCCTGTCCTCTGGGCAACGGGGGGGGTCACACAGAGACTGCCTGGGGACATTTTCAGGAGCCAGGAAGAGCAGCTGCAGCACTGCTGAGGAAACCTCCCAGCCCTGCTCTGCGACCTGCTCTGAAGGCTCCAGGCCACCCCGGGCAAACCTGGACTGCCAGTTCACCGCTGACCGTCCCCGGTGGCGGAGCATCCCTGGGTTTCCTTGGGGCACTGGTGGTGGAAATCAGGGCGGAGGGTGTAAAGCAGGAGCCCCCCCAGCTCTGGTCGACGCCGGTACTCTCTGCAGCCCGGAGGGACACGGCTTGGAGCCAGCACCACCGAAGGGGTCACACCGGGGCGGTCGGTCAGGCACCGGTCGGAGCAGGGGTGCAGCTCACAGGCCTTAACGCATCCTGACAGACGGTCCCGGAGAGACTCGCTGCTCCTCGGAGAGGACCCTGCCAAGGGCTGGAAGAGCCGGGGACTCCCTGGGGGCTGTACGGGATGGGGGGGCACGCTCAGCCTGGCTCAACACCCCTGTGTGGGACAGAGACCTCCCTCCACCCCGCCGCCCATTGCAGCTTGGCTAGCTTCATCCTTGCACCGTTCCATGCGGGTAGCCCGAGCCCACCACGGCCGCTGAAGCCCCTGACCTCTTGCCTTGCCCATAAGGGCCACGTTGCCATGTTCCCTTCACTCTCCATCAGGATCTGAGGCTGTTCAGCCTGAGCTACAGCTCTCCTTGCAGCGCTGCACCCACCAGCCTCTCTCCATCCTGCAGCTGGGCTGGCCACCCCGGGGACTCCCCCAGCACGACCGTGACCCGGGAAGCCCCAAGTCTCCTGTGTCCCCACTGGATCCCTCCGTGCTTTCACATCCCTCCATGGCATCACAGCTAAAGTCCGTTGTCTCCACGGTGGAAGCTGCTGGCAAGGATGGTGGAGAGCTGACGGGGCCGGTGACGCCAGGCTACGCCACCCGTTTTGGTTCTGGGAAGGGAGTTTGGTTCTGGGGAGGCGTTTCGACAGAGATGAGCAGTCAAAGCCTACGGTCGTTCCCCTCTTGCCTAAGCACGGGTCTCCCTCGGAGGAGGCAAAGCCACCCCACGCAACGCAGCGGGGTGTCTCCTGTCTGCGGTGGCCCAAGGCAAGGACCGATGCTTCAAGAGCTGAGGGGCGGTTGGGTTCGTTACGTCCGGAGGCAGGCAGGGCCACCGTGCCCGTCCTCCCTCGGTCCCCAAAATGGAGACGCACCCCGGAGCCTGCGTCTGGCTGCACTGACGGGGTGCCAAAAGGCGGCAGAGGGGAGCGAGTGGGTGTTTGGGGGATCTGCACCCCCAGGAAAACATCTCGGGCTCAGCTCTGCAGTCCTGCTGGTCCTCTGTCCCCTCCCGGCGTCACCAGGGCTGTTCTGGGGCAGGGACTCAGGTGATGGAGACTTGCGTCTTCCCAGGTCCTGCACCGAGTCCCGCTTTGCCTGGGTGGGCGCGGGCAGGGCTGGCAGCCCCCCGGGGAGAGGGGGGGGCCGAGGGCAGCACCCCCAGGCCGGCAGGGCAGGGAGGGAAGGGCTCAAGAGCCGAACACTCAGCACGGCTCTGGGCCGTCTCACATAAACTCGTTAGGAGGAGGACGAGCTGACGAGGACCCGGAGCCGCCGTCACGGTCAGGTCCCGCAGAGCCGGTGCTCCGTCCCGCTCCCCAGGACAGGACGGCCACGGGTGCTCTGCTCCCTGCTGCACCCGGCCGGCCCCGGGGGGACCGCACACCCTCAAACCAGCACGGGAGGAGCTGGGTCTGGGCGGGAGGAGGGATGAGCCGGGCTTTTGGAGGGGAAACGCCACCTACAAGGAGAGCTGTGCCCGCCGCCGCTAAACGCGTGCCGGAAAAATACGCTTTTACGTCAGCACCTGAAAGGGTCCTACTTCTCCTTTCCCATAAACGTGGAAAGATACCCCCAAAACACGTGAGAGGGCTTGTCAGGAAAGAAAGGCGGCAGCAGACGGCATCCCCCAGGGTTAGGTTATCTCCCAGAATAGCTCCAGCCTCCTGCATCACGCGACCAGGCTGTCTGGGCAGCCAGGGACTTCCCTCCCCAGGAGGATGTGGGTCCTCTCTGGAACGCAGCGTGGCACAGACGTCCCCGGCACAGACGACGTCCCCGGCACAGACGACGTCCCCAGGCACACGCCGCCCTGGGCAGCACCGCACCGGCGTCCTCCCGGCTGTGGGGCAGAAAGCACCAGCGGGAGCTGGCAGAGCTCAGCAGTCCGGAGAGGACCGGAGAGCCATGGTTACGTGGGGATGAAGAAGAACTTTTGGTGGGACTACTGAGGTCCCGATCCAAGTTTTTCTGCAGTTAGACACCGAGCCCCTCTTGCTACTAGGCTTTAAGCTCGACAAGAGCAACAGCTCTTGGTGTTTCGGTGAAGAAACACCTCGGCTTACGCGCCTTTCTCAGGGCTGACGCGGTCAGCTGGGTGCAACGAAGGAAATTCAGCCTGTAATTTCTTTAGGGGAACTCTGGTGACTCTTTTTACCCCCCGCAGAGACCGAGGAGATCCCTCCACGTGGGAGCAACTTCGCCGAGGAGCGCCAAGCCTGGGTTGGCTGAGGCAGCATGTCCTGCTCCATCAGCCTCCATCCACAGACAGATGCTCTGACATCTGGATGCTTGTCTTGCCTCCCCACGAGCCTCGAGGGATGCCTCCATCCGGCAGAAGTCACCCCATCCCATCTTCCTGTGGATGCTAGAGAGGGGGGAAGCCTGCGAACCCGGGGGGGCACAGGCAACCTCTGCCCAGAGGTGGTCCCTGCGCTGGTGGCCACCGGAGAGGTTCCTGGCTGCCCTCTGTGCAGCCAGGGAGGGAGGTGGCTGGTTGCCCATGTGGCTACGGGCCACCTCTGCTAAAGCTCTCACCTCCGTGCCCCAGCCTGGCCATTGGGGTCCCCAGGACACCAGGAGATCTGTCCCTCTGCAAGCTGGCGTGGCAGCTGGAGCTGAGTGCCCCAGCCCGGAGGAGGGGGCTTACCGGGGAGCTGTGACAAGGGCATGGGTCCCGCTGCTGGAGCCGCGCCTGCCCCGCCAGCAAATACCCACCGCAGCCTTCGGAAAAGCCGGTTTTGCAGCTGGGCTTGGAGGAGAAGGTGCAGGCAGGAGGCCTGTGCAGTTGCCTCCACTCCGGTTAGCCACTTCCCGTCCCTCGGCAGCCCCTCGTACGCCGCTCTCGTTTCTAAGAAAACGAGCAGGCCGTTAGCAGACCGCAGGGCGCTGAACGCTGGAAGCGGTGCCAGCCTCGCAGGCACCCCCCGCGCAGACACCCCCCGCGCAGACACCGTGCGCCTGCTCCAGCCCGCCGTGGGCTGGGTCCCACCTACACTGACCGCGGCGGGACGGGGGGCTGCAGCCCGCTTTCCCTGCCTCTGCTGCCCACACCCCGACCAGCCTGCACCAGCAGCTCCCAGTTGATGCTGGGGGCTCCGGCATCCCCCGGGCAGCACCGCTCAGGGGCTGAGCATCCCCGGCTCCTCCAGCACCCTCAGCTCCCGGTGCCTCCCGAGAGTGGGTTGCCATCCTGGCAGGTCCAAAGCGCTCTCAGCACTCTTTGCAGAGCCCTGCCCAAAGTCCAGCCTGGCCCCGCCGCTCCCAGGGCTCCCTGGCCCCGGTCCAGCCTGCCCCGCGCTGCTGCGGGGAGCGGGGCCCAGGGCAGGAACTTGCACGTTGCAGGATGTGCTCCTTCACGCTGATTATTTTTGCAGCACCTCCACCGCATGTGCCCGGGGTGGGGGGGGCCATCCCCACTGACCGCCTCGGGCAGCCTCAGCCCTCCCTGCTCTTGGGTTTCCAGCCGCCCCGTGAGCGTGGCCGGGAGGCAGCGATGCTCCCAGGCTGCACAACAGCCCTTGGACAACTGTCCCCCCGTGCGCCGGTGGATGCCGTAGCACCATCGCAGTGGCACCCGGGCATGTCCCCAACCCCTGCCCGGCATCCCCAGGAAAAATATCCCCCTCCCCGTCCCAGGAGAGGACCCGCCGGAGCCCCGGAGCCCAAGGGGGTCTGCTTGCAGCGACGTGCACGAGCCCGGCCCCGGGGTTAGGCTGAGCATCGCCATTGCCGCTGGTGGTGCAGGACGGCGCTGGCATCAGGTCCCATGTCACCCCCATGGAGCGCTGGCACTGTGGGGCGCCCAGTGCCACCCCCACCGTCCTCCCAGCAGCTGCTGACAGCTACATCACGGGGTGCAGGAGGTACCACGAGCCCTGGAGAGGAATCCTGCGCAACACGGGACAGCTCAGCCTCGTGGCGCGGGCAGCACCCACGTAGCCCGCCCGGTTTGAGGGGCTGGAGGAAACGCGGGGTGAAACCCAAACCCCTCTCCTGGCAACGCCCACAACAAACCACCCCCCTGGAGCTTCACCGGCTCTGTTATCTTGCTGCAGGGGTGCATCAGCCGCAGCAGATTTGGGGCTTGAAAGTATTTATGTCCGCAGCTGCGTAGCAACGTTTGCAGACGCCGCGCCGGTGCGAAGCGGCGAGCGGTGCCCAGGGAAGGCAACGGCGCGGGATTCCCCAGCCCAGAGCCCAGCACCGAGCGCTGCCGTCACCCAGCCGGAGACCACGCTGCCGGGTGGGCCGGGGCAACGCGTTAAAAATCCCCTTCCCACGGAGGCGGGTACGGCGCTCGTAATGCCCAGAGACAGAAAGGGACCGTGGGTGGAATAAATACGAGTCAGAGCTAGACTGCAAGGGCGAAACGCCTGCGCGCAATGACTCAGAGGGGAAAAAATGTCCCGAGCGACACGGGGGTCGTTGCCATCAGCAGCGTGCACGGCAGCGACGGCCCCCACAGCTCCTGCTGCCCTGGCCCCAGTGATGTGGGCTGAGTCTCCCCGCAGAGCGGGGCACCCCGGCCCCCGTGGAACAGCCGAGCATCACGGCACGGCTCCGAGCATCATCGCTGGCCCACCGCACTGCTCTCACCCCCGTCTTCTGGCTGCCCCTTGAGGGGCGCGGGGGTCCCTTTGGGAGGCAGATCAGCAGCTGCGTCGCCCAGCGTGGGGAGAGTGACGGTGGAAAGTGTGTCCCCCCCCTCCCCGTGCGTGACCTGCCCTGCACAGGGCTCTGCTGGGGCTGCACTCCTGCCCTCCCCCCGAAGCTTGCAGGATTAAGCGCGTGTTCAGCAGAGCCCTGGGACAGCACTAAGCCCCAGGCTGACAGATTAGATGACCAACGCCCTCCTGATCAGCACCCCATGAACGAAGCGGTGAGGGAAGAAGCTAAAACCGCCCCGTTTCCTGCACAGACAGTTGCGACTGAGCCGCACGTGGCCCTGCTCCACGCGGACGTCCCAGGGAAGGGCAGCGCTGCCAGCCCGGGGACGAGCAGAGCCCCATGTTCCTCCCGGCCACCCCACTGCTCACGGGGCAGCTTCTGGGGAGGGGGAACCCGGGGGTGGGCTCAGCATCCCTCACAACCACCAAATCCCGCTCCAAGCCCAGCTGCCCCCAGGTCGCTCTCATGCCCGGACCGTTCCCTCATCGACAGCACCTTCTGCCCGCCCCACGGAGCCCCTCACCCGGCAGGGAGCCCCCCCCGCCCCCCCCAGGGCAGAGGGCTGCAAACCCCCTTTCCCTGGGGACTTGCTCCCAGGGTTGCCGTGAGTGCCAGTAACCGGAGGAAGCATCACCAGGGCACGTCCGTTAGGAGCGGGACCCCCGGAGCAGCGTCACCCACCGACACCCCCCCAGCCTTTCTGAGCACACTGGGAACAAAGCCACGGCTGCAAACGCAGCTCTGCGGCGAGGGACCGCGTGCTCCTCGAGCGTCTTTGGGCCAGACAAGAAATCCTCCGTGCAATGCCCCTTTGGGGGGGCAGGTGCCTTTTCCAAAGATCCCATTGCCAGGAGCGGGCAGGTCCCACAGCCCCAGGGCCTCCTCCCACCGGAGGAGCAGGCGGTGGCTCCTCTCCCCTAGCAGATGGGGGTGGAAAGGGACGGACTCTGCCCTCCTCTTCACCAAGGCCCCCCCAGCAGGGCTGGCTCCGTCCCCCTGTCCCTCCCTCCCTCCGTCCATCCCCGCTGCCAGGGCCGGAGCCCAGGCTAGCCCAGCCTGCCCCAGGCAGGGAGGACCAGGGGGTCCCGTACCCCCCTTCGGGCAGACAGATGCTGCTCAGTTCGCTTCCCTGAGGCCTCCCCCCCATCGCTGTGATGCGCCCAGGGCACAGCGCAGGCACGCCTGCTCCTCCCTGCAGGGAGGAGAGGAGCCCAGGGGAAAAGGCTGGACACGCACAGAGACACGCACAGAGACTTCAAATCCTGTTCACAAAATATACATCCCCTCCGTACGGCACGTAACATCCTTTTTACAGTATTTACAGCAGCAGCCGGGGCAGAGGCGCTGGGGGTGCGGGCAGGGGCCACCTTTGAGTCGGTGGGACAGGTACCGCTGCGGGAACGGGCTTTCCTGGCCCAGGAGGGGACACCACGGTGTCCCCGATGTACTGCAAGCTGATCTTCCCCAAAATCACCCGGGCTTTCTCCTCTGGCTTCAACAGCGGCACAGACACCTCCCCACCCCGAAACCCGCTCGGTCACAAGAGCGGCCAGCCCCCCCCGCAGGGCAAAGCCCGGTGCCCCCAGCGAGAGCTCGTCCCAGCAGAGTCTGGCAGCGGAGCAAGGCCCGGACACCACGGCCACCGAGCCGCCCGTCCCGTTGCTGGATCAGTCCCCGCTTGCGGCCGGCGCTGCCCGTCCCCGGCGTGGAGCAGCGTGGCGCGGGAGAGCGGCGTCCGTGCGGGCGACGGCAGGGGCACAGAAGCAGAGGGTGCGTCAGGGAGGCGCAGGGCTCGTCTGCCGCGCAGGGGTCTTCCTCTCCAAACTCACCACCAAAACCACGTCTCACATCTCTGTGGGACAGACAAGGGCGGGGGGGGGAAGATTGGTGAGATGGCTGCTGGGGGGAGGAGGGCTGCACGGTGTGCTGGACCCCCCCAGGCATCACCAGCAGCAGGGTTAGAGCAGAAATCTGCTGGGGGGGCCCTGCTCCCCTTCCTGCGCCACTGCCCACCCCCCCACCCCGCTGGTGCCTCCCACTAGCCACCTCATTCTGGGCACTCGGAAGGGAACAGATACTGGGAACTGTGACTTCTGCAGCCTGCCTGGGGGATTTTTTTTTTAAGTATCAAGTTCTCTCTAGCTCCAGCCCGTCACCCCAGGACCCCTCTGGAGAGGAAGTGTGGCCTCTGCCTCAGTTTCCCCAGCAAGGAAGCCCCTGGGGACCAGCCCACCTCCCAGGACTGCAGCACCACCTTCCCCAGGGCACCTGCAGCCAGGCCCTTCACCGGGAGCCGACCGCGACCCGTCGGTGCTCCGAGGGCTGGGATTCCCCTCTCTGCCACCGCACGGACCCTCTGAGGTGGTTCCCGCTCCGCAGATGCAGAGGTCTCACTCGAGACCTGCCCACGGCTTCGCTCGGGTCCAACACGCCCAAGGGTGCTTCCACAGGCGCGTGTCAGGAGGCACTAGCGAGCCTGAATCCTCACTTTCCTCCCTCCAGATGGGGTTTTCCCACAGGGCTGATTTTTTCCGGGCTGGGGTACACCACAAGGAAAAATACTCTTTTCCTCCTGCTCCCCTTCCCCCCACCCCAGCAAAGAGAAGCCCTTGAGCAGGAGCGGGAGAGATGCTGCGGGCAGAGAGCCACAAGCAGCCGCACATCTCCCTGAAAACGGCAACAGCTCTGGAGGTCGCGCTGTTTGGCCACCTTTTTTGCAGGCCTTCGTTGTCAGGACCAACATGGGCTTTGCGTCCCCAGTCCCCTCCACCAGGACGGTACTGCCACCTCCGCTTCACCCGTTGGGGGAAACTGAGGCACCACAGAGGGAAGACTCTCGAGCAGTGGAATTTCTGCCCCAGCTGAAAGAACTTGAAGGGGGACAGGGGGCTGACATCCAGATGACCTCCCCCTCCAAAAGACAGAAGGGTTCCACCCCTGCAGCCTAACGCAGGCTCTAAGCCTCCGGCAGTGGGAGCCCCAGGTAGGAGGGGTGCCGGGCCAGAGGCAACGCAGAAGCCCCAGCCCAGGCGTCCTGCCACAGCGGGTGCAGCCTGGGGCTCGGGGAGCAGAGCTCGTACGTACCCTCCAACACTTTATCCAGATCCGCAATGAACTCCTCCAGCTCCTGCGTGTCTCCAAGCTTAGCTAGCAGAGAGAAACACAGTCAGGTCTCTCCCATTCCACACCGCCCAGCTCTAATTTGGGAGAAGACCCCTACCCCTGCCTTCTAGCCACAAGTGCTCCGGCTGCCTGCTGCTCCTGTACCAGCCAGGCGCTGCCCGGGACCGGTGGGAGGGGGCTCTGGGGGGGCTGTGTGGGCAACGGGGGCCGATCGCTGCACAGCTCAGGAATAACCCCGCCACGTGCCCCGAGCACCGTGTCCCCGTGGGTCGATGTATCTACAGGAGTACGGCCTGCACCCGTACCCAGGCGCCGAAGGCATCAGAAGGGCGGCGCTGACCCTTCCGAGCAGCTGCCCAGCGCTGCCTGGCTCTGGAGCCCAGCGCCCGCACGGGCCCTACGGCAGCTCCAGCATCACCGGCCCCCAGGGCAGGGTGCTCCCCCCACCTGCGCACACGGATCGGGGCTGGGAGTCACAGGCTGAGGAGCAAGGGGCTTCAGCAAGGATGCTGCCTGGGGAAGGAAAACCCCAGGACTAACTCCGAGCTGCAGACATGCAGCATTTCCACCCCCCAGGCCCTCTCTGCCCCTGATCTCAGACCCGGGCTCTGGAGTAGGATGGTGCCCGCAGGTATCACGCAGATCAGCATCCCATAACCCAGCCAGTGGCGCATCAGCCTCAACACAGGGGAAAGCAGAGAGGCAGGGCATGTGAGGTCAGCAAGGGCTCAGTCGAGGCCAGAGCTGGATCCGTACGTGGTGGGAAGGGTGCTCACCTTCCCCGTGCCGTCTCATCTGTGCGCAGTCCTGCACTTCCCAAGTCAGGGACAAAGGCCCTCGCTGTGACACCCCAAACCAGCCCTCTGGCTCAGTCTAGCCTTGACTGGGAACATGCCAATCCAACTTCACATCTCCAGGAGCCAGCCGGGACCCCAGGGCTCATTCCCACCTCCAAACCCCGCAGGGCCCCAACAGCAACCCCCCCTACCCAGGGGGGTGAAGGCCCATCGCTGCTGAGCTGAGCAAACAGCCCTTCAGACAGGTCTTTCAGCCTCACCTTTGGGGGGGTACGCAGTGCCAGGGGTGTTGAGGTCCTCCTCGCTGGAGTTGAGACTGCTTCCCGGGGACGTGCTGGTACCTGCAGATGCAGAGCATCAGTCGCTGTCTATGGCCACAGGCGCCTTATAAGCAACCTGGAGGACCAGGGACGGATCTCCTGCATGGCATGGGGTCCCCGGTCCACCCTCACCCTTGGCCAGCCCGTCTGCCCTTGCCCTGCTGCAAGGATCTCTTGGAAAAAGGCAACTGAGGATGCCTGGGCACAGCCACGGGGACTCCGCAGGGTTATTGGACCGGCTCCCTCTGAGCTCCAGGTTATCTCAAGCCTCGTGCAGTCCTGCAGCAGCCAGCCCAGCAGAAGGAGCCCCAGCAGATGTTGGCAGGCCCTGGGCCAGGAGCCAGCGGTCATCGCCCCACGCCACTCACCCAGCCCACGAGAGAGGAGGCAGGATCAGCAGGAAGCTCCGCGGTTTACCACGGAGCAACCCCAGAGCTCCCAAAACAACTCCATCCTGATGGACGCCAGCCCCCCCCCAGGACTCACTCTCCAGCTCATCGATGCCGCTGTCGTACACGCTGTGTCCCGCTTTCCTCTTCACCTCCTCCAGGTGCTGCTCGTACCGACACGCGAGGCCTCTGTCGAAGTCCTCCATCACCTCATCAAACTCCCGCAGCAGGTCACTGAGCTCATCGGCCATCGCTGGGGGCGAGCAGTCAGCGGAGGGGGGTGTTGGGGGCGGGCAGCCCCAGCAGCGGGCTGGGGACGGGCCGGGCCACGGGCACCCCGTGCTGCCAGGCCACCCCCTCGCCCTGCCTGCGGCGAGTTCAGGGCTGAGGGCGGCCCTCGCCCCCCCGCAGGGCCCTGGGCACCTCCAGCTCGCCCATCCGCCCAGCCCGCTCCGAGGATCCCGGCCCCGGCTTCTTCCCGCTGCTCCCCGGGAGGTGCCGCCGCCTCGTCCCGCCGGGTGCTGCCCGTGGGGCGGCCCCACGGAGCCCAGGAACCGGCACGGCCGGGGAAGGGGAGCCCTGAGCTCCGGCTGCCCCCGAACCGCACCCGCGGGGAAACCCAGCGCGTTTGCGGCCCCGGCCGTGCTGCCGCGAAGCCGGGCAAGGGCCGGCGGAGCCCCGGGCGGCAGCCGCGGCGGGGGGGGGGGGGCACAAGCCCCGGCCAGGCCAAGGCCGGGACCCTCCGTCCCGCACGCTGCAAGGCGCGTCCCGCTCCCGGGGCGAGGATACGGGGGCACGGGCGGGGGGAAGGCACCGGCACTCACCGGCGGGCTCCGGGCTGGTCCGGGCACTCCCCGGCGGGCTGTCCGGGCTCCGGTGCCGTGTCCCCCTGGACGGGCTGGGCTGGGCTGGGCTCGGCTCGGCTCGGCTCGGTTCGGCTCGGCTCGGTTCGGCTCGGCTCGGCTCGGCGGCAGCGGCGGGTCCCTCCACGCGCGGCGGTTTTAGCCGACGGGCGGTGGGCGGGGCGATGGGCGGTGGGCGGGGCCACAGCACCCTGGCGGCTCCGCCCCGCCCCACCCGTGGGGTCCCCGCGGCCTCCGTGGGTCACCCCCCCCCCCCCCACCCCCGTTCCGTGCCCGCGGTCTCCCCTCCGGTCCCCCGGGACTCAGCGCTGCCTCAGGGGGCCGCAGCCCCACGCGGGGGTGGGGGGGTGAGCCCCTTCCTCGGGTTTAACCCACGGGCGGTTTCTCGGGTCCGGAAGGAGAATGAAGCGATGCGTTGTGTCACGGGGGGGGGGACTGATTTCCAGGCGTTTATGTTCTTTCAGTTTACCGTGCGAGCTCACGTTGATAGCGTTACACGGTGCCGTGCGATACGTTTACGCGCGCGTGTACCCGAGCGGCAGCGTAAGGGACGTGTGGGGTAAAACCAACAAAAACCAAACAAACAAAAGAAAGGTTTTGCTTTCTGGGCTGTTGACTATAAAATCGCTCGTGAATCTGAGTAACTGATCCTGCTTCTGGAAGGTGCTCCTTGCCGAGCCTCTGAGCTGCCAAACCCCCCGCACGGAGATGCTTTTGGGGGGTCGGTGCCTACACCAGCCGCCAAGCACCCCAGCAGCCCCCAACCCGCGCGCCGGCACCTGGAAACGCCGAGACAGAAACTTTCAGACCGTTTTCACACGGTGAAATCAGAGAGGCTTGCCAACAGCCTGGGGAGGCGGGGAGGAGAGCCCGGCCATCACCAAATCCCAACCGGCTCTGTCCGAGCAGGTCCAGCGCCATGCGGTCGGTTCGTCAAGTGGGCTCTGGTGGGTTTGGTGAGGCTGAAATAAAACGACTTATAAGCAAATACTTGCACGTGCCCGGCCGTGGCAGCCGGTGCGCTTTTGAGGGAGAAAAAACCTCCGCGAACTGCTCAGAGGAGGCAACCGGGGAGCAGAGAGCAGGACGGCCGGTGCGGGGCTGCCCTCAGGCGGAGTTCTCAGCAACATCCCCAGCCGGCGCCGAGCAGTTTTCAGGCCTCGCGATGTGCTGGTGAGAAAAGCCCCTGAGATTGCGGTGATTTCTGCATTTGCCGGAGTGAAAAAAACTGCACCTTTGCCAGGTGGGTTTCCCGAAGCGATGGAGAAGGACGGTGCGGTGCCCGGCCGGCTGCCGGTGCTTACGGCGTTGGGAAAGCAAACTTCAAAGGGACTTTTCTTGCAGAGCAAACAAAGGGCCGCCTAGCACTTCGGCATCCCCGAAAGCATCCGCACCCTGCCCGCCTCCCCCGCCCTCAAACGTGGCGTAGCTCTGCGGCGCCTCTTTCCCTGTGAGTGCCGCGGTTTGGTGTTTGCCTGGTATCGCCTTCGAGCTCACGTGTAATCGCTCCACATTTAGTTCTTGGAGAGAGGTGGGTGGCAGGAGGAGGGTTGTGCCATCCCCACCCGCCGCCAGTGGCCGTCAGCCCCGCGGTGTGCTCGGCGCCGCCTCCCGCGCTGCCGTCCTGCTTGGCTCAGTCCGGCTTTCGGGTTGGCAAAATGATCTGAGTGCCCCTTTGTCCAACTGACGACTTCTTGGATTCCAAATTCTTGGTGACCGCCTGTAACGACCCCCGCCAACGTGAGGCTTCGCCCCTTCCCAACGTCCCCCCGCAGCAGGGACCCGGGGACATCCACCGCCAAGGGTTACTGGCGCTGCTTTCCTTCTTCGCTCGTTACCGTTAACGGACTCGAGCTGTTCCGACAGACAGGAGATAACTAGTCGCTCGCACCACGTGGGGCCAACGCCGGCTGTCGACTGAGGACTGGAGGACACTCATGCTGACATGCCCGGGGCTTCTGGTAGGAAATTTGGGAGGGTGTGCTCTTGCAGCAGGTATAATCCTGCCGTCTGGCCGCACGGAGCGGCCACTGCCCCCGTGGACACGGCCTCGGCCGCTGAGCTTGGTCCTGGGCTCCGAAACACGCAGCAGACCCGCGGTGTCCCGGGTTTATCTGCTCCTGCAGACTCAGCAGCACTGCTCGTCTCTGGGGCTTATCGGTTCGGGGGGGGCTCTCACCAGCTATCTCTCAGCACACACGTCGCTGGGAACCACTTCCTCACCCATCCCGACTGCTCCCATCCCCAGGGAAGGGACCTTTACGGGAGAAGAGCTCGGTCCTGAGCAGCGCAGCACCGTAGACGGGCACGGACGCAGCTGAGCTCTGGTGGAACACCTCCTCCCTCTGAGCCCCGGGGCACAGAAAGGCTCCTGCATCCCGAAACACCCTCTGGATGCCGCAAGGTGCGGCCGCAGCCACGGCACTGTTACGGCGGTGGGATGCACGAGCCGAGCCGTGGGCTCCCTGCTCCCGAGCGCAGCAGCACACCCGAATTGCTGGAGCACGCGTCCGCGCCCAGCTGCCAAGCATTTCCCCGCGCCTCGGCGGGGGCGTCCGAAGGGGAGCCCTGACACACGGGGCCACGGAGCCGGGCTGTATCCAAGGCACCCGCAGCACCCTGGGGTGCACCGGGCGAGGTGCACTGGCTGGAGCCGTTCGGCGAGGGCACAGGGGAGGCTGCGTCCGCACGGTGCTGCTCCCCAGCACGCACCAGTTCGCTGGCCCAGCGCACGGCTGGTGGTCGTTGGCAGGGGAGGGGTTGTCGTGTCCCCCCCCCCCGGCAGGGACACCACGCAGCCACCCTGCAGCGCCCGCCCGCAGCGCCGCTGGCCCCGGGCTCACGCGCAGCTCTGGGGACGGAAATCTCGCTCCTCAAACGCCGGCGAAGCAGCAGGTCGCAGAGGCGGTGCTGCGCGGAGGGCACCGCAGCGCTTCAGGCCGGCGAGCAGGGTACAGCACGCGCCGAGGCGTGCGGCTCGCTCCAGGGCACGCCACTGCCTACGCAACCGCGCGTGCACAGCCGCTGCGCAAGCGGGCGGGTTTCTTGGTTGCCCTCTAGCAACAAACCCACGGGTGAAAGTCTTTCTGCTGGCAACCTGCGAACGCATCTCCTGCCGCCTACCCCAGAACAATTTGGCACGTCCGCTGGTAGCAAAGATGCTCCCGCAGGCATTCGTACTCCTGTCGCTTCTCCGCTCCTCCAAAGCGGGATAGAGGACTTGCTTTTGCTGGGGAAAGGTCGCCCGGTTTTGTCCACGGAAGGCAGCGCAGAGGGCACGGACCAGGCTTGCTAGATGTCAACGTCCAGGTTTAGGAATGAGACGTTGCTGTACAACTCTGACGAGACCGAGCTGCTCTCCAGGGTGCGGGTCCGGCCGGGCAGCGCGGATGGAGCACGCTCCTCTGCTGAATCCTCGCTCTCTGTGCTCCTAAGAACGTAAAATAAAGAGAGATGCTATTTGCCAACTGCTTCTCCACGCCCAAATGGCCCCCAGCAGCGACCCCGGAGATTTGCCATCTCTTTGGACGGTCCCAGAAGGAACGCAGAGACAGACAAGGAACGGCAGCAGCGATGACTCCGAAGGTCTGTGCTCCAGGAAACCACTTTGCACAGGACAGTCCGTGTCTGCTGGAGGAGTCCCCAGCTCTACGAGGAGACCGAAGGCTGCCGAGCACGCCCTGCTTCAGAACACAGGGCAGAAAATACCTCCTGTGTTAACGTGCCACGATCGTGGGCCCGGATCCGGGGCCGCAACGCCCTTTCGCCTCACCTTCTTTCATCACGGGGAAGGGCACGAGCTCAAATTCCCAGCCTCCATGGGGCTGTCCTCTCCGGCAGCCAAAAAGCAGACGTACAGGCACAGCGGGCAGTCACACACGCAGGCACACGCAGGCACACAGATGCACACAAGGACAGGCAAAAAAAAATGCGCAGAAATGCAGATAACACCGAGGGTGAAGAAAATTTGGAGAAGGCTGGTGATGGAGCTGAAAGTGGAGCAGGCGTCCGTGTGCGGTCCCGAGAGGCCGGAGCAGCGGAGGGCTCTGGGGGTGCAGCGGGACGAGCACTGCGTAGGTGTGCACACAGAAAGGTGTGTGCGAGGGGGGGGCTCCGATGCACGGCGGATTTGGGTAAAGGAGAGCGCGGCACAGGCTGGGGGAGGGACGGGGAATAGGGAGCTCCAAGGGACAGGAAAGCTGGGATGTTTCAGCCGGTGGAAGGTGTCAGCGCAGGAAGTGAAGGATTTTAGCTGGGGAGTTCAAGACCGAAAGCGGTGGAAGGAACGGGAAAGGTGGGCAGGAAGATCGGCGGGGTTTGTCCGTCGCTTGCCGGCAGCACGGTGAGCCTTGCTGCGGGAGGGCTTCGCCCCGTGCCGCCAGGTGCCCCCCAGCAGCGCCGCGCCGCGCGGGGACTTACGGCACGGCGTGGAGCTTCCTGCGCAACAGGTAGTCGATGACATCGGGGTCTGTCTGAAACAGCCTCCTTAGGACGTCACGCTGCGTTTCTGGAGAGACCTGGGAGGGGTGCACGGACACGCTCGCTCGTGGCGTCTCCTCCTCTCTGGAGGAAGAGGAGCAGGGGCAGGAGGACTCCAGGTCAATAGGTGCTCAGAGAGCACCGTGCTGGTGTCACGTCCCACGCACCGCCCGGGGCCTGAGCAGGATCTCAGCGCCTGCTTTTCCCACACCAGCCCCGGTCCTTTGGCTCCCTGTAGACCTGACAAATGGTACGAGGCTTTTCGGGGACCTGACACGTCGCATTCCCATAGACCTGTAGCACATTTCTGGTATTTCTCGGGAATTTCCCAGGTCTGCTCTTAAATCCAGGGCCAGGAGGACTGCTCAGCGTATGCTCCTGCTGCTCCCGGGGTTTCTGCCGGGCTTTCAAAGCAGCTGCACAGCTTCCACTGGTCCTGTCCCCAAGGACAGCAGCCACTTCGGCTCTGTGACCGCCTGGCGCCCACCTGCATTGCATCCCTTGGGGACTGCTCCAGAGAGCCCGAGGCCACACGAAGCACCCGTGGTGCTCAAGCTGGTGCCTTGCTCCACATCCTCGGGGACAACCCTGCCCATGCTCCGGTACTGCACCGTGCCGCTCTCGCCCTTCTCCGCCAGCACCTCCCACAGCGGCAAAGGAAAGCAGGGAGCCTGGAGAGGTGTCCCCAGACCGTCATGCCTCCCTGGCAGAGCGGAGGGTGCAACAGTGGAGGCTTGGAGTCTACCTGGACAACCGTGCAGAGCAGGATTCGGCCAGGAGAAGATGCAAGAGGCTCTTTGTGCTGCTCGCCAGTGCCCCGCGGGAGGGTGGGGGGAGGATGGAGCCAGACCCTTCCCGGAGGGAACCTTTACGTGACTCTAAAAGATGCTTTTGGGAACCCCAGGTCGATGCATCCCCTAGGACAGGACGAGCACTCCCTGCCCCACACTGCCGGCCCAAATCATCCACTGAAGAGCTGTGGATACATCCTCCCTTCTGCTGCCATGAGAAGGGTTCAGAGGGGAAGGAAAGGTCTAGAGAAGCTGCCCTGAGAAAGCCTCACCTACCATGAACAAGGTCTGGTAGTGCTCAATCAACCTCTGGAGCACCAGTATGACGGCAGTGCTGTCTTCAAAGTTCATGGCACCAGCGTCTTTCTCTCCAGGCTTCTCCTTCTGAAGGATGTTGGGACCAAAGATTGTGGCCAAGTTTGAAACTGTCATTTTATTCCCAGGAATCTAGCGAGCAAGCACAAAAGGACATTGCAGATTATAGATGCACTGGCACGAGGTGTCCCAGGATAGCCTCACCCACGCCAGGACGGGAACACGAGCTGCTGAGTGAGGCTGGGGTGTTGATCTGGGACCAGTTTGGTCCTCTCTGAGCTGGTGGCAGGGGCAGCAGGAAGGGTTTGTGGTGCTGGAGCACACGCTCATCCCCTCCTCGCACTAGGGCCTCCGTTCCCATCTACCTCACTTTCACAACGCCTACCAGAAGGTAACAAACAATATTTCTATATCATCGTACAAAACGGGACAAAACCAGTCTCTGAATCACCGAGAGACTTCGAGCTCAAATTGTCCAGAGAAACCGAAATCCACCTCAAGGCACGATGATAAGCCCTTCATGGACGTTGGAGGTGGAAAACCAGAACTGGTCCACAAAAAACGCCCCTTGCGCTGCCTACGGACACACAGCCAGCTCTCTCTGGGGTTACTGCAACCCAAAAAATTCACTTTGCTGGACTGAGAGCAACCCAGACCTGCCACGGACAAGGGGATTTATCGACAATTTGGTTTTGCCAAAGGATTCACCCGAGCTGGCAAGAAGCTCTGTTCGGTTTTAACCAACAAAGTCTGAGCCAGCCCTTCCTCGCGCCGTCGACCCGCGTGGGCCAGCCTTACCTCCTGGCCGTCGGGGCCCCGGGAGCTCTCGGCGTGCCGGGCCACCTCGCTGAGGAAGCGCAGGAGCCGGTGCAGCGTGTCGCTGTGGCAGGGGGGCAGCAGGAAGAGCAGCAGCTGCAGGGCGGCCAGCTGCCCCGGACCCTCCATGGCTAGGCAGAGAGCAGCCCGTTAATTACTGCGGTTCCCAGCCCGGTAGGCACTTCTAGCTGGACAGCCCTCGTTTACATCCCCAGTAACGAGCTCTGGCAGGAGCCAGACTGGCGTTGTACCCTTCATCCCTTCCATGCAGGGATAAACACTCTGGGAGACTCCAGCAAGGGCTGTGATGCGATTGCATTTGGTATTGCACACCCCCATAGTCAAGAGACTGTCCTGGACCAGAGGGATTATAGTCCATTATCAAAAAAAAAAAAAAAAATAGGGCAAAAAAAAAAGCACAGACTGCAGCAACTGCACGTGGCAGTGCCAGGCAGCACATCACTAATCCCAGGCGGTTCTGCCAAAGAAGGGTGGTGAGAAAGGACCTGGGAGCCAAACGTCCCCCTAAATCCCTGCACGCCTCCGCTCCCCCCCCCGTGCCCCGTCTCGCTCCCTGGGATGGCACAGCCCGACAGCAAGCCCAGTGCTGTGTAGCTGCTCGTTTTCAATGCGGGAGCAGGGATTCAAGGATTTGGAGAATCAAGTCTGAGGAGAGAAGGATGGCAAAAGGGAAGCAAAGAGATGGCGAAGGAGACGGAGAAAGAGCGATGCTGGGAGCAGCGGAGACTCCCTAAACACTCAGTCACCCAAAATACGGAGGGTGGGGGGACCTGGGCAGAGCATTTGCAGAGACCCTTCTGGGCAGCGCAAACTCCCGGGCTGAGCTGTGCTGCACGCTGAATTCTGCTGGGACGTGGTACCGAGCCAGGACAGGGAGACAATTCCCGTTATTTTCCTTAGAAACCCAGACGTGGTGGGCGGGCTGTGCAGGGTGGGTCTCTGCACCCCAGGTACTCACAGGCTGTGCTGAGGAAGGCTGCGTAGAGCTCTCTGGGAATCAGTGAGTCCGGCATGTCCCGAAGGAACTCTTTGAGCAGAGCGGCCACATCGTGAACGCTTTGATGCTCATCCAAGAACACATCCAGACCTCGGTCAAACTCTTCCCTCAGCTTAAAGGTGGAAGAAATGAGAAGAATAAAGGCAACAGTCAGCTCTTCACCTTTAGAGGAGGCGTGCTGTCAGGATCTGCCCCTGTACAGAGCTACGGCAATGGCAGGACACGGCTGGCTGCCCCGAGGACCCCTGGTGTGGGGCACCCCAAAAAAAGGCATGCCGGAGCCCAACAGCCTGCGGCTGCCCGGGGGATGGACCACGGGACCAGAAGCAGCTCCTGGCTGGAGAAGGGAGCCCAGGGGCCTCTGGAGTGCCAACCAGGGGATGGAGGTTCATCTGCTGGAGGCAGCCGGGAGAGATGAAGCCCTCTCTCCACGGCTGGGAGAAGGGCCCAGCAGCAGCTTACAGGTTGTCTCTGATCCAGCACGTGCCTGTGAGCTTGTAGACCTCTCCGTGTCAGTGTCTGCTTTATTCATTCCCCACCCAAACATCTGTCCTTTGGACGCAGTACTGCTACCGAGGACGCGGTAAATGTCTCGCTTTACCTGCTGAACTCTTTTCTTGGAGCTCCCAACCCGGAAGATGCCCACCGTTTGGAGACCTGGGAGACAGACGGGTGAGTGCTCTGCATTCCCACAGCCCCCTGCCACCCCCACCAGTCCTTGGACCACCTCCTCACCATGGAAGTGGTTCTCTCGCACTGCACGTCAGGCAGTGCGTCCTTCCCCGCCTCTGGGGGGGGAAGGTTTTGGAGCTGTGAGATGTTCTGGGGTGGTCTGTGGGTCAGGGAGGAGATGTCATCTGCACGGTCACCCTGAGCCAGATGCTGGATTTGCAGGGGGAGTTAAGGCCAGAGCGCACCAGGAGATGGGTCGCTGATGCTCACAGTGACGGTCACTTCTCAGCCCAGATGCTACACCCAGCCCAGAGGATTCTCCCCGGGTGGCTTTTCGGGAGCGTGCCCTGCCCCAGGAATCAGCTGCCCCCTCCCATCTCGGGGAACGGCCGGGCAGAATGCCCCAGCCCACCAGGTACGGTGGGTTTCACCAACCTACTGTGGGACCTGCCGTCTGCCTGGAGAGACGCGCGTGTTTACCGTGCGTTTCAATGTGCTTGCAGCATCTGTCCACAATCCGCGGGACCTGCCAGGTGATGGGGTTGAGGCTCAACGTCTTTTTCTTGCCCAGGCTTCTCCGTGGGTCCAGCTCGTGGGGGTGCGACAACTGCAGTGCCTCCAGCAGCTTGGAAGTGTTGTCACTGAGGTCAGCGATGGAGTCCACGGACATTGCCCCCTGCGGTGGAGCAGAGGTGGTTCGCAGGGTGGCAGGAACAAGATCTCAGTACACCATCGTTGCTGTGACCTCAGAAGTTTCTGGGGAAGGGAGGCATCACCTCCGGACGGACACAGAGGTCTACAGAGCACGTCTGGGGTTGCCGGAGAAGCACCGAGACCTTTCATCTCCCACCATTCGTCTACGTGCACTGCTCCCAGCGAGAGGTCTTCCTAAACACTGGGGCAGCCCATACGCCGCAGGCAGACGTGGAGAAAGAGGGAACATCCCCAAATCTTTCACCTTTGCACAATATGGTGGATTTAGTTACCCGGACTGGAGCTGCTTTACGCCAGGGGTTAGAGGCGCTCGGCAGGCGTGGGGCTCTGCTCCGAAGAGACCGGGCAAACCCAAGGCAGCCTAATGCCCACCTGCCCTCGCAGGGAACAGGACTAACGCCGGGAAGGTGGCTGGGCTGAGCAGCCACACCGCCTTCCTTGCCCTTTGACGCACGGGTGGTCGACACCGAAAGCAGACCAGCCCAGGGCACGGCTGAGGTCCCCACAGCAGCGAGGGGTCTCAGCCGGCTGCGTGGCCGGGCGGCCAGCGTGACCCACCGTCGACGGCCACAACTTCTGGTGGGAATTCACCAGCGCTGTTTCACGGAGAAGTCACGTACAGTCACCGTGCTGCTCACCAAGGTGCGATGATGCAACGGAGGAGTAGAAAAACCCAACGCATCTCCTGCTATCCCCGTCTACCGTTGGCTGCCCGGCCACGTCCTTCCGTCAGAGCTGAGCCAGGAAAGCCTGTCCCACCCCTCACGGCCCATCTCCTGGGGGATGGAGGGGCACCCCATTTCCCTGAGGACAGACCGGGACCGACCCAGCGTGCAGCACGAATAACTCGCGTTCGTTAAGAAAAGACCCTGGACGGCACGTTTATTGCTGCAGTCGGAGCCGCCCCCGCCCCCCCACAGCACCGTCACGGCGCAGATTGTCTTTGCAATCGTACCCTTCGCTGGCTCCAGGAGCTGTTGTCGAGAAAAGTTGGGGAAAGCGGCTCCTCCGGGAAGACCCCGCAGGGTACCAGGCCACAGGTCCTGCCCGTCGGGGACCTCTTCTGCCTCTGAGCCCGAAATCTCGTCACCGTCGCTTCCACCTCCAGGCAGAGCCGGCGGCTGTTCTTCACTGCCTCCTGCAGCTGCTTGCGGGCACGGTCATTAGCGATGACTTGGAAGAGCGGGATCCCAAAGGTCTGAGGCGAGCAGTCTGGGGAAAAACGTGGGAGAAAGGGAAAAGTATCGCTAGCGGGAAAATCAAGAGGAGCTGCGCTAGCACGGCCCAGCTGCCAGGGGCACGCGTGCACGCCTGGATGAAATAAATAACCGACAGAAGGGAATACCGGGCCGCCGCAAAGGTAACCACCAGCGGCAGAGTGAAGAGAACAACGCGTGAAACCGATTCACTACGCGACAAGGAGAGCTGTAGCCTGACTCCAGGACGGCAGTGCTGTCACGATCAGTGCCCTGCGTGCCCGTCCCTCCTGCTCCCCACTCCTCCTCCAGCTCCCCAGGACCCCGGGGCGCGTGGGAAGAGCATCCAAATGGCCCCCGGCAAACCCGCGGGGGAGCTGCTGCCCCCGGACAGCCCCGGGGCATGGCGTGGTGGGGCACGGGTTCCGTCCGAGAGCAGGGAGCAAAACCCGGGTAAAGGGCAGGCTGCTCACCTTTCTTCTCCTTCGAAAAGCTCTCCAGTTTCTGGCGGATAGATTTACTGCCCTTAGGTCCCACTGTGAGGAGAAAAGATGGTGCCTTAATACCCAGATGTGCAACCCAGCAGTGCACAAAACCACAAGTCGGGGCAGATGAGCCATCAGGGTGATGAACAGAGCCACCACGAGCCAGAGCTGACCTTTCTGCCAGCATCCCAGCTTGCCGTGCCCCACCAGAGGAAACGCCTGATGCTGCGTCAGCTACCAAACGCGTCTGTGCCCGGGACGTGCTGGGCGCTGCGGCGAGCGGCCGAGACCAGCCGCCAGCAAATGGGTTCTCACGCAGGAGAGAGCAGTGGAAAAACCTTAGCTGTCCATACCTCGAAACTGTTCTGGCCACCTTTAAATAATGCGTCCCTGTTACACGTGACTCTGTATTAATGCTGATGGCCGAGCAATTACTTAATGACTCAGGCTTCATCCTCAGAGGTCTGGTCTCAACACCGGAAAAAGGAATACAGCCCCAGGGCAGCTCTCGTGAATGTTTTACAGAGCAGAGACAAAGTCAGAGAAAACGCGCACCACCAGAAATCCCGTAGTGGTCCTAGAGAGTCGAGCCCCGCTCCTAAGTGTTCCCCACGTTGGACATCCACCTTGGACACGGGTCACCGTGTTTTGTTACGGCAAGGAACTGCAAACTCATTCCCTGCCCACCCTAAACCCAGGACGGATCATCCTATTCTGGCTGGCGCTCCTTATTCCGAAGGAATTCTCTTCCCAGACGCAGAGGAGGTATTTCAGGCTGGTCTGTCCACTCTTGAGTAACGAGTAACTTTGGGAAGGAGTCAGCCCATCCCCAACCCACTGTGCTCGCTTGGTTCGGTGCGCAGACATCGGGGACGCAGGCAGCTACGGGAACCCAGACAACGCCTGCGTGTCTGCGTACGCCGGGACAGAGGAGCTCAGTCCCTGCGGAGCATCTATATTTATCTGCCTGTTAATTCAGTAGCACGAATTCTTCCAGCCTCGCATAAACCCCATCCCAGCATCAGGACTTTGTGCCGGACATTAATACAGAACCCAAAGCTTGTCCCATCCCAAGGGCGTTAAGCCAGTCCCAGTGGAAGACCTCGCCAAGTCATATCGCATCTGGTTTGGATTAGGGGGTCAGGGGCAGACGACAGGCGAGGTCACGTTCTCACACTCCGACGGACACACAACCCCTCCCCAAAAAGCTGATGGGGCCTTCGAGGCTCGGACCAGAGTGGGGAACAAGAAGTTTAACGGACCAAAACGTGTCGCAAGTGTCTTTCCATAAACGTCACCCCATGTCACGAAGCGCGGGGGCGAGTAGCCGTGGTGGCTGAGCCTCCCCCGCAGGAGCCGTCCCGTCCCACCGCCTACCTCTGGCCAGGCTGAGGTCCCCGACCAGCAGCTTCTCCTGCAGCTGGTAGAGCGCGAGCTCCTGCAGACGGGCTCTTTCCAGCTCCGACAGGCTGTGCAGGGGCACGGGCTGCATGTCGGTGCTCCGTCCTGGCTGAAGGGTCCTCTGGAAAACACACGTGTGTAAAAAGAACGGAGTCGGGAGCGCATCGCAGAGGCGCCTGCTTTGGGAGAGAAGCTGCTGGAAATGCCGCGGGGCGTCTTTGCAAGGGCAGGAGACGCTCGGCCCTCCGAAGGGCCAGCTGAGCTGCAGGCGCCCCGGCCACACCACCTCACTCGGACCTTCCAAACAAAGTCTGTGGAGGCACCAGGGGTAGGTGGGGGGCCTCAGCCCTGGCTCCCCAAGGCTCCAGAGCCACCTCGGTGCTGGGCAGAGAGCTCCCCGGGCAATCCTGCCCGCCGTCTGCTTTCGCACGAAGCCCATCACGCGCACAAGACGGGGCGCATCCTGTGCGGGGGGAGGCTGGAGAGATGCTTCCTGCTCTGCAGAAGGGAGGGGGTAGCAGTTTCCCTCCAGGGTGGGTGAAGAGAAGAGCGTTCCGGGGGTTTGGGGTTTCATAAAACCCTTCTAAAACCTGAAAAGCAGCACACATCCCACTACATAAGACTTACGCCCCTCCCTTTTATTCACGAGCTCCTCTTCTCTGCTTTTTTTCCCCCATTTTGAATGGGTTTATTTCTTAATTTAATACTTCACACTGACCTTTGTCTCTTGTAAATCGCACAGGTCCCGCACCGAGCAGCGCTGCCGAAGCCTCCCCAACGCCGTCACCCCCAGCGCAGGCTGGACCGCGGCCCCGCGCGGGTCCCGGCCCAACGCCCAGCGCCCCATCCCCTCTCCCGCATTTTTGGGGAGCTCCCCCCGTTGTTTGCAGCCCCCGGGGAGATCCTCGCTAAGCCGGGTGCCCCAGCCCGTGCCGCCGCCCCAGCACCCAGCGCACCCACCCACGGTCCAAAGAGCAAAAAGCAGCAGCAAAGGGAAGGACGGACCGCGGTTATCAGCGTGCACGCAGAAAACGGGGTTAGAATTCAGGCTCCGAAAGGGGCCTTCCCAAAGGGAGCTTTAATGAAAAATAAACGCCCGGAAATCTCCTGGAGGCAGCGAGGGGGTGAGGCCAGGCCGGAGCGCGGCAAGGCAGCACGCCTGGGCTCGTGTACCGGCCGCGGCACAGCACGGAGCCGCCACCTCCGTCCCCTGGCCCGGGCAGGGCTCCCGTCTGGGACAGCGTTTCTTTTGGCCAGGTTTTCAATTTCTAAAGATATTTAGAAAGTGACATAAACTGCAGGGGAAAAAGAAAAAAAAAGTATAAAAGAGTTGTTCTGCACTCCCCAGAAGAGCATGCCAGAGAGGGAATTCAGCTACAATGGGCTTCTTGAAACATTTGATGTTCATTCCAAAAGCTACGTGCCTCAGCGCGGACGTGGTGACAAACGTGGGATGCAGCACAGCCTGGCACAGCTCAGCGCCTCGGGACGACCGGGACCGGGGCACCCGGGTGCCCACGACTGTCTCGCATGCCGGACCGGGGTAAATCCCCCGGGAGAAGCTGGTGCGGCCCTACTGAGGGGGCACCCGGGTCAGCACTGACCCCTGCGCCCAGGTCGGAGCTTGGGACGTGTTAGCAAAGGGGCCAGGGAGGGAGTCACAATACCGGGTGAATTTTGGGGGAGGCACAGCCCGTGGAGGCGTTCCTGCCTTGCTTCAACTCTTTCATTATGAAAGTTCTCACTGTTGAACCAAGACCAACGCGAGGAGCTGTTCTCTCAGCTCTGCTGTGGGCTCCCCTCACCCCCTGCCCCTCCCAAGGCGAGCTCAGGAACCAGCTCCGCACCGACACACGGCTTTGTACAGCCCGCGGGGAAAAAAATCCGTGGGGGGAAGATGCAGCCCTTTGGGAATGTATTTTATTTTCTGTCTCAACGGGGCTGCATGTAAGGGGTCGGTCTTAAACTAAAATCACTAACTGGTCCTACCGAGCTTTGCAAACGGAGATCCCGGGACATGAGCTGCCCTGGGACAGCCTGGGCGGGACAAGGGGGCGCAGATAAAGCGTTGGCAGGAACATCTCCGCTCGCCAGCCGCGGCTCACGTCTTCCTGCCAGGCCGGAGCCGAGGGACGAGCAGCAGCGATGCCTGAGCAGGAGCATCCCGGCAGGACGGGAGCAGCTCGGCTGCCGGCAGATGCTGCGGACAGAGGGACGGACAGACGGCCCTGGCAACAGACACGCTGAAGGGAATTACCTTTCCGCAAGCAAAGCCCCCAGCTCCGAGCCCGCCGTCACAGCCCCTGCGCGAGCGGGACGGGCGGTGGGAGCGGAGTCAGGAGGATGCAGCTGCCTCGGGGCAAGGAGGAGGAAACTCGATTAGGAGAGGGAGCAGACCAGAGGGAGCGCAGGAAGGAGAACTCAGGGCAAGCCGCTGCTTATCTGGCCCTTCCGCAAGCGCTGTGAGAACAGCCCCGTACAACGCCGCCATCGATGCCACCATCGCCAGCCTTCTGCAGGACTCCTGCTTCAACCACTAACCCCGAAAAACCCGCCCCTACTTCTTGCTGCATGGGCATATTTATGCTCGTGGGAGCAAGCGAGCTGGGGATCGCCACCGACAGCTTCAAACTCGCTGATGGCAGCAGAGCGGCTCCGGGGGTGTCCCTGCCCCAGACGGGCGATGCCCTGCAGAGCCCCGCGTGGCAGCGGGACGGGCAGCGGTCGCGGGGGAGCTCGCTGCAGGCTGGGCAGGAACCGGTGCTCCCCGCGAGGAGCAAAAAGAGATGGGGGGCAAAAGCCAGAGTACAGCAAATCCCCCTTCAGTGGGGGATGCCATAGAAGGAATCCCAGTAACTTGAAAACAGAAATAAAATGCCTTTCGCTGGGAGTGTTAACATGGCACTTCCTCTCTGCAGTGACTTGTCCTGCTTATTTTTAGGATTAGGACTTATTTAAGGAAATCCCACGGGAAAAGCTCAGCTCAGCCACCCCTTCTATTCCCAAGGAGCTGCAGTTGCTCCCCCGTTTTCAGCAGCAAAGTTACTCTCTTCCCGGCTGGAACGAAGGGCTGACATTTACCTTCCTCGTTTCCTTCTCGCAGCGCGGCCAGCGGCAGCCTGGGCCCCCTCTTCTTCCTTCCAGACGACGGTTCTCGAAGCAGCGTCTCCACCGTGTCTTGTGCGGCCCCGTGGAGGGGTGGGAGAACAAACCTTCCCTGCCCGCTGGCGGGGGGAGAAGCGGAGAAGTGACGGAGAGGAGACGCTGCAGCTGAACGTGGCCGAGGGGAGGAGAGGGGTGATGAGAATGTGAATTTTCTGCCAGAAGAAATGAGCCAGAAGCATCGTGTAGAGAGAGAGGGCAGGGTTAGCTGGGAAGGGACAGCACTTCCCACGCCTGACAGTGTGTGCGCCTTGGTGGGGGATCCCTCCCCGCTCAGTCTACCTCCTGTCCCCAAACTTTCCCCACTCTCGTCTGTCCGTAACGAGGACGCCTACCGAAGCGTCAGCCTGAAACCTGAAAGGGAAATTTGCTGCCTGGTGTCGGTGAGGGCCAGGGGGAGGTTTTCTCCTTGGCTCTCTGTGCGGACGTCTCAGCGCCCCATCGCAGCACCTTCGCACGACCAGGTCCCCAGCGCGGTCAGGGGTCCCCTGCAAAGAGCTCACAGGCCTGACGGGACAGACGTACGGCTTGCATCTGGTACCGCGCGGTGTACGGGGTGGGTTACAGACCCCAGGGAGCCTGACGAATCTACGGCAACCCGTAAGATGGGCGTCAACACCCAAAATTAGCACCTCCTTGCACATCAACGTGCCCATGAGCACCTCGGGGACCGCAGCCGTGCTCCTGCTCCGTGGCGTGGTGACGATGGGCAGAGCTGGGGCAGCACGGTCCCGCTGGGGAGAAGTGGAGCTGAGGACGCGGTGCGCAGCCCCGGGAAGCCACCCAGCCACCGCTCGGCACGGGAGGGCGACTGCCAGCCTGAGGTTTGGCGACGGACCATCTCTGCTCCCGCGCCCAAAGAGAGCGGAAACGTCTGCAGCCCCCGCCTTTGCTCCGGGCTCGCCCCCCAGGTCACGGCGCCGAGGGGACAGCCTCATCTAGGCCTTGTCTCGCTGATGCTGACAGCTTTCCCCACAGCAAAGGGTGCCCCAGCCCCCCCAGGACTCGGCTGTCCAGGCAGAGTCCAGGCTGGACGTCCGCTCACCGGGAGCCCTCCTGTCCCCAGGGGAACGGCCGGCACCAGCTTCCAGGCCGCAGCCCGGCCCCCGCGATGCTCAGAGGTGCTCACGGGCAATTCCTGGCTCCTGCCCCCCAGGGCACTGCGGTCCCTCACCGTGTTCTCTAGCGCACGACACAGCCCAGCCCCGGCCCAGTTCTCCTTCTGGGTTATCCGCAGGCTCCCTTTCAAACGAGACACCTCCTGGTCCGCTGGACCTGGCTCTGCGCTGCCCGAGGGATCTCTGATCCCCTGATCCAGCAGGCACCAGCTGAATTCCTTCCCTCCCCACAGCGGCTGCGCTCTGAGAGGCCACAGCCAGGCTCGCAGCCCCCTCCGTCGCACGGGAACCCCCTTTGCCGGCTGTCGCACCTTCGCGGGGGCTGCCGAACTCCCATTTTCTCCGTGCATCGCCTCATTGCCCGGCTTTGTCACCACGTATAAACTGGTGTCGCCATGCTGCGCCGGACATCCGCCCCAAACCTGCCATAAACGGCGAACCACGTCTGCTTGGAAGGAGGACGGAGGAGGTCACGGACCTGGAATTCATCACCTGTTGAGTAAAACACCAGAAGAGGCTGCAGAGGAAGCAGGGAGCGTTGTGTACCTGTTTAATTACTGATCGCTTGCTGGCCCGATATTTGTGACTGCTCTGGAAGTTTACTACAAGACATGGAAGCCCCACATTGGGGGGGGACGCGGGATGGAGCACCTCCTTTCCCGCAGCAGGCAGCACAAACTAGGCGAGAGAAAGAAAGCAGCACGGCCGAAATTTGCCCATTAAAAAAAAAAAGTTTATTCTTTAAAAATACAACATTCACCTGCGGGGACACACCTATCCAGAACATTTCTTTAGAAGGGCTTTCGTCTGCTTCCCACATAGGAAGGTGGCAGGAGCAAGGAGAGCAGGCAGCCCAGTCCCGACAAGGCGCTGCCGGCACCCAGGACCCGCGGGGGACCCTCGCCAGCGGCTCCAAGAGGCACCCGCTCCCCCCGTGTGCTGCAGACCGAGGGTTTGGCACCTGCAGCGGCATCTCGCTCGCCTCCTCACTGTCCAGGGAGCCCAGCTGCAGAACGGATTTCTCCTGGTGGCAAAGAGCACAGAAGGTTTCAGGGAAACCTCGGTCCCTCTGGAAGGGCCTTGGTAACAAAAGCCTGCGGAGGGGAAGCAGCAGGACCCAGGACTCACTTGGCCTTACTCGCTTTTACAGCACAGAGCCATCGCTCTGTCGGTCCCTGCTCCACCCGCTGCCCACAGAACCACCCGCCTGGTCCTCCATGAGATGCAGGAGAGTCCCAGCCGCAGCTCAGAGGAGCCCCACAGCCCCTCCAGGATGGGTCTCTCGCTGGCCAAACCACAACTCCCACCCGACGCTCCAGACCCCGACAAGTCCTTCCGCTGCGTTAGCTTCCACGTTTTAGGTCTGACTCAGCCACCCGTGCCCCACTCATCCAGCTGATCTCTGGAGGCAGAGCCAAGGACCTGCCTTTCCACATCCCGTGGGCTCGGACCGTGTCTGCCCGCTGGGCTCTAAACCAGGCCAGTTTTCTAAAGTTTCTTTCCTCGTTTGCCAAAGGAGAGGTCTCTGGAGAACACAGACTGGCCTGGCTGGACACAGTGACTTAGGGGACAGGGCGATGGCGTAGGTGCCGATGGCGTAGGTGCCGATGGCGTAGGTGCCGATGGCGTAGGTGCCAGCCATAGTAGGCTCGAGGCTCTGCAATGGAACCAACGATGATGACGGTTCGTCTCGGTTGGAGGTGCCACCCAGGTTAAGTCAGCTTACGCCCCGCATCAAAACTGCTTCCATAAAGAAAAAGAGACGAGTCACTGTCGTAGGAGACTCCCTTCCGAGGGGAACAGAGGGCCCAATGCGCCGACCGGGCCCTCCAATTATTCTCCATTACTGGATTATTCTCCATTACTGATTTTCCAGGTAGTTGCAGCCAGAAGTCCGAGAGTAGTCGAGAGAGACTTCATGGCCTTGGGCCGGCCGGCCAAGGAGCAGGAGCACGGCAGCGTTCTTCTGTCCCCCAGCGCAGGGATCGATGAGGGGAGACGTGGGGAGAGCCAGCGGGTCGGTACCTGGCTCCGAGCCTGGTGGCCCCGGCAGGGCTCGGGGGCTTTGATCACGGGTCGGTCCACACGACTCCAGGCCTGCTGGCCACCGACGGGGCACACCGCATCTTTGCACAGGAGTTAGCAGGACTCATCAAAAGGGTTTAAACCAGATTGGAAGGGGGAAGGGGACAAAACCAGGCTAGAGCTAACCCCGGGGCAGCACGCCAATGTTTGAGGGGTGGTGTGCTAGCGAGGTCCTTCGGTCTGCCCTCTCAGCGGGGCCAGGGGCTGGAGAGCCATGCGGCAGCAAAGACACAAGAGGTATTGGTGGGTTAGAAACCACGGAAGTGCCTGAGAACGGTTACGCAGGAATTAGGGCTTCTCCCCGAAAAAGGCAGCGGGAGCAGTAGCCCAGCTGAAGCACACCTACACCAGCGCGGCACGGGCAACATGCACGAGGGACGGGAAGCCGCCGTGCAGCAGAGCTGTGGTATAGTTGCCATCGCGGAACATGGTGGGATGACTGGCACAACTGGGGTGCTGCAGCGGGCGGCTCTTGAGGAGGGACGAGGGGCGGTGGGTGGCCCCGCACGTTAGGAGCAGTTTGACTCCCCAGAGCCCGCCGCTCCAGATGGATGCCGGTCACACGTGGTGTTCCCCAGGGCTCAGCACTGCGCCAGTTCTCTTTAATGTCTTTATCAGCGATCTGGACGAGGGGATCGAGCGTCCCCTGGGTCAGTTGGCAGAGGACACCACGGTGGGCAGGAGCATTGGTCTGCTGGAGGGTAGGAAGGCTCTGCAGAGCGATCTGGCCAGGCTGGAGCGACGGGCCGAGGCATTTTACCCTACACCTCACTAACCTTCTGCACGGGCTCGGGCAGGAGCCTGGCATTTGCTGGAACACGAGGAACAGCCTTTGGGAAGATTCGGGAGGAGAAAAGACTCTGCTGCTTGTAGCACTTTCAGAAGCTCGGTGGGTAGAGAAATTCGGTGGTAAGCCATTACTAAAACAGAGGTCTGATGTAGGCTCTTTGCCCTACCCAGATCAATAGAAAATTAAATACCCTTCCCATGTAAAAAAATTATTTACAGACTGACTCTGCAATGCACAGGCTACCAGTGACACTGCCAGAATCACACTGGGCTCCTACAGACACTGCCTTCATCTTAGCTCAACTGTTAAACCATTAGTAGAGAAAATAGCATGAAAAAGAACCAATTGTTTGGCTCAGGGAACTCTGAGCCATCTAAATCTTCTCTTTAAACATACCTCAGTTTTTAACCATAGAAATGTCTAAAAAAAGCCTCTTTTTTTTTTCCTTTTGGTAGTTCTAGAAACCAGAAAATGCCTCTTTGTTGTTGCTTCAGAGGACAATCTATGGCTGCTCCTGCCAGTAAAAAGAAGGTATAGGATGAGCTTTGGGCACACAAAACACATACGACATTGGCAAAACATGTAGTCAACACGCGGTGCTGAAAAATATCAGACATGAACTTTTTTCACAAAATATATTGACCAGCACTTGTCCGTTAACAAATAACTGTTAGCTACAGAAGCTACAGAATTTGAAGTTTCTTCCAGTGCTGCTCTGGACTTACAGCTTCACTTACACATTATCCCACCCGAGTCCGTGCTGCGTGCAAGATAATCATCATGAACAGAGGTAAGAGGCATCCCAGGTTTTCTTGGCATACATATCCTGCTGCTGTTCTCGGCGTCAAGCCGAAGCTCAAGTCATTTTCAATCCATCAAAGCCACAGAACTTCCACCGTTTCTCTAGGCTGGCGCCAACCCCACTCAGCTCCTGCCTGAACGTGTTCTGGAGTCGAGTCATGAGAACTTCCACTTCCGCAGTGCAAATCTGTGAAAACAGAAGGAAAACGTCACTAAAACTGACAGATGCTTTCAGTTACGGAAGCCCTGTAATGACTGGGGATATTCAAGCTCAAACACACTGTACTGCTAACGCACACCTAGGCTTTCCCTAACGTCCTGTCCCCGTACTCACGGTAATAATCCTGGGACATGAGTCGTGCCACTGTCACGCTTCGGGGCGAGATGGCTGCAGATGTAACAAACGCTAGAAATAAGGGTAAAGGGACTGTCATATTTTTTTCCACTGTGAAATGCAAGATAATGGATTAAAAACTCCCAAGCACTGAAGTCACTGAACAGCGAGTACTTCTACTGCTGCTGCAAGAACAGAGCTCTCAGTTACTGGGTATGGAAATCAGGGACACGGGGAATTTATATGCTGAACAGTCACAAGCATTCATCTACAGCGCAGCTACCGCGTCCCTAGCCTAGCTCAAACAGAGCTACGGTACAAGATCTGGAGGTTACACCGCTTCAGAAAGGAACCTCAATAAATAAGGTGGGCGGATTTGCTAGAGCAGGTCAGACCAAAGCCCCATCACGTCAGACTTGTTTCAGATAGCGGCCCATGGCCGGGAACGATCCCGCCAGTCCCTGCCCCTGACCAGAGCGCTGGTACGGCCCCGGGATGTCACCCTGCCGCCGCTCAAGGTGACTGGCGGCACCTTTCTGCAGGAAGCAGTTTTTTTTTCCTCTCGGTTTTCTCATACAGCTGAATCTTACTCCTAAAAACACGGGCAGAGTTAGGTGTTTTCTCAACACCATGCCCTGTAAGAACTGATAAAGCCTCTGCTGGGTTTTCACGGGGGTGACACAGGACATGTACCTGCCAGCACCTTTACCCAGTCACACGCCAGCTACACAACCCGCATCTAAAGTCAAATTCACGGGCCTGCCCGCCTATGTGGGATTGACTGCTCAGGCATTTACCAGGTACAATTAAAGTTCAGCAAGTGAAAAAACTTTTAAGATGCTGCAACTTAAGAGTTTCAGGACACAAAGAGCATAAAGGCTGCGTCCACCTTACATTCAATTGCTGGCAATGGTTTTCAGCTAGCACTTCGCTAGGGAGGAAAGGTACAGGGTACCACTTACCACTGGGCAGACCACGCACACAGAAAGCATGTTTGCTTTCAAGCCTTCATTAGAGTGCAAGTGCATTCCTCTGAAATCCCTTTGGCAGTAACTGCAGGTCCGCAGTCTTCAAAGCATGCCCAACGTGATAAAGATCAAGAGCACCTGCACTGCAAGACGGATCTGCATTTGGTGGACGCGCTTTTGCCATCACACTGTTCTGCAATCTGGCAGAAACAACAGTCCAAGTTTTGAGAGAGAGAGAAACAGCTCAAGTTCTGCCTGGCAACGGGTTTGGTGGGGCAGAGGTCCAACCTGAGACACGAAACAGAGCAGACACCCCGGGAGGAGCATCTTCTACGCTGCCCAGCACCGGAGATGCTCACGGTGCTATAGAGAGTTCCTGTGAGGACTGTTTCATGGCTTCAAACCACCCCTGATGTTGCTTCCTGCACTGTCTGCTGACCTGCTGGCCACCTCGGTGCGACTGATGGGCAGGGAACAAGGAAAGATATTCCCCTTCCTTTCCTGCTGCCAGCCTCAAGAACCAGGTTCTGCTCTCAAGTGCTCCCCCACTCCTACCCCACCTCAAGCCCAAAGATCTGCTGGACGGGAAAAGCAGCACCCCAAGTGATACCGGGCTCCTGCTACGAACAAGAGACAACAGAGCCAAGGTGTAACCTGAAGAACAAACGGGACGATCTCCTTGCAAGGACCAGGCACAAGAGACCTGGGCCAGTCAGCAGGCCGATGCGTTTACCTGCGTGTCAGCGAACAATAAAGATGACCGATGTCGTTGAAGAGGTTAAAGGATGCGCTCTTCACCAGGCTTTTCTGCTAAGCTTACTGCAGAACCTTCCAGTGGCCCTTTCCTACACTGCAGATTGCAAAGAGGAAGTGCCAGAAGTCAGATGAATTATATGATGGCATTTCTTTAGCAGTTCCAAAGAAAAATAAAGGCAGCTGTCCACCTCAGACATATTCAGAACTAGAGCAAGAAGATAAATTACTAGATATGTCTTTAAAAGGCTGGAGCGAGCCTGGAAAACACAGGGCAACGAGCCACGCTTTCTTAGGACAGGGGAAATTAAACAGTCAGTTATAAACAAAAGCAGCTGAAAAAGTTCCAATCACGAGATGATTCCCACGCTGGTACGTCTCCTGTTCCTGGGGCACTTCAAGGAAGAGAACCGAAGAACGGCATAGCAGAGGAGCGAGATGGGCTTTCCTTGAACAGTTAAAAGCCTCTGCACAGTCCCTCCCCATTTCCTCTGCAGAGTCTGAAGCCAGCGATACACAGAAATGCGGCAGAAACAGCAGCTTCTTGGTGCACTAAGATGCACGAGCGCTGCTCTTGGTATTGCGCCTCCTCACTCGGTCCCTGCAGCAGGGACTGTGATTCGGTGCGATGCTTTTGCAGTGTAGGGCCCTGCACAGCACCCTCCCAAAACCGACTTCCCTGACAGGACGGAAACAGAGACAGAAGAGGCTCAGTGAGGGGCTACAAGATCAGAAATGTGGAAAAACTACTCAGAGACACAAAAACAATATGACTGTTCAGTTTAGAGGGGATATATACAAACACTGGCATGGCAGATGTTATAAGATAATAAACAGTATGTAAGAGGCGGGTTGTTTGCTCTTTTTCTTAGAGGTCATAAGGATAAGGCAGCAAACAAACAGAATAAACAAAAATACATTTTAGATGGAGATTTTAAAGACGGAATTTGCTGCTGCAAAATACAGCTACCATCAAAGGGCTTTCTTGAACTACGAGCAAGACTACACAGGAACATCTGCAGTAAGAACATCATCTTCAACTCTGTTTTTGTTAAACAGATTTACATTACCACCAAGCGTGTAAGGATGAAGCCAGAAGCTGGGCTGCTTTCAGCAGCATGACCTAGTGAAGGAGGTCCCTGCCCACGGCAGGAGGGTGGGCTAGATGATCTTTCAGCGTCCCTCCCAACCCAAACCACTCTGTGATTCTAAGAAAGTTAAAGTTATTCCCATTAATACACACCGGTTCTTACTGTCCAGCCCCCCACCGCTCCCCAGGAGGGGGGGAAGTTCTTTACCAGCCACACAGACCCAACACACTCGGGGCACAGACACACCGCCCAGGCTGGCTCGGGGAACTGGGACCGGCGGTACACCTACTTTGCTGTCCAGACGCTGCAGGTAGGAACAGATGTACTCTATGCTTGCTCCAAATGGGTGCACATGAAGAAACGTTGAAATTATTCCTGGGGAAAGGAACACCACAAACGTCATTCTCATGAGCCAAGAGCTGGCTGAGGACACCAGCACTCTGTTCCTGCTGGCACAGCACAGAGGGATCCAGTCGGGCAGTTTGGGGTGTACGTACGGGGAGGTTTGGCTCTCAGGCTGCAAAGGAAACAGCAGCTAACCAGTGCAGCTGGTCAGCACTTAAAACAGACCTCGCCACTCTCACTCCGTGCCAAGCACTGTGCCCAACGATGAACCAGCCGAGATCACCATACACGTGGGGATGCAGGGCCCGAGGAGAGGGAAGCAGAGCTCTCCTCCAGCTGTACCACCAGAGGTCAAGGAGCAGGAGAAGACAGAAGTCAAGCGAGGAGAGCAGCAGTGGCTTGCGTGTCCCATCCCACCTGCTTTGCAGCACCCAGTTAAACACAGCAACCCACGGGTGCACCCTGTCACGAAGAGGCTCCTTTCCAGCTCACGGCCAGGGCTCTCTATCAAAAAGACTGACTTGCATTTCTGACCATCACCAGCAGAAAAAGGCTGTGCCTTTGGTTTTCCCCAACGCCCCTTCCTTCTCAGTGCAGAAACCAGCCCATGATCTGGCACAACCAGATCCGTCTGGATAACAGTATTTATTGTTATTCTCAAATCAGATGTAGAGGGATGGCTGAGGAGAACCTGGCTGAGTGACACTGAACTAAAGAAAATGCCTTGTCCCATCAACACGAGGACTTCTGTTCCTCCTTTTCAATGATCCAAGAAATCCCCAACTACCCAGTACTTCAGACTGAAAAGTCGTAGCAGTAGCATGTCACGTTGGGTTATTTTTCAATATTACAGGGAGCAGGCAAGGGGAAAGGCAATAAAAAGGGTAACAGATACACCTGCACAGTAAATCAGAGGCCACCAATCCCTTTGTGAACACCACTTGAAGACACTGGCGATATTTCTTGTCCCACTGAGCCTGGCCTTCCCTCCCTGCCACCCTTCTCCACCCTTCCTTCCTCTCTGGCTACAGCTCCTAAAGGTAGAAGAGTTTATGTGCTCAAGGTCCGTGGCACAGCACGCCGACCTAACAGCGTGCCTTACCGCTGCGTGGGTCCACAGACATCACCCACGCTATGAGGTGCTGCAACGCTCAAGCTGATTCAAGTCTTGGAGCCTGTGACACTGCTTAGGATCCTGTAAGGTTGCCTGGGCTCTAACCAAATGAAGACAGACCCTCTTCGGTAACGTAGCACCTTCAGCGGTGCCTCCCCAAAGAGCAACCTGCTCTCCAGCACATGCTGACCCGGGCTGTCACTACACACAAGCCCACTCGACGTGTGTGGGTTTGACTGAAAGGTGCACAGCACAAGATTTCCACAGGAGCAGTGCACAAGGGGAAACCCTGACCCCACCAAACCTTGAGGCTCTCCTTGGTTCCAGGACTCCCACCTCCATTGGCACAACCAAGGGAAGGAGAGGTGGCCAGTGGGAGCTGCGAGGCCGCTGTGAATTAAGTCCACTCAGTTCAGGTCTCCAGCATTGTCACCAAGCCCACCAAAAGAACTTACCGACTAGCAGAACTTCTCGTTCAGATTTCACAGGACTATTGCTCAGGGTCTTCTCAACCGGACATTCCTTCTCCTGGCTGCACGCACAAACTCTGGACGTACTGCTCTCCTGCAAAAACACCGCAGGGCCCGTTCTGCACCAGCACCACAACAGACACTCCTACACATCAAGCAGCAGCTCGGTCAGACTCGACGGAGTCTGTATTTTTGTTTTCCTGGTTCTGCGAATCGTTACATTTATTGCATTGCTCTATCTACTATTTATTTTGCAAAATGTTTCCAACAAAGCACAGCTGTGTTCACGCTGCTGTGTCTGAATTATCAGGTCAGATTAAAAGCCCATGAAGTTAAGCAAGATGCCCCAACGCACACTTTACCAGCCCTGCTCACTGGTATGACGTCTGCTCTAGAAGGGCCTTATTTTCAATAAAAGAAAAAACAGACTAGAAAGCCTTGCAGTGACTAACTCAGATGCAGATGTTTATTTTTCAGATGCCTAAACTGAGGCAATATGATTAACCAAGTGCCCAAAGGCTGCAGAGGTTTAGGATCAGGCTGTCCTTGACGTGAGTTTGTGGTACTGAATTAAAACAGAATTTTGCATAATTTATTATCCCCAAAATAAACACAAGACTGCCAGCAGTGCGAAGACTTGGTGGGTGCACTAAAAGCCGGCCTTTCTTTTATTCCAAAGTTTTATGCGGAATTCCAGTGGTCTGAGAGCTACAGAGAGCTATAATTGGAAATAGGCTCCAGTCACTAGTGGAACAGGCTGGACTTAGACCAAGAACAGAGATAGAACATGTCCCTCAGGTTTGCTTAGCTTCTTACGCCAGTGCAATTGATGCTGTGCAGTCCTGGCCTAAGCAGGCTAGACTTTGCTTCTGCAGGGCGAGGACAGGGGACTGCACCTCAGCCAGTGGCATTACACTGGAAACGTGCTGCCTGCTTCCTCCAGGAGATAGATCCAAGAGGTATTTTTGAAGGCTAGTTGAAATAGCAGTGCAACACATTACCCTGCACAGCAAGACCCATTTCTACACCGCAGAGTTGCAAATCCCCACTGTTCTTCCAGCCAGAAGCTGCTAGCAATGGAGAACTCGATGATTTTAATTTGTGCATAGAGACAGTCTGTATGTACCACGCTTATACGCTTCACAACAAACCAAACTTTTAAAAATTGCTCATTTTACAATGAGGTGTCATTACTTCCCTCCGCGAGATATTCTGACTAAGGCAGCAGAAAAGAAACTCTTAGACTTACATTCCCTGGACAATCAATTGCATCTCTCTCCTTGTCCTCTTCATCTGCTATGCTTTGCTGCATACAGGTAAAGAAAAGGAAAGATTACTGATGACAGTCTGTTTTTTCTGGTCTTTGACATTAGGCACTGAAGCCCCGGCACTGAAGGGTACTGGGATACAAAGTTGTTTTTAATTACTAGAAAGACATTTATCATCTTCCCAGCTCATGGCTCAAAAAGGTGGGGCTAAAGATTGAGACAAGACCTAGGAAAAATGAAAGTTAATCTTTCTTTTATACAGGTGCTCATGTAGATTGTCTCACTGGTACACGAAGCAATCAGCAAGTCCATTACTGACAGACAGCCTCCAATTTGGCAGGCAGTTTCTTCTAGCTTTCCAAAGACAACTGCTCCTTAGCCAGGGCTGGGCATCTTCTACAAGGGTGCAGAAGGACAGAGGTCCTTCACTGCGCTCACGATGGGCCATCAAATCCAAGGACCGCATTTACTACTGAGAACGAGGAAGCACTGGGACAGCACATACCTGGTCCTTCAGGTTTTCTAATAACGTTTCTATTTTTACTTTGTCTTCTCTCACTTTTTCTAGCTCAGTTTCTCTCTTTTTGTATTCATCTTGTACTTTCAAAAGATGCTGGAAGAGAAAAGATAAACTCAGTTCTTGGCCTGCCTTTCACCTCCTGCTGTTTAAAGAAAATAAAATGAATAAGGGCTTTTCCTTGAAGACCGGACAGATCATATTCAGAACAATTAAAAGGTTAAGTATACAACAGGAAGAAACCTTTTCTGCAAAGTACCTTAGAAACGTCTTTGCCTATTACACAAAAAAAGCGTGACTTCGTACGCACGGGGCAGTAATTCCATCATCAACAAACCTTCACTTCCCTGATATAAAGCACGTGTTGTGCACTAGACTGCGGGCCTGACCACGTTAAAGCCAACTCTTCCTCTCCCCGGTCTGGATCACGCTGTGGCCGTACAAACAGTCAGCACACGCGGAAGCGCAGCACAGAAACAAGTGACCTGGGTGAGTCACCTTAGCTCTCCAGCCCCACGTTAACACTGGTGTCTTGCAATTTAAGGAAATACCGACACAGCTACCAGATGAGGAGATTTACGCTATTATTTGCCCAATTCCACGTCGCAGAAGAAAGCGAGGGCTGCTCCCCATGCCAGGCACCGGCCCAGCGGCGCAGGGTGCTTGCAATGAACAGCGCAGCAAGCCGTGCTGGCAGCGAATCACGACCCCCACCTCGGAGGTAAGCAGAGGGACGTTCTCAGGCCCAAGCTGGTGTCTTTCAAGGAGAACCAAGCTGTGGTGGTGGATACAGCTTTCAGAGCTGAACTGGACTCTTGAACGCGTCCATAGGGAAAGCGGCTGAGGACAAAAACCTCCCCGACCACATCAACACAGGCAACAGAGGAGAAGTGCGATGGATCTCCCGTTAGAGCCAGCAGGAAACTGCGCCCAGCAAACTGCCAACAGCTTCTGTGTGGCCTCCCAGAAACAAGCACGATCAAGTCCCCAGGAGGAGAAAAGCTCAAACGCTAATATGGCAAAGGCACTAGCCTAGCAGCTTTCCTAAGTCAAACCAGGGTACATAAATATATATATTTCAGTGAATGCTTTCTTCCATGCTTATAAACACCCTTAAATCAGCTGTTTAATATTCTTCTCCCTCAACTAGAAGAAAAAAAAAAAAAAGATTCACAATCCTATTCATTAATAGTTACAAACAAACAGCATCTTTTTCCATCGAGGCAGTTTCTCCAGAGCGTTCTCCCAGCACCACTCATCCCAGCAGTGGTGTAAAGAGAAACTTGACCTGCCCGACACCTGCAAAAAGGGGAATCTGTTGTGTCCTGCAATTCCTGCTGTTTCCTCCCGGCTGAAGGGGACTACAGAAGGCTTTTCCTGCCAGTTCGCATGTCAGGTTCACCCAGAGAAGGACCACAGCCTTCACAGCATTGCTGCAGGCTCCTATTTTAGTAAAGTCCTTACCTGAACTATTATGGGCTCTATGCGCTCAGTTATCAGGCTGCCTTAACACCCCAAGGGCTACTGTTATGGTTTACAGGGACCCAAACCGCTCAATATTCAGCCCAGGGAAATCCCAAAGAACAAAACATCCCTACACGTCTCCGTGAGAATGACAGCCCAAAGTTCAGAAAAAGTCTCAAAGCAAGCTTGGGATTTCCCAGTTTCTGGCTCATGCTGGTAACCAGGATCTCACACGGTTACGGAGCGGGTAAGCACAGACTCAGTATGTCAGAAGTCACCATGTGGTCACACAAAGAGCACACAAGGAATCCACAAGCTACGGATTGTTTCCGTGTGACTTATCAGTTCATACACAATCACGGTTTTAAACGGTTGTTCAGTGTTTTTTTGGCAACACTGGAAACGACAGAAAGTCGCTCCCATCTGCCAGTTTTGATCCCACTGGAAAACAAAATGCCTTTGCCTGTGTTTCTGCTCCACATCACACAGCCCCTTTGCCTTTGTGGCAAGGCCACAGCTATAAAAAATCCGGGCCCACCTTCTGCATCCCCTGCAGAGCCTGCTGGAGAAGCTTCATCTGCTGCTCCTTGGTTGTGTCCTCATCCCTGCTGGCTTTGCCCTGCTCCTGCTTTAGCAGCTCCACCTCGTTGCGGTAGGCGTCCAGCTGCCAGCGCAGACTGTCGTTTTCTTCTTTCAGGGCTTCCACCTGCGACACCAGCGCTGGAGAACAAGGCAGGCGGGGATTGCAAGTCAACGGACTGGGGGCGAGGAGCCCTTGGGTGCTCTCCCAGCACACCCTGGCTCTAGCTCCCACCACCCAGTTACAAATCCAGAGTACCAAACCGAACTTGTCCCAACCACTCTGTGACATCTCTTTAGAAAACTGGACAAAGAGCACCTCTCAAGAGTGAAAGCAGTGTTTAAGCTGGAGGGGAACAAAAAAAAAAAAAAAAAAAAAAAGAAGAAGAAAAATAACATATTGGGGTGAAATGACCATGCTGGCAAGGCAGCAGGTTTCCTAGGCAGCAAAGCTGAGACTCTGGGGCACGCTCCACCGGCACCTTCAGCCAGAAGAACAGCTCCATCCAGTCATGGGATGACCACCTGCATTGGCCTGGTGTCCGCAGCGGGCTCGATGAATTCAGGAATGGGATTATCTAACCTGAGGGCTGCTGAGGCAGCTTCAGCAGGTTTCAAAACACACCCACGATGTGGAGGGCACAGCCTGACATCCCGCAGCCTTGGCGTTTACCTCCGGTACTCGAGCCACAGCCAGAGCGCGTGGAAGTATGTTTGCCTGGGACTCGCACGCTGTACTCGGAGGACAGGGAAGACGTGCTGTGTGGGAAGAGGGCGGCTTGGGTGGGTTTTATCTGGTTGTCCCCACTTGTTCTCCCGGCCAGGGAATGTGTTGGACCCCACGTTTCAAAGGGAAGGAGAGCAGGCAACATTCAGTAGATAAAAACTGCTCTGCTCAGATCAGAAAACCAAGGTGGAAATTAATTGACTTCCTAAAATGGAGCTGAACGACAACAACAAAAAAAAGCAGCTTCCAGAGTGAGCCCCTGCTCGTGATGAATGCAAAGAACCGACAGATTTTTCGTGGTCGTTTGGCCGTCTGCTCCTTGCTCCTGCTCACCTTCTGGCCACACAGAGCGGGGCCGGGCAAGGAGACTCGGAGCTTCTCCGACACCCGAAGCAGCTACACATGCAAACGTGCCTGTCCCCGCACCAGCAAGTTTAGGAGCAGCGAGGGGGGGCCAGGACCACCGCTGGGCAAGAAGAGCCTCCCGTCTCCCCAGCACAGCCCAGGGCAGCGGGAAACGTACCTGAGCATCACCGAAACATTCACATAGTCAACGAGATTTGTGCCTATTTGGCAGCGAAATGCTCAGTAACAGGAGGAAAAAGTTGCAGCGTTTCTACGACGTGCAGGTGTCTCAGCAAGGCACCACTGAGACAGCAGAGGTGTCTGAATAAGCAGGTGTCCTGCTGCTTGCTTCAGGAAAGGAAATTCAGAGGGAAGAAACGACTAGATATTTTTAGCAGAAATCTTTGGAGAGATGGGCCTTTCAGAGTTTTCCGAGGCAGAAGACAGCTTAGGGACAAACTTAAGGACCTGGCTACTTCTCTTTAGACGATCTAAGCAAAGCATGATGAGCAAGTCAGAGCATTTAGTCTGGTAAAACAGACCATAGAAAAATTTTGCTTAGATGGGGTCAGGGGCTGGTGGCAAGAGGGCACCTGGAAAATGCTTTGGAGGCATTAAAATGTTAGTTCAGCTCGGACAGAAAGGTTGCTATGGAAGGCTGATCCCAGGTCATCATCCAAAGAGAATAACCTGAAAACAACCTTGACTTTTCTAACTCCACCAGCGGCACATGAGAAACAACCGCTGGAAGCAGCCCTGGGACTGCTCACCAACCGCGGCACACGCTTTGCCAGCCTCTGTCACCCCAGAAGGACAGCGTGGTCCTCAGCACTGCACTACCAGAGCACAGCCAGGGCGCTCTGCCCTGGAGACCGGATTCAAGCCTTTTAAGAAGCAATAGCAGGAAGAGAGAGAGAACTGGACAGTGAATAAATATAGGCACAGGGGGGGACAGAACAGAGAGCCAAGAGACCCTAACGGGTACAACAAGGCAGGCCCCAAACCAGCAGAGGCTCACCAACCTAGAAAGGACCCAGAGCGCATGAGGAGGACTCCAGCACTGAGATTTGCTATGCTGTTGTTACAACACCGGAACGTAAGGTTCCCCACACAACCTTCACGATGGCATTCCCTAAGCTGAATGTTTGACTTTGTAACCTCAATATCCAGGAAAGTCCTTCAGCGCATTTCTGGGCTAGTCAACTTTGATTTCCCGCAGACAACGGGAGAAGGGCTATTTGGACAGGGCAGTTCTCATGTTGGTCCCACCAAGGGTGCATCAAGCTGTACGACACGGGGGCACTCAGCTGACGGCACAGCCCTGCGCTAAGACTACAGCCACGTCTACCACTGCACGCCCTCGCTGCTCCCTGTCCAAGCGCTGCTGTTGGCCCAGCTGACACCCAGCGCACCGGGACGGGGATCTGCTGCTGCGTAGATGTGCGTCTCAGGTGCCGGGCAGACGTGCACTGAAATGGGACAGCTCAGGTCGACGGCGGTGTAGCTGCAAAAGCAGGGTGCTCTGCACCACTGGCTACACCACCAAGCACAGAGGAAAACAACTCCAGGTAACTGCAGTCGATTTTGCTCTGTCTGTGACAATTTTGGGGTACAAAACAGTCAGAATGGGGCTCCTGAAAGAAACCTCTGAAGATAAAAGTACTTTGTTTATGAGCTGTAAAAAGTGATTTTACCTGATTCTTCTGTTTCTTTCATCTCTGGTGGATCTTCTATTTCTTCATCAGACATTTCCATTTCCTCCTCTCTTCGAATACCCATTAGTTCATCATTATGAATGTTACGAATTTCCTAAAGTTCAGAAAGTAAAGGGGTTTTTTAAATACAGATTACAAGGAACAGATTGGTTGGATAAAAAGATGCTGAAATCTAAGTCTGCAAAATGCAACTCCATAATACAAGCAAGGGGAAACAATAAGAAAAAAATTTGGCGCAGACTATTAGAGGAAGGACAATATCTAGCAGGAGTCAACCTGTCATTGCTACTGGTGTTACTGACTCTTCCCATCTCCTACTCTCTGCTCACGCTGGGCAGAGACAGAGCTCTGCACAGACACGCACCAGCCCGTTTGCAAGGCAAGGAAACACCTCGCTCAGCCTCTCCACCCCCTCTGCAGAGCAGCCCAAGCAACGCTCAGAAAACAACAGTTATTCAAGGAGACAGAGATGTCCAGAATACTTACTAAGGCTAGCACAGGCAGCCAAGGGTCCCTACCCAATGTCCATTTACCACAACTTCACCTGGATTGTGTGCCCCAGAAACAGCCGTAGGAGAAGAGAGGTAGGAGATTTGCTTATGAAACAAAATTGATGTCCAGCTCTTTGTAGATTTTACTGTAACGGCCTGAAACTTTCAAAAACTCCACTTGCCAGTGCTGAGCACACGTCCACCAAGAGCAGCCACCAGGGGAAATGGCCGTGCTTTCGGCTTGGATGCATGGACACCCCGGGGACAGCAGCGGGGAGAGGCAAGAAAAAGTCAGACAGGGCACGATGGGCAGTGCCGCCTGCCCTAAGAGCCCAGCACGTGGCAGGGCCAGGCTTGGCTGGGCTGCACAGCAGGCTCTGCCATCGTTCACCAGCACCTTGACTGTGCCCAAGGAGGAGCCCAGCGTGGGAGAGGAGAAAGCATCAGAGAAGCCAAACACTCCAGCGAGGCGCTTCCTAAGCGGGGGAATACGCCGGCTGGTAGGTACCACAGCATGGTGGCTCACCAGGTCTCACCACGGCTTCTTAATGAGCTCCTGCAGCTGCAGGACTTGCTGGCGCTGCCTGGGAAAACCGCCTGAAGTCACCACTGATGAAAATAAAACCCGGCCTAGCCTAATGACTCCCCAACACGAACCCATTCCCTGAGCTGCCCGCCAGGCTTCCTCCGACGCAGTGACCCACAGGATTAAATTCTGCCAAAAGCTGTACCAAGAGGATGCACCTCGTGGGTCTGCCTTCCTTGAAGGGAAGGCCCTAAGCTGGGGGAGACCAGTGGCTGAGCCCAGCAGCAAGTACTCCTGGAAGAAGCTTCACCAGTGGTCTCACAGCCTCTTCCCACAGGGAGAACTTACCTTGGAACAAAAGACAGCTCCAGATGGAGAAAGTGCTCCCACCCCGGTCATAGTAAGCAATCTCAGTAAGCAGGAAAGAACAGGAGCACCGGGGCTCAAAGTAGAGGCATAATCTGAATCAGACTCTCCACCCGGCTTATCAGATATGAAACAAAACCTTAGCTCCTCCTTTAGCTACTATGGAAGGTTTGACTCAGTGGGATTTGGAAAGAAAGTCCCAGAAGTGCGGTCTCATGGGGAGATCGCAGCTGGAAACTTCCCAGGAAAACACAGTCATTTTGAGTTTTCCAACCTTGCGGAGGATCCACCGTCTGCTTTTTACCAGAAGGCCACTGGCTGGCTATTATCTAACTCCAGATTTTCCTCAGGTCGCAGCTACGTGGGAAGGTGGCCTGCATGTACCCAACCTCACGGTGGTCACGGATCACCAGCCACTCAGCTTTGCCCAGATTTACTTTTGATGTTAAATAATCTTAAAGGTGAAAGGCAACTTCTGGCTTTGCTGGGATAGACTTGTTTTCCAAGTTTGTATTAAGGCACTCGATACCTGAGAAAAACACAGAACCACAGGAAGATTTATGCTGAGGGGAGGGGATGCCAACCAGAGGGACCTGGACAGGCTGCAGGAGTGGGCTCACGTGAGCATCATGAGGTTCAACAAGGCCAAGTGCAAGGTCCTGCACAGGGGTTGGGGCAAGCCCTGGTATCAATACCAGCCGGGGAGAGCCGCTCTGGGAGAAGAACTTTGGAGTACTGGTGGGTGAAGAGCTGGACATAAGCCGGCAATGTGCACTCGCAGCCCCGACATATCATGGTCTGCATCACCTGCAGTGTGGGTTCCTCAAACCGTCCATTCCCATGAGACCCTCCTGGAGCACTGCGTCCCGTGCTGGGGTCCCCAGCACAAGGAGGGCGTGGAGCTGTTGGAGCAGGTCCTGAGGAGACCATGGAAATGGTCGGAGAGCTGGAACCCCTCTGCTAGGAAGACAGGCTGAGAGAGTTGGGGTTGTTCAGCCTGGAGAAGGCTCTGGGGAGACTCGATTGTGGCCTTTCAATATATGACATACAGAGAGGATAGCGTGTCACTAAAGTTGTACTCCCCACCATGGCCTTTCAATATATAAAGGGGGCTTACAAGAAAGATGGAGAGAGACTCTTTACCAAGGCCTGCAGGGACAGGACAAGGGGCAACGGTTTTAAACGAAAAGAGGGTAGGGTTAGGTTGGACATGAGGAAGAAATGATTTACGATGAGGGTGCTGAGGCCCTGGCACAGGGTGCCCAGAGAAGCTGGGAGGCCCCAGACTGATATTCCCAGCGTGGCTTTGCTGAACGCTGGCGACCCACTGGGCTGGAAACCTTCTTAAGGTTCTGCTGAGATGAGAAAGCATCTGCTTTGCCTTAATTCTGACACATAACTGACAGGATCAGCTCTGAACTGCGAGCGTTTCTGGTGTGAATAAAGAGTATTTCCAAACACAGCACTGTCTCCCTGCATTAGGATAAGAGGCAGGTATTTTCACAGCAGTTCTTTTCCACACTTCAGATCTGGGTCCTACTTCAAAGGAGTTTTTATTGTCAGTGGTAAAAACCCATTCAAGCTCCACCCTACTTTAAAAGCTTAATGCGCAAGAAAAATACAATTTCTTGCTCTTTCCTTCAAAACTACTCACAGCCCAGGGTGACAATACTTCAGTTACCACTTTGAGCATTAACCTTTCTACGGAAGGGACACAGAAGTCAGACTCCAGGGGAGACGAGCTCTGGCCAGGAGCCCCACCATGGGGCAGCCCCCCATGTTCCCAGGACACAGCCACCTCCTCCTCCTCCTCCCCAAACACTGAGACGGGCTCCGCTGCCAGGAGCGGCCAAGCAACGGGACATCCCTACACGCAGGTGACAGAAGGCAGCACGTGTTTCATCACAGACTCCAGGACAAACATCTCCCAAGAGCACCACTTTCCCAAGAGATAGTCTTTCTTTACCTTAGCCGTACTTTTACTGACACTGTGCCCAACGCCAGTAAGATTTGATAGGATCGGATAAGGGACTGAGAACTATTCTGCCTCTTGCAGGAAGAGCGGTTTGAGTGGCATGCCTTCCTCCATCAACCCCATCCTCAGCACCACCTTTAAATCCTGTATTTCGCCAGCAATGTCTGCATGGGATACACACAACCAGGAGAACATCCTCCCTCGGTTTTCCAGATCGCCCAGCTGCAACTACTTCCACCTCTCAAATCTGTCAATAAAAATGTGATAAAGCAGATCTCCAATGACGCTTAGGGTTTGTTGGAAGTTTAACCCCTCTCTAGAAATCCGTCTTGCTTTAACATTAAAAACAGCAGAAAACAGATCGATGACTATTATTGTCGTGCACAGCTTCAATCAGCATACAGATCTCAATGCATTGCTACTAGTAACACAAATACCAAGAGAAAATTTATTACCTGTAACACAAGAGACGACTGAGTAATTCCCATCTTACACTGTGAATTAAGGTGTTGTTATCTACGCGAGCATTGTGCAAACTTAACATCAATATCCTGACAAGAAAGAGACTGTGCTGGAGGATCTAACACAATAAAAAATTACCAACCTCTGCTTGTTTGCACCACACGTTGATGTTCTTACGCTGAGCTTTCGTGAAATGGTCCCAAGCCTTTTGTTTGGAGGCAGAATGGTACACAGCCACTATCTGCTCGACTGTAGTATCAAATCAGCAGTCAAATCAGGCCAGAATATCATCCAGAGAGGGCGAACAAGAGGAGTAAAGGAGTAAAAAAGTGGAATCAGGCAGCGGTTTGGCTAGCTTTTTCTTATAACACTGTACTGTGCTGAAGCTACGCTCAGGAAAGGGACCCTGCACCTGGAAAGAAAAGCGTGGACTTCACCAGGCCAGCGTCAAATGCTCAGAGTAACTATCGACTGGGAAATCGGCATCGGCTCTCAACTGGAAAAAAGGCAGGCACACTTTGCGCTGAAAAATACTCAAATATGCTGCGCAACGCTGCCTATGAGCATGACGAGCACACCCGGGTAGCGCTCGCTCTTTAAAAGGGGATGATTCAGCCCAACTGTGAAAGCTGGCACTTTGGATGTTCTTCTGCCCCGCGGCGTGGCCCCAAAAAGTGGCACAGCCCGAGCACGACAGCATCCCGCCCACAGGCACCGCAGAGACAGAAGCTTGGCATCAGCCACCAGCTTCTTTCGTTTTGGAGGTTTATTCCTTCTAAAATATTTTCCTAGAAAATTTGCAGAGGTTTTTGGAAATGCAACGTGCCTCTCCTGGGATGAGAGGTCACCCACCAGCAGAAAGTACGTCTAGCCGATTTGATTTGGCACACTTGTGATGCTGGAGTCGCATAACTCTTGCCAAATAAAATCAGCTCTCTGCTACTCATGTTAAGCTAAGAGTGGCTGAGAGATCAGTGGGTGTTTTACAGAGCGGAGTTGCATGCCACTCTCTATTACTACTTACTGTATTTCCCTCTGGACCATGTGCCCGTATTTTTTTTTTTTACCATGAACAGAATTTAAAAAAAAAAAATAAAAATCAAGTATCAAACAAGTAACAGCTGAAATTATTGAATATAAAACCAAAATTAAGCATGCTCACAACCTAGCCAAGGGGCTCAAGGAGATTTAGTACAATTGTGGAGAAGGTACTTTTAAAAAAAAGTTTAAAAAAATATTCAGACTTTGTAAAAAAAAGGTGTGTAAGAGGCGATGAATGGTTTGAGGAACTGTTATAAATCACATCTTGGAACTAACACAGCCCATGCCTCTTCCTTGATTTCAGGGTCTAATAAAGAACTGGGCTTTGAGAGCCCCAGTTCGAAATGCTGTTCTGCAACAGGTTTTCAGTTGTGACTGAGAACAGGGTGTTGGGAACACTCTGCTGCTTCCTACCTTTGGCGAGTAAATCCTGTACACTTCGCTGAGGCACCAGATTACCAGGAACTTACCTTGGCTGTGTGCAGAAGTGGAGTTGAAAAGATGACAGAACTACTAATAGACTATAATTAAAAGAGGAAAAAAATTAAGAATTCATTCTCTCCTCCCCCCAGATGTGGACTCTTACTCCGATAAAAAGTACCACAAGAAACTTTCGCCAAGTTAAAGACCTACGCTTATAAATTAACTGTAGCTGCACAGAAGCGATTGCTGCTTCTTTTCCTGGAGCCCCTTTAGCGTGGCCTTTCCAGACTCTAGAAATTAAGCGTCTTAATTACAACTACAACAACAGACGACCAACGTTCAGCACGGAAACACTACTCACACTGAACCAGAATCCCTGAGAGAGCAAGTTTGAATTTCTCTTTAGCTTCTTCCATCTCTTTCTCATGAGCTGCTTTCTCATTCACTAGTCTGCGAATGTGGCTGTTGGCCGACTGGATCATGGAGTAGAAGTTGTTGGCAGTCCTCCTGTTCACTTCTCCACGCTCTATCCAGGTCAGCAAGGTCTGGATGGCTTCCAAGAACTTGGTGTCATCTGCAGCAAGAAAGGACGCCTTTGTACAACAAACACCTGCATGGCTTTCAGACCCTTTCCCTGGCACGGCTGCACTCTCAAAGGTCAACTTCCTTCGTGCAGCTCATCGCAATGCTCGAAAGCACGGTCTGATCTGAATTCAGGGCCATGCAAAGGAAGGCAGGTCTAACATCAAGCTGGTGGAGCAAGAGGAGGACCAACTGCTAGAAACCTACTGGAAACCTTCATGTGCCTACTCGGATGTACTCTTCCGCGAAAGAAAACATCCGCCAGCTCCCAAAGAATCAGGCCGCTCATGGAACTTAGGCTTCAAAGAAGGTCTTAGGGCTTACACTAGTCCTTTTAACTTGAACAAAAATGGTTTGGAAGAAACTGTTGTACTCAGGTACGGGTTTGTTTTTACAAAAAGACAAACTACTCTGAAAAGAGATGGCATGGGGAGCTGCTGCGTGCTGGCTGAGGGCTCAGTCCCAATGGGCTCTGCACCGTCATTTCAGCTCGGCAAGATGACCACTGGAGAACACCAATCTCTGTCCCAGCACCTGCACAGAAGGGCGGCCGTGGCCCACAGAACCACTTACCTTTCAGTTTCTCGGCAACAACGCTGCACTCGTGGTCGGAGTAATGGACAACAGGAGGTGGGGAGGGCGGGCGGAAGCGCTCCTCTTCCAGCCTCCGGCGATGGCGCTCCTCTCTCGCCAGCATCCGCTGCTTACATTCCCACTCGTACAGATCGTCCCGAGCCTGAGCAAAGTCCACGTGCAGGCGCCCAGTATCCTTCTTGTCAGTGCTGGAGCCCAGCCTGATGCGATAGCCTGGCAGTGATGACAACAACGCTCAGGGAGGACAGGTGACTTACCCCAGGCTCCAACCACCCACCACTGCCCGTCTCTCATTCCAGAGCCAGAAAGCCCCTGAAAAGAAGAGTTTACTGAAGAGTTTAGCGCACAGAGAGCGATGCTGGTGAAGGAAACGCTGTTAGGGGCGTTGCTGCTACCTGCCTGAGTTTTTCACGTGCTAGGCAAGATCTTACATGGGCTGTTCTGCCTCTAAACGAGAGCGGGTACTGGGTCTCGAACAGCAACCGCAATTGTACGCGGGACTAAGCCCCACCATTCACGCAGGGATAGCAGAACTGCCTCAGATCCCACTTTTGCAAACTTCAGGAGCTGGGAATGGGAAGGGGGGAACAAGAGAGGAGACATGGCAAAGACAGCACCAGATGGATGGCAGTAATCTTTGGAACAGCCCTTGTCGTCCGGTGGGAGCGGGAATAAAGTCAGCAAACATGCACGTCCGCTGTGTGGGAACTCTTCTCGCCAGCACGGTTTGCAGGACTCCTTCTCTGGAGTTTCACATCAAACGTGCCAGGAGGCTTTCCTCTGTGATTAAGAACAGCACAGGTGGGATGCACGGAAGAAAATCTGAACTACGGAGAGACTTTGTACAAAGAACAAACACATGATTGCATGTGGAGGACACGGATGACTGTGCACGACTGTGGCTTTGGGCAGGAGGAACTGTAAGCAGAGAATGCCTGCGGCTAAAGAAATTGGTTTGGCCACGTAGAAGGGGCAACCACAAAGAGACCCTGCTCTTACTAATGGGCACTGCAAGTCTAACTCAACTCAACAGTCTCTGGAATGAGACACAAGGCTTGCAATCAGTCAAAACACAATACAGAGAAGTTGCCGTTATTTTAAACGGCAAAGAGCATTTCCCTCGCTTATCTTGACAATCTCGCCTCTCTGGAGAGAGTACGGGCTTTAGAGGCAGTACACTGGTTTGCTAATATACTGAAAGAATGAAATCGGAAGGGATTTTAGTGTGGAAATAGCAAGTATTACTGTATTTTTCTAGAATGGTAAAGAGTCAGGTGGAAAGCCCCGGCTGCTCAGGGTGGATGTAACCAGCCCAGCAAACGTGGGCTTGGCTGGAAGCCCACAACCTGCCAGCCACACAGTTTGCAAACACCAACCACGAGGTCTCTGTCCTCCATGAAACAAACCTCCTAAAACCCTGCGGATGCAGAACAGGGGCTCCCTAGGCAACAGGGGCCCAGGAGTTTCAGCTCTGACTAACAGGGAAACAAGTACTGATAAAAGTCAAGCACACCATCCAGTTAACAAGCAACTGAGAGCAAATGCAAATTTTTATAGGCCTCTTAAGCATCATCTACAGAATCTGCTGAACATGTACCCAGGTAAGACAGGGATGGACCCTGTACCTCACGCCAGTATTCTGCAGAGGTTTGCAGCACCCGAGGTAACAAAGCATTGCTATCTTTCCTATCAGGAGCTGTTTTCATGTATTTAAGTAGAAATGCGATAGCAGCAGAAAAAGAGGCAAACTGACACAACACAAGACAAATCTCCCAATGGCACCAAAGCCTGTCGTTATAACTACAAAGTCATGACACCTCTGTCCCAGAGCTTTAAGCTGCCACCTGAGACATACGTGCACCTACCAGACAGATAAAGCGCCTTGTCCACCATGAACTCCTCGGCAAAGCGGATATGACAGAAATTCTTCTTGCTCTTTCGAATAGCTATGACTTCCCCACACTGTTCGAACACTTCCATAATGATCTGCTCGGTTCCGTTTTCCGGCAGCCCTCCAACAAACACCGTCTTACACCCTGGAGGCCTCTCTCTTGTTGCTGGAGGGGGAAGATCTGAAGAGAGTGAGAGAGAGAAAGCAGTCCAGGTTAGCTTTTGGGTTGTCAGCACATGCTCCTTTCATCTGCCCGCCTCTCCCCAGAGATGACCATACCTTCCTGGCTTCCTTCAAACATCCACCTACCTACGCTGCGTTCGACTCCACCAGGCAGCAGATCTATAGCACTGCTGAGGTGCTGTATGAGAATAAGCACGTTTACCAGCCTGTTTCCAGAAAAGCTCGGAGCCTGAAGCCCTCCAAACACTCTCCCTAAGGCAAGCAAGGCTCACTGAGCTCCTCTCGTAGAACATGAGCAGCACCAGGACCTCGAAACTTTGCTTGCCAGCACCTAGTCATAGTGACTGACCCCAGAGCAATGTAATGGCTCTTCTCTCATATACACATTTTTATATATACATATATACACACACATACATATTGCTCTACAGACAGGCAGAAACAGGAGAAAACATCACTAGACAGTTACGTGGGTTAGGTGGGAAGAGAGTGCAGCTTTTGCAGTGAATGATCTCCTTCACAGCAGGCATGTCCGGAGGGATGGGAGGGGGGACTATCCCCAAGCCTGGCATCATGGGGTTGATCGGGGGGATTCCAGTCATCATCCCGAGAGCAGGATCAAAATCTAAATGGGGACAAGAATAAGGGTCAGGTAGTGGTTTGGACTCATACAGCAACTGTTCATTCGGACAGCAAACGGAGTGCTCTGCCCACACGGGCCAGTGAAAATGAGCTGAACAAGCACTAGAGAGGGAACACCACAACACGACTCACCAGGACTTTAGATTTGTGCCCTTATAACAACTTTTTAAAAACTAATTGTTGATTGCCTCAGCCAAATAAATTTTCTCTGTTCAAATAAGCTACTTCCTTTTCCACCCTGTAGACACGATCTCCCGTCTAGTGTCAAAACCTTCCCCATACAGTTTATCCACATAAAGAAATCTGTGGCACATGGAAACAGTGTAAAACCTGACCCCGTCTGGTTTCATTAAGTAGTTTAATAGCACAGACAGCTTGTGACACGGGGTTACGGGCATCACCTTGCAAACCAGACAAGTGTACTGATTTCAGCAAGTCGATCTTTAGACAGAGCCCCATTCCACACACACACACACAAATATTTTGCTCCTTCTACAACATTCTGAGTTGTTTGTGTTGGGTGCAGACCTCCTGATCTCAAAAGGATCAAAACGAACATCGCTCACGAGCCTTCCCCTGTTCTTACAGCAGGGAATGGGAGACTGGCTTCAAACCCGTGTGCTCTCCTAGGACAGACTGCTATTGATTTTTACTCGACAGAAGCATGTGAGCAGCAGAATGACATGAGAACAACACCCCCACAGCAAAGACAAATGTGGAACGAGGCCTAGGGGACAGAAGAGTGCAGACAGCATGCAAAACTTACAGCCAGTTAAGTGGTGCTGTTAGTTAAACACAGTTTGCACAGCAAACCATCAGCTCTCTGCCGCACAAGCAGAAATAGATTGCAGAGTGCTGCCCAACAGAGACTCCCTCCCCAGGTGAGCGGGCGGTTGTTCAGGCAAGAGGCAGCATCCTTCTCAAGTGCTTAATGCAGTAAAGCACTGAAACAGTAACTTCATTTTGGGATTTTGATGCACAAGCATCCTGCCCTGCTGAGAAAGCAGGCACAGCCCAGCTCTGTTCCTACAGCAGCTCTCTAGGACGTCCTGGGCAGGACGGCTACTCTGCACTACAAGATGGTCATTTCTGGAGCAGAAACCTCCATTAATTTCTGCCATATCTTTTTCTTGCCCTATTGCTTTCCTCTTCATCTCCCTCCCGCCCTTCCTTTTAAGCAGTTCCAGTTCAGCTTAGAATAACGTGTTACTTGATATCCCTGGTTTCCCGAGCTCCGCATGGGACTCTCCTCCTGCTGGTCCTGCAGAGTATCTAGAGGCACCCCACAACAACCATTGTTTGCATCAAAAAAACAGGTATTCTCATTTACTCTGAAATTAATCGTACAACACTGGCCTCTAAATGAATCACTTGCAGACATTAATGCACTTCAAACACAGCTTATTAATGGTTTTTGTACGCAGCAGGCATTTATCTAACTCAACTGAAATAGGTTCTTCCCAAAGACGCGTCCGAAAGCAAGGCTGGGCACAGTCTGGAGAAGCTCACGTACCAGGCAGGAGGGGCTGTCCCGTCATGCCCATGGGAGCCATCCCCAGGTTGTTCATCGCCGTGGTCCAGGCAGTTGGGTCTGACATTGGCAAGCCCATCGGGACAGAGTCAAGGTTTAGATTTCTGCCACCATCTGCTGGGATGAAAAGAAGTGATTAACAGCTTAGTGCATATCTTAACCCTTCTGCAGGGCGTACGTCGCCCAGCAAGGCTCTGCAGTATCAGCATCCAAAACCAGATATGAACCTAACACATAGGAAAGAGTCAAATGGAAAAAAAAAACCCAACCAACCAACCAGTGCCGTCCCTCTGGAGCAGACGACACTTTACAGAAGCAGGGTCTATGAAAACACTGTCTTGCAAGAGCATCTAAAGATGGTTTATTCACTCCAATCGACAGCTCTGAGGGGCCTTAAAGGAATGATGATTAAAGGTAAGGGATACGCTTTGATTCCTCCCAAGAGATTTATGAACAAAGGCAAACATTCAGCAGGTATAAATTGCCACGATTGCACTGGATTTAACCGGGATGGCTGGTCTGTTCCAGCAGACAGTACTTCCCCAGACGTTTGGAGACGTGTCTCTGCCCTCCTAATAGGGGAAATGAAGCACAGAATGACATCATGCTGCTGACAGCAGCAGTACCAGTGCTATTTACTCAAGGTCTAGCAGAGTTATCTGGCAATCCAGGTGGAACCATTAACATTGTACAAACATGTGGCTTAATTAAGCATTCAAATCTTCTTCAGTGATTTGGCTGGGTCAGCCATGCCTGCAGCTAGTTCCTTCCATGTACCACCAAGACAAGGCTTGTTCTTTTCATTTGCAGAGGTTTTAACAAGAGGTGCCCACACGCAAAAATATCTGATTTCAAAAAGAAAAAATAAAATGCTTAGCACGAGGTTAACTCTGCACTGGAAAAACAACAACAAAACAGAACTAAAAAACAATCCCCACAAACTTTTTTTTTCTTCTTGTGGAAAAAACACAGAGGGACTCATCCACAGCCAGTGCCCAGGGTATTTTTCTGCTGAGGAGAAAAGATAAAACTTGAGCTAGCTGCCCAAACCAGAGCAGGGCCACCAAACCTGGCCACCCACAGTCGCAGAGCTGTCCCACACGCTGTCTTCCTGGTGAAGCTTTCATGAAATGAATGCTTGTTGGAAAAAATTCTGGTTCCTTTGGGACTTGTATAAATCTCTAATCCTCAGCATTCTCTAATTATGTATAGCATCTCCCTCGGTTGTGCTGCAACCAACCAGCTCTTGCAATCTACAGCCCACCTCTCCTGAGAAAAGCCAGTGCCGAGCTGTCCCCGTTTTGTAACTCCTTTGTTTTGGGAGAGCTGGGACAAGCCTGAACTTCAGTTATGACCGTTCCTCTGTCAAGGTGAGAATGCACAGGCTACCAGGTCGGGCAGGAAGAGAGAGAAACAGAGAATAGCTTTGGCTGCAAGGAGATACCTTAGGGCAATTCGTCTTAGTTGAATCGAGAAATGAGGATGTAGAAGGGTGAACAAGGCAGACATTGGTAACAAAAGAAGCTTATCAGAGATAATCTAGAGAGAAAAATAGAGAGCAGCTGCAAAAAAGAATATTTTCAAGGGACTATAAAGGACCGAGTTCATTCAAACACAAATGGGAGGAGAGCCATCAGAAGGACAGGGTAAACCCTCGGTCAAGAGGCTGCACTCCACACTCCAGCGGAGCTCTCCTCTGCCCTCACCATCGGCATCTCAAAACCATCCCTCAACTGTGCTGGACTACTGTCTGTAAAGTTCCAGATTTTCCTTCAAGTTTCCTTTAAAGGATTTTCTCTTCAGGGAGCTGGACTTTACCCAATTACATTTCAACCTCTCCTTCTGCAACCGTGTGCTCTGCTCATCGCCTTCCTCGGCGAGGAAGAGAATGGCACCGCTGCTCCGGTCCAGCCTGGTCCTTCCCCTCCCGCACCTGGTGCCTCTCTACGGAAGAGTTACACGACTAAGTCCCACAGAGTGCTGTTTACACGACGTGTGGGACATCTCCTCTTCACAACACGAGCAGATGCCTCATTTCCCCAGTTGCACTGGGAATTGCAGTTTTCAGCCACTATATAATCTGTAAACACATGATTCCATCTGGGTTTTTTCCAATCACTGTGAGAAATACAAGGAACGTTTCTGAGATACCAGCTTCAGTACGACTCCTAGATCTGATATCACAACATGATAAGCTATTGTGGTCCATTTAACAATTTGCTTTTATTACATTATCTCAAACATGAATGTCACCAGTCATCCAGCCTGATCTGCCTTATTATGCTTTTCATTACAGTCATGCTTTTAATATGGAGATATTGTCCAATTAGAAAAAAAAAAAAAGGATAAATCTATTAGGACAGGTATAGAGATTCCACAAGGCTTAAAAAAAAAAAAATTATACAAAAGTTGCTTTTGTTTTGCATACGAACAGCAACAAGCACTTGCCCAAAGCCATGCAAGCACAGAACTGTGAACACCAGTCTGACTGCAAGCGGTACCAGACCACCGCTCCCTTTCCATCTGTCCACCTCGGCACAGCAGCTATTTTCGGTCCATGCTAACGTGGGTGCCGTCTCTACTGCCAGCCCCCGAGCTGCTACTCGGCTCACCTGGAGGAACGTTTGCTCTCTTCCTCTTCTTGCCCGGATCGCTTCCATTCTCGGCTGGGCTTTCCGACACCCGCGGGCCTGCAGCACAGCCAAATTGCAGAGATTTGCCGTTGCTAGCAGGATCAAAGGACAGATGGTTTAAGCCTAAAAGAGAAAAATATACTCAGAGATTTTCTTTAAATTGGTTTGCGATGCTTCAGGACCACAGTAATAAGAGAAACGCCCAGCCCCAGGCACAAGCAGCCCTTCAGGTGCCTGGAGGAATTGTGCCTGATCTTAACGTTACCCTGATACCACTTTAAAATAGTACTCTCAAACATTAATCCTAACACTCACACAAATCAAACCGTTTGATACCGTAAACCACGGGTGCATCTCCCTGGTGTTGTACAGTATTTCATGTTTGGACACTCAGAGGCCAGAATGTTTTTTTTCTATTTTTTCCAACCACAGAATACATTTTTAATAGTTACTTAAGTTTCACCCAATTTGTCACCAGTTGTGAATTCATCTGGAATTATTTACAAGCAAAAAACAAGGCACGTCTTAAATGATCTTCAAAAACGTACAGCGCTATTGCAATTTTTATTCGAGGAGCCTGCCTGGAAAGCAGTTGCTCTCCCTCGGAGCTGAGGAAGGATGCTCTGCCGTGCTCAGCCCCGAGGATGAGAGCTCACAGACCTCGCCGACTGGACCAAACCCATCCTCAATCGTGGGATGGATCCACTGTCAGAGCCCAGATACACACAGACCCAGGAATACCAGAATTAAGTTTCAAATATAGTGCAGCTTTTAAAATACTCACTAACTGTGCACTCTGAAATATCAAGTAACCAATAGCCTGAATATTGCTCAAAAATTACTTAGCTGATCACTTGGATAAAGTGTTTTTTTGTTTCCTGGCAGCTTTGAGTTTTTCCTCATTCACAAACGTTCCCATCCCTACACAGGACAAGTTACTCCGGCGTTGAGCCCAAGTTTCACAGGAAATATCCAAGCACGTGTTTACCACCCAAGAAAAAGCAACAGTTAAGAAGCAAAAGTAAGGAGAAATACGATGAAGCAGAACAAAAGCTGCCAGAAGTACACACTGGCCGGTGTGATGGTTTTCACACTACCCCCAAACGTCCAAGCACTTCAGCAACACGGAGCTGAAGCCTGGAGTTCTGCGTGCGGAAGTTTCAGACAACCCATCAGGTGAAGGAGCGCGCACCAGGAAGGAGGCCCCGTTGCAATGCTGACGGCACACGGTCCTGCCGGGCTCCTGCAGCCTGACAACTGCAGCCCTCCGGTGGTTTCTCCTCCTGAAATACCTCCATTGGAGTGTGACTCCTGACATTGTCCCACCTGGCTGACCAAAGCTGGAACTATCTTCAGTGGCCTCTTCACCATCCCTGTAAGGTGTCTACATCCATATCCCCACCCCCTGCTTCCTAGGAGGCAAGGGTAATGAACGTTGGCCAACCCTCACTGTCAAGGCACATCAGCAGGAGAGAAATTCAGAGAGAAACCAGACCAGGATTTCGGTCTCTGCTCCCATCTTCTCTCCTGTGAGCACCCCGAGTACAGTTTCAGGCGTCTATAAGAGCTTTGAAGCCCAATGTTGTTTTCCAGCATCATCCTACCACAGCCAACTGGTTGTTTAAATGGTTACAGGATCTCCCTAGATGATCCCAGTCACCCTGCAATGAAAATCAAAAGATTTACAGGAAAACTCAGTCATGGTGGAAATAAAAGATGCAGAGGAACAGCGTTTGCTGATGTGGTAGTTGATACAGTGGAAGCAGGGAAAGGAATAAGTTTTTTTGACACAAGAGGCATTTGAATGAGACAGCTTTAAAGGAACGGTCAGTTTGGGTTATAAAAGACCCATTTGGGAAAATATTTTGGAGTTTTTCCTAAGATCACAAGAGAAACAAAACAAAAGTGATACTACAGAAGCCCAACCGTATGGCTCACCAAACCCAAGGCAAAACCTGTCCACAGATCTGCGATGGACAAATAGCAGGTGATGGTCAATAAATTGCACTTATGCACCAGCAGAATGCAGCCCCAACCATTCCTGGCTCTCTAAAACGGTCTGCTTAAAACTATAGGTAATGAGAAAAAAAGTACTTTGTAAACAATTCCAAATTAGCAAAGGCTTCAGACATAAAGCTTCAAGTATGGAGGTAATCACAGTGAGTTTGAGAGAAGTATACTGCCCTTAACTGAGCACCAAGTTCATTATTCCACCAGCCGTCATATCCAGCGCTTGCAGGGATGCGCAACTGAAGGGACATTAAAACATCCAGTTGGGTTTATCTTTGTCTCAGCAAGCTCACTCTGAACAGTCAATGGAAAACCCAACCCAAACAAATCCTTTTTGTGGACCCACACGTAGCTGGTTTTATCACTTTATTGCTGCTAAAGGGTGCCTGTGTTCTGGGGGGGAACGAGCAGAACTCCAGGAGAACCAAAGACAATTATACTGCCGCAACGCACTGATGGGCTGAGGCATTCGTACCAAACCTTTCTCTAGACACACTGCAGCATCGTGATTTCTATTCTAGAGGACTCCACTTCCAAGAACTTGCTAACAAACATGGTTGCTGTGCAGGGCTGTAAATAGACAGGGGAGTGGATAGAGAAGGGCTCTTCTCTTCGCTACTGAAAGGTGAGAACACAAGGAACGTCCAGTTCAGCTGGCAGCAACAATAGTCATGCCCGACTATGCGGGATGCCTACAGTGCTGCTTCTTAAATACCCCAAAGACAAAATATCACTGCGGTCATGAGGGCTCAGGAAAACAAATCTCAAATGCAGCAGGTTAAAAATAGAGGGAGGCCACACACAGTGAAGAAACAGGGAGAACAGAAAGGAAGCAATTGTAAGGTTTATCTCTTATTATCCAGCTGATAGAAAAGGCAACAAGAAACCTGAAAGTGTGTTTTCCCACGCTTGGGCGCAGGGAAGGATGCCCTGCTCCGGCTGAAGATGACACGCCACGCAGCACGACTCAGCCCCTGGGTGCAATGCACACCTCGGGAGATTACCTTCTAACCCACTGAGGGGCAGAGGCAGCTACTTACTCCAAGTATTTCCATCATCGGTTTGAGCTAGGATGCTTGATCCTGCTCTGTGGTACAAGAGGAGCACTCGGATGCTGCATCTGCTCTGACAACTGTGCTGGGGAGGCAGCTGTGTCCAGCAGAGGTGAGCTAACAAGGAGTGAAAAACCACTTGTGTTCTTTGGAAAAAAAAATTTATTAATGTATTATGGAGAAATAAAACCAGATTCCTTAGCTACAGGAGAAAGACTGGGGTCTACAGGAAGCAAAGGAAGTTCTCAGCTGTAGGGCAGCACCCTGCCACTTGGGTCGGGAGTCAAGGCGCAAGAAAGTGCCTGAACCAACTGAGCAGCTCCTGCCAGCCCCGAAGGGGGGCAGCCCCGCTCCCCACTGTCCAACGCCCCAGGCACCCGTGCCAGCCCCAGGGACCCCCGTGATCTGATGCAGCTCACGCCCCAGGCAGAAATTACTGCAGCTCTGGGGAAGTGGATAACGCTCTGGTAGGATTAGCGTATCCAAGTTGCTCACCGAAGCTCCAACCCTAACCTGACATACATAGGAAGGAGCAGAGACGGACCCACAAGTGCTTTTAAGTCTTCAGCGTCAGAGCCCGCGCCCCGACTATCCACCGCCTCCCCACTGCAAACAAACACTGCAGAGCTGCGAGCCAGCGGGCAACTGCGAGCCAGACACGTCTCTCCTGCTTTCAGCATGCAGATTAACAGGAGGGGACCTATAAAAGGAGGAGAAGAGACCATGGTGACAGAGAACTGAACAGTAATTAATAAGTACTTGTTTCACTTCTTGTCTTATGTAATTTCTACCTGAAAACATCCAGAACTCAGCGCTGGCATTAAACACTGCCCCAAAGGCAGCTACCCGAAGAGCAATTAAAAAAAAAAAAAAAAAAGTATGTTTCTGGAATTCAAGCCCTGCGAAAAGCCCAGGAGGGCAGCTCCGTAATTAAAAGCATTCTCCTCCCAGTTATCTCCTGCACCAAAAGGTCAGCCTGGTCATGACAACTTGTTTAAACAGCTGGCGAGGAGCAAAGGGGAAGGGGAGGCTGGTGCAACTGCCAGTACAACGCTCTTGAACAGGCGTGGGAACACAACTGCTGAGTTGGTGACCGGACAGACGCTGTCCCAAGGCTCCCGGAGTCGTTCCCAAGTTAGGGGGATTAGCAGTAGCAGACTCAGCCTGCAGCACAGTCTCTTCCAGGTGTTACATGTCATTAGGAGGAGATGGTGTAAGGAAATCTCAAATCAGCCCCTCAGTCCCTCTCCTCTCGGCTGATCTTAAATTCCACCACGGCTCTAAGAACCCGTCAAATCTGCTCTGCAGCACGGGGGCGAGTTTGCAGCACCGACACACAGAGGGACCCGCAGCAGGGCTTGGGAAACACCCTCCAAAAGGAGTCCTGCCAAGGTTGAAACAGGACTGGTCGCCTAAAAGAATGAAGCTCATCACATTCAAGAGGACGAGGAGGACATGAGTTGCAACCCCAGCAAGGAACACGTCTCCGTGTTCACCTTGTGTTACCTGCCAACGTCCTGGGCTGAGCAGCAGGCCAGGAACCACTGGTACCCACCCGCAGAGCTGACTTTTTCAAAGGAAGAGTGACACCAGAAAAGGCTGCAGTGAAGGAAGAGCCAGCTCTTCACTTGGACTTGCACATGTCAAAGCAGTCACACAAGTTTTTAATCCAACGTCACTTAATTCAAAGCCAATCTTCCTCGCTAGCAAGAAAAGGCCTATTGCAGAGTTAAAACTGTTAGGTTATGTGATAAAAGCTCACCTGCACACGCACAGAGGAGCGGAGAGAGACAGTGCCGGGTGGGGAAACCTGAATAATACCCAACAACTCCTCCCAGGCCCATCACAGGGGAGCCACTGATAACTACCTCTGGAACAGCTAGGCTCAGTCTCATCTTCTAACACTCCTTCAAAAGCTGATACCACGTTGGACATACTCCACTGTGCTGCTCAAACACAGTCTTAAGCCTTAAGACGAGAATGCCATCTTCAGGGGAGGGGTTCCTCCTCCAGCTTGGACATAGAGGCAGATTGACTCTAAACTGTGCCAAAGCTGGTGCTCTACTCCATAAAAATAAACGCTACCCAAAAATAGGTATCAGTCTGCAATGCACCTCCGTCCACTGACGTCCAGTGTGAGGTCAAGAACTACCTAAAGGATGGGGACGCGCTCAGCTCACTTCAACAAACATATTTTTACCTACCAACATGTGAGGCACGTGAGAGATGTGGGCAAAATCTAGCCAAAGCATCATAAAGACAACCAGAGACACTCCTGGGAGAACCGACTGCGGGCTTGCTCCAGCCACTTCATGAATATCCCACTTCCAAAAAATTTATTATTTATGGTCTCTCCATTAAAAGTAATCAGATATGCTCTCTAACAGATGCAACACATGATCCCCAGACGTGAATGCGGCAACAATTTTTGTGCTGGTACAAATTCACGGTGTCAGATTAATGCTCAAAGGTGACCACGCAGGGTGTGATTAAGGCAGATCCGTGTCCCATCCAGCCATGGTTTAGGTCGTCCTATTTGAGGGACCACACCAAGATCAGCAAAAAGGTCAGTTAAAACCCTCGTTTTGTTCCCACTGGAGGATCTGGTTTGTTTTCAACCTCAAGCCATGTTATACCGGTCGTGTCTTACAGGGCAACCTTAAAACAGCCACACCAGTACAATGAAAGGACGAGAGTACGAACGAAACCAAAAATTATTATATTGCTCTCAGATTTGCAGAATAAGTGATTGACTTCCCTACTGTGTTTTTTCCAACTGATACCTCGCAGGCCAGCAACGCACTTTGAGGCAGCAAGGATTTCTTCCTGTGAGTCCCTGCACTAGGACGTAAGATACAAAGAGCTAAAATGTGATTGCTTCAAATCAAGCTTCATGTCCAAAAACATACCAAACTGCATGAGGAAAGGAGGACAGTTTGCACCCCTGCTGTGAAACCTCATTCCAATTTACAGCTTTTTTTTCTTCCAAGACAATTATTTCTCAACACAAGAACTGGCTTAGAGCCACCCTTCTCATTTAATACACTCTTCCCCAGTGCTAAACCTCTACAAAAGGTAGAAATGGGACTTTCTTGGTTTTAAGGCTAACTATCTGCATTTACAGCTTCATTATAGCATGCAGAGCACATGGTGTAAGTGCTCTGAAGAGAAGCCCACCATTGTCCTTATACAGCCTCAGACTATGATTCCACAAGTCAGAAATATTCAGAAGTTACAGAAAATGGAAGCTGATGAGATCATGAACTGCAACATATTTCTCTTTGCAGGCACAGGCTGGAAGCTGAGTATCTCCTTCACAAGCCAACAAAAACAAATGTATTTTCTGGGTAGTGCTGTCTAGAAACAGTGCTAGAGGATGCAGTTATTCTTAGTCCTGCTCACACGCGAGATCCTGGTAGCTCCTCCAACAAGGTCTTCCAGGACCCCAAGACCCACTTCCAGAGGCACTTTGCCCTGGGTTTTGCTGCAGGCTCCATAAGCAGAGAAAGCCAAAAGCTACTGCTGATGGTCACCAAGTCACCTTCCCCTATAGAAACATTCCTTTGCCTCAGGAGACAGGTCTGCACCCCTGCGAGGGTGGTTACGGGGAGCAGAAAAGGTGCCTGTCCCAAGAGCCTGCCCACAGCCCGAACAAGGCTCCGCTCCACCACCAGCTGGGAGGCTCCAGGCGCAGGCACCCGCGGCAGCAGCTTCGTCTCCAGGGTCCCCGCGACGGGACGAGTACCATCCACACGCACGTTACGGCACACGCAACACGTAGAAGAGAAACCTCTTGGGAAAGCTTTGCTCTCACTTCCCCAAGATGAAGAGGGTAAACGACCCATGAAGGAAAAGGGCAGTACTGCAAAGCCGGCAATGGAAGCCGTACAAAGAGCGGGGACCTCGCCTGCTGCTCTCCTGCAGCATGGAGCTTGCTCCAAGAATTAAACCAAGCCAGGGAGCAGATTTCCAATGCACTTCAGAGTAAGAAACTCCTCATGATGTCGGATTTTCCACACTAATATCGGTAAACGCCACGGACAGCAGCCACCTTCAGAACCGATTGCCTTTCTTCTATCATTTCTGCGCGCTGCTGTTCAGCTTGAGCTCTGAGCACATCCCGCTGGATACAAGGAACGTGCAGAGAAGAAAGCTGAAGCTGCAGAAAAGCTTTTCTCCTGGGCACAGAGCAAGATAAGAGCTGGCAGAATCAGCCAGTACGACTGCGAGGCACGAACACTTTTCCTCCGACCTTAACGAAGCATCCTTAGCTATTTTGAGCTGGCTGCTCAGGAAGGGAGGGAGCACCAGCACAGGAGCAAGCCTCGGGGTTTTACTCAGCTTTCCTGAGGCTCTGGGGAGAGGCAGCCAGGAAAGGCAGAAATCAGCAGATTTCTGCATTTGCACTGAAGTGCTGTGCAGAAGCTAAGGGGGAGGAAGAGAAAAATTAGGGTTTTCAGTGAGCGTCAGACTGGTGTCAGCATTTCTAGGGAGCCATACATAGCACGGGTGTTAGCGTGCCCTTCACCTCCAAGCACACCCAGTGTGTGTCTCCAGGGATTTTTAGGCAAATGAATTTTTAGGAGCAAGAGATCAGGAGCTGCCATAATGCAGTGACTAAACGTTTAAAAATAAAAACTTTAAAAAAAATAAGAAAATCAACCTGGACTAGAAGATTCTTCACTAGAAAAAAATGGATTGAGGAAAACAGTGAAGATGCCTAAAGACGAGCAGGAAACGACTGTTGGCAAATCCTCTCACTCAGCAGCGGGGTGCTGTCGGTGGTCTTCACCTCTGGAAACAGATGCAAAGTTGTGTCTCGGGGCAGATGCACGGCAGCCTCCCGCTGTCCCAAAGAGCATTAACAACGCAGAGCCCCGCGTACCCCTTCGGGCAGGTACCGATTCGGGTCCGTGCTGATGCTATATATGGCTGTAGCTTTCACAGCACACGTTTCGAAAGGGCCTGGAGGGGGACAGGAAAGATCTCAATGTTCCAGGCATAAATCAAGGGAAGTATCTACCCTCACCGGGTCCCGTGCCAGACCCTGGACAGGACTTCATTTTGCAAGCGCTAGCTCCTGCTAACAGAGCTTGGCCCTTTGCCTTAACGACCAGTGAGAAAAAAAAAAAAGAAATCAGAAGTCAGAAATAGTCAACAACGTGGACTGAAAAGCACTGTTTTACGGATCGTTCCTATTACTGAGAGCTGAACCTGCTGGCAACACTTCTACCCCCAACACGGGTTTGTGCAGCTCGCTGTGCAAGGCTCCTGTGATTTTACAGGAAAACAGCCCTCCAACAGGGCTTCCACTTCCAGGGTTTTTGCAAAATCTTCCCTGCTGGGTTTACTAATGTTCAATCAAACGACACCAGGAGCCTAGCACTGCTTGAGGCACACAAACCAGAGACAGACGAGGGAACCGCACGCTCTGACAGCAACCTCGCATTGCTCCAGTCAGGCACTCGAATGGTTTTCTTGACATCCAACTAGTTAATAAAAAGCGGGTACACAAATCTCTCCCCAGTAACTCAAAGAAAAAAAAAACCTAATAGCAAGTACTCTTGACACTTTCACATGCCTAAAAGCATTTTAATGATACACTTAAAGACCCCACACAGGTTATGCCCACTTACCAAACTTCTCCCACCCAGCATCAAGAGGAACTTAAGAAATGGGCTGACACAGGCTTTACTATAAATATGGGTTTACCTTTGGCCAACACTGGCAAATACACGACGTAAGTGTTGCTCAGCCTGAACAGGGGTCCCTTTTCTTTGCTGCATGTTTAGAAATGCACTTTAGAAATAAGCTGGATTCCAGGATCTGCCACCTGATTACATTCTGGCGGTTTTCAGCTCTACAGAAACACACTTTAGAAGAAACCAAAGTACGGAGCATCTGCAGTAATCAATTAGGAAAGAGAAAAGAGCAAGGAAGGGAAAAGAGAGAAGATATCGAGGCTTTGAAGTTACATTTCGATACCAACCATTTGCTTTCCCAGAGTATTTCCCAGGTTCAAAAACTACTGTTGGGCTTGCACACTCGTTTCGACTGTATTCCTGGCTCAAGTGTCACGGTTAGAGCTTTAGAATCATCACTTTGATCCAGAAGCCGCCCAGGCACGCTGATGAGACCGGCAGGCTTTCGACAGTTACTTCTGTCGACTCCACATAATCCTCTATGCAGACACCACTAACAGGACATTCTCAGAGAAAGGCACTTTCCAGAAAAGCAGGGGAAACACACGCTTTACCTGCGTACTGCACGAGAAACATGGCAAGGTGCTGATTGTATTTCAGTATTTCAGCCAGTTCTGCTGCTCCCAGCTTCTTTGTTTGTTTAGAAGTTGGAGTCCAGGGTTAAGCTCCCACACCCAGTGCAGCTCCACGCAAACCTCCGAGCACAACAGGAAAGTCGGGTCCTAATGACGGTAAAATTATCACTGCGCTGCCCCACGGGCAGCGACAGCCCAGGCACGGGGAGCGCAGGTTGGGACTGGCGCTGGCGAACGGCGGCTGCACGTGTCACCGTCAGTCTCCGGTGACTGACACCCATAACCGGATTCTGGGATGTGGGGGATGGAGGTGGACAAGCAGGTGGAGAAGCGATTAGCAGCAAGTACCTCTGAATTTGCAGGGGATTTCATACATCAATGCCTGTAAGCGCTGGCGCGCAGTTAAACAAGCCCTGTTTGCATGCCTGACATTGGTTGCCTTTGCACAGAAAGATTAAGTTCTGGTAATCCTCGATGGCAAGAGGCACACTGCTCGCTTTCCTTGGTTCTGGAAGCTTGTGCTCAAAAGAAATACTAACTTCACACAAGCTAATTATTCTAGCAGGGCGCTGTGAAGGAGAAAAAAAAAAAAAAGAGACACAAAGAGCCCCTTTCTTTGACTCTGAAAACACAGCGTTCAGTAACACCAAAGGGCTGTCTCCAGTGTTTTCAAGCAAATGGTGTATTTTCATAAATACATACCCACTGCAGCGAAATCATGGAGACTTGACCAAGCCATGTATGAGCTGTGCCCTTTGCTTACCGTTATAACCCAAAACACAAGAAAAAAAATTCTTTATCAGTGCATGCATGCACAATACATGTGGACACAGCAGACCCAGACACTCGAGCACGTTTGCTTCCCCACGGGCAGTGCTCAGTGGTCCTCGCCAACCGCCCCAGCCATCACACCAAACCACTAAATACTCCACGGAGCGTTTGGAGGATGCTGCATGACTCTGTCACACCACCTTCCCTCTCAGCACAACAGCTAGAAATTGTTTTGGGTCAACACTGGGACTTACAGGGGGCGAGCAGCTCGTCCTCCATCACCTGGGTGATGCCCGACCCCAGGCAGCTCATCAGTCACATCCCTCCCCATCCTGCCAACCTCGCTCGCTCACAGAACAAATGCTCAAAAGCTGGCATCTTCAGAAACGTATTTTTGAAAAGCTAGGAGAAGAAACCTGTCAGGCAAAGGGATGCAGGACTAACTGCACAGATCTACGGGGCGGGGAAAGGAAGAAGAGAAAAGAGAAGAAGAAGAGGGCAGTCCCAAAGAAAACTCCAGCAGAGCCAGCAATCAGGATCATCGGAAAATCCTCATGCAAAAACCCGGACGGAAGGGGGAGCGCTGCTCCCCAGACAAGAGCCTCGCAGCGGGGCAGCAGCAGTGCAAGGACCCAAGCGGTTTCGCTTTGGCTGAGAGCGGAGCAGCCGGACACAGTGGGAAGGCGCCGCTTTGGGACGGACACGTTGGCACTGGAAGAATGTCAGCAGAAAAGTTGGGGATTAGGGGAGAAATCTCACACCATCTTTGGAAGGTGCACAGAATGCCTCTCTAGCAACACCTTATCTTTGAAAATTACTCGGAGATTGAACTTCACCCCTTCCACGAGCTCAAGTCACCCATACCAAAAACATGACCTTAAATAAGAAACCCGACCTTACAGTGGCGCAGACAGAGCTTTCACCAACTTAGTGCAGGGGGCTTTTTAATTAGATGTAACAAAATCCCTCAAACAAAACATTAGGGAAGAGAAAAACGAACTGGTCAGCTTCCAGAGCGGAAGAGAGATGAATGGCTGGAGTAAGAAGGAATGCAAGTTCGCTGGACAAACTCCCACCCCAGGTTGCCTGAGCATTTTACCCATTGTCTCACGGCTCTGCAGCAATGTTCTGCAGGCCAGAACAATACGGTGTCTTAATTATTGTAGCGTGCAAGTAAAGTACGGGGGAGCTAGAAAGCGCGTGGACTAACGAGTAATCTATCCAAGGACTAACACGTTTGTGTAACAAGCATGGGGCACTAAAGAACAACAGCACGATCTGAATCTACGCTGCTGTTAGCAGTTGGACCTTGCACACACGGCCGAAATATGAGCAAAATAATTAAAACTGTAAGGAACACAGAAATATAAAGAAGCTTGAGTATAATGCTTACAGAGCCAAATAAACATGTGCAGGCACACATACACGAAATCGTAGTCAAAGGATCATTATGGAGCGGGGCTGTGGGAGAGTTACAGCCCACTGGTAGCGGTGGTTACTGGTATGAGCGTGTCCAAACCTGGCAGCGCTTCCTACGTACAGTCTGGCTGTAGCAGAACGGATCCAGCGCAGGCGGAGTTACACGGCTGAGCATGGCCGAGCCTGCCCGGTGCGCAGAAGAGATGAGAATCCAGCCAGCCACCCCCAAACAAACAGCCACCCCCAAACAAACAGCCACCCCCAAACAGGGAGAACCTGCTGCCACCTTTATCCCCCCACCTCCCCTCTGCACACCAACCACTCTTGCAGCATCTCAAGTGGCCTGCGTAACAGTCAGTCAGTTCAATCGTTTCTTTAAACACGACCCGTCTCTCCCTCCCGCCCTACCTTGTGACATTTTAACCACCACTGAACCCAAAAGGCAGCCTGGAGACTTCCCACCCAGCGCAAACCTTTCAAAGCAGCTTCCCCACCACCCAAAGGCCACCAAGGCACGGAGCCCGGGACCTGTCACCACCGGCAGCAGGTCCCTTGCTGCTCCGGAGGCTCCCACCCGCTTGCCGTTGGCTGTGCCACCCACAGCCATCCCCTGGGGGAGCACCGGGCCGGGCAGGAGCCAGCATCCCCGCCTGGGGCCGGCGGGCCGGGAACGAGAGCTGCTGCGGCCCAGCGAGCCCCGTGGCCGGCGGGCCGGGAACGAGAGCTGCTGCGGCCCAGCGAGCCCCGCGGCCGGCGGGCCGGGGGGCCGCAGCGGCCTGAGAAGCCCCCGGGCGGGGGGAGGGCTGCGGCCTCTCCGCCCCCTCCGAACGGGGGCACCGGGCGGGAGAGAGCGGCAGAAACGGAGCGCACGCCGGCCCCGCCGCCCCGGCCCGCTGAAGCGCTGCAGGCCCAAACCGGAGCCGCCGCCCCGCTCCCCACAGCCTCCCCCGGCGGGCAGCCGCGGGCGCAGCAGGTCGGCCCCGAGCCGCCGCCCGGCCGGTCCCGCCGGGGCTCTCCCGGACTCAGCGAGACCCGGCCCCGCACTCCCCGGCCCCGCACTCACCGCCCGGCCCGGGCCCGCTCCCGCTCCCGGCCCCGCCGCAGCCGCCCTCCGCCAACACGCGCACCGCCCACCGGGCCGGCCGCGCGCCCCCACGCTCCCCGCCGAGGCCGCCCATTGGCTGTCGCCTCGCTAGGGGCGGGGCGGGGCGCTGCGCGCACAGCACGCCGGGACGGTGGCGGCCCCGGTCTGTGGCGGCCCTGCGGCCTTTGCCCCGCTCCCCCCGGGCCGGGCCGGGCCGGGCCGTTCTTCCCTCCCTTCCCCCCCACGTCTGCCCCCGCCGTCTCCTGCAGAGCCGCGGCCTCCTGCCCCCGGCCTCGCCCCGAGCACGGCTGCGTCCCCAGGCGGCCCCCAAGCTAGGGGGCCGGTGCGGGCCGGGGCTGCGGCTCCCCCGGTTGAGCGGCCTCGGGCAGAGCCGGCCCTGGCTACCCGGCCTGGAGCAGCAGCGGCCCCGGGGCAGCGGGAGCAGTTTGTTCTGCTGAAGGGCGGCCGGCGGGGGCGAGGAAACGCTCTTCGGCTTTACCCTCCTCTCCCTCCCCGCCCCCCGGCCTGGGGTGCGCCCGGCCTTGTCCAGCCCCGCTTCTCCCCGGAGCGCCCGGGCGACGCTCGGAGCTCGGCCCGCGGTGGCGAGGAGGTATCCCCAGGGAACGGGGCGCCAGCTCCGGCCTGGGAGCACCCATCCAGCCCCGGCTGGGGGGCGGGTGCCTTGGCCGGGGGTCCCCCGCTGCAGGGGGGTGCTCCGCTTCGAGCCGCACCGCGTCCTCCAGCCGCTCCAGAGCTCGGCAGAAGCGTCCGCTCTCCCATCCCTGTGCCTCTGCCACCAAGGAGCCTCCCCGAGCCGTGATCCCCGCTCGACTCCCCGGGGCTGCGCAGCCAGGGCTCTGCTCCCGCTGCTCGCGACGGCCTCCCGTTCCAGATCCGCGCTCTCATCTGGTTCTGTGCCCTGGCACTAACGCTGCCGGCGGCTGGCCCTGCTCTGGCCCCACGGGCAGCCAGAACCGCGGCAGGGCTGGCAGTCGGCGAGCTCGGGAAGCGGCAAGAGCCCACGTGCAAAGCGCCTCCGTTCACACGGGGTACCCGCTCGCTGCGGGAGGCACGTCGGAGGGAGGCAGAGGATGGCTCCGCTGTTCTCAGAGGCTCAGCGAGGAGGGGTCGGCTTTGCAAACAGCCAGTGGAGCTCAGGCTTCACCGAGAACAGGCAGCAGACGCATCGTACAGAGCGATGACGTGTGGATCCCCAGAACTGAGCCAGCCTGGAGCCGCCCACGAGGCACCAGTCCACCCGCAGAGCCAGGGCTGCTCTGCACGGGCCTTCCCTCGGATCAGCGCCTGCCGTGTGAGATTCGCTCCCAGGCCTTTCCCAGGCAGAGGCGAATGCCACAGAGGGCCTGTTTTGGGGGGTTTTAAAGGCACTCTTATTTTTGCCTCTTCCTCTAGGATGGGGAAGGCCTGAGGGCCGAGGCAGGTTCTGGATGCGCGCTGCATACGGCCTTGAGCCTTCATATCTACCGGTGGGGCAAGGACGGGGTGGAACCAACCGCTAGCTTTTGCATAGCACCTTCCTTTTCAGATTAGGGTACGTTCTTAGCTAAGAAACCTCTTTTAAGGGAAATTTTCTTGCCACGTGGATTAAATGGACATGATTTTATGAGAAGCAATTAAATACCATCATAGCTGTGGCGGGGCCAGCAGGCTGGCCACCGCTGCGGTGTGGCAGGGCGTGCAGGAGTGCTGCGTGCTCCCGTGGGTGAATCGGCGCGTAGGGACCCCAGCAGTCCCAAACCCAACCCCAGGACAAAGCCCTCCCGCAGCCGTGCCTCCTGCTCCTTCGCCACAGCTCCGCGTTCGGCCAGTTACTCATTAACTGACTTTACAGCCCAAGCCAAACAGCTCCAGCACGGCCCGTGCTGCCCCGCAGCTCTCCCGAGCGTGAGCGCTCGCCACACCAGCTCCGGAGCAGATACGGCTGCTGCCAAGGAGCAGCGGGAGCCCTCCCGGTGTCCCCGGTGCCGCGGCAGAGACCCCCGCCCCATTCCCCTCGCCACCTCTCTGGCCGCAGGTTTGGGGGTGACCCAGGCTGCAGCTGTAGCATCGCCAGCTCGGATCAGGACGGGCAGCGACTGGGAGGAGCGCTTGCGGTCCAGGACAGATTTAGGACACGGGCACACACCTCCCAGGCTCTGCCACCTGGGCCAAGAGCCAAAGGCGACGGAGCCGACGCTGTGCGAGCAGCCCTGGCGCTGCAGGCAGAGGGGACGGGGGGTCCTGGCCCCGGGCGGGCGAAGGGTGAAAGATCTGTGGAGCGGGTGCCGAGGGCTCGGTCCCAGGAGACGCAAGGCTGCTCTTGCCGAGGCTCTCCTGGCAGAATCTAACGCGTGGTGCCGTGCACCTGCAATGTGGGGTGCAAAACAGGCCGTGCTGCGGCTCTGCGGGCAGGCTGGAATTTGGCCATGCTGGTGTCCGGGAATTAGCTCCCAGATCGGTCCCACCCCGCCTGTGATCGCCTCCGCAGCCGGCCGGCCCCGAGTTCACAGTCACGATGCAGGAGATGAGCTGGAAAGCCGGCGACAGCCGCTCCTCGCCACGTCAGTCCTGGAGCCGCAGGCAGGACACGGTGGGGAGAGACTTGGTGCCTCTGCCGGGGAAGCGGTGGCGGTTCCCCAGGTGGAGGAGGACTCTCCTCTTCACGCCTGCAGCCAGCCGGGAGAGCTGGAGCCGCACGTCCTTCTGCCAGCAGGAGTAGAGCAGGGGGTTCAGGACGGAGTTGCACAGTCCCAGGAGCCAGAGGTAGTTCTCGATGACTTTGTAGGGGAAGCACTCGGGACAGACGGTTTGCACGACGCTGGCGATGAAGAAGGGCAGCCAGGACAGCGTGAAGCAGCCGATGAGCACGGCGACGGTGCGCATGGCCTTCATGTCGCTGGTGGTGCGGGATGGGGGGCAGCCCCCCGCCAGCCCTGCGTGCTCCACTTCCCGGATATGCTGCACGTGCACAGAGGCAATTTTCAGCATGTCGCAGTAGAGATAAATGAAGAGAAAGAGCGCTGGGAAGAAGCCGACGCAGAAGACGGTGAGCATGTAGGTGGGGTGGAAGACTCTGAAGAAGGAGCACTTCTCGCCGGTGGAGATGTTCTGGAAACCCGGGATGAGGACTGGGAGGAAGCCGATGATGGCAGCAACCAGCCAGAGCCCCACCAACCGCACCCTGACCCGCAGGCCTGTCACCAGCTGGAAATAGTGGAAAGGCTTCCTGATTGCCAGGTGCCTGTCGCACGCAACCAGAATCAGGGATAGGATAGAGGCGGCGGAGGAGGAGGTCACGAAAGCCATTCTCAGGACGCAGAAGATCTGGGAAGGATAAAAGGGCTGGGAAAACTCATCCATGACCAGACCCGTGACTGTGAAGCCAACCATGGCATCTGCAACGGCGAGATTAAGGACAAAATAGAGCCCCTTGGAGCCGCTCTTCTGGATGAGGCAAAGGAGAGCGATGGCCACCAGCGCGTTGGCCGTGATGATGAGCGAGGCCAGCACAGCGAGGATGGCTCCCAGGACTGAGCTAGCCATGGCTGTCCCCTGCGCACCACAGCCCAAGGATGGCACGTCCCCAACGCGATTCTAGGGCATCCCTCACCTGGGGCTTCTCGGCACGTATGGCTCGGCAGCCAGGCAGCGGGCAGCAGCGAGCGCAGCCCCTCGCTCTCCGGGAGCTGCAGCGAAAGCCCTGGGTGCGGCGGCGTCTCTCGGGCTGGGGAGCGGAGCTCTGCTGAGCAGCTGCCTGCCGGAAGGCACCGGTGTGCTCCCAGCACCCGCTGTGCGCACGGCCGGCCCCCCCCTCCCCTCCAGCCACGTTTCCAGACAACCCTGGAGCAGCAAGGTGAGCAGCGAGCGCCTGGGCAGGAAGCCTTCCCGGGCAGGAAGCTGCCACGACGCACACGGGGCGGTGGACATCCCCCGGCCAAGCACCGAGGACCCGAGTGGAGGCAGCGCCCGGCTTTGACGCAGGCGGTGGTAACAGGGAACAAGCAAAGAGAATTCCCAGCGCCCGGCCCCACGGGTACGTGAAGGTGGGAGCTCGCAGGGCTCCTGCGGGGTCACTGCCAGCCCCAGGGCAGCCTCTTCCTGCAGTGACCAAGGGAATGACTCCGATCCCCGGTCGGAGCAGCAGCCGTGAAGGCGACCTGGTTATAACGGGGAAAAGTACTGGCAGGAGACGTCTGCTAAAATACAGATGGAGAAAACGTCTGCCAGCCTGGGGACCCGGCACATCCTTGGCAGGCGCAGGCGGGAGACGGCAGCGCCCTCGGCCAGCGCGGCTGGGAGCCCAGGGCATCCTCGGTACGCCCGGGCCGAACTGCCACAACCTGCAAGGAGCCTCCAAGCAAGCAGGAGCCAGCAGCAGCTGGCGTCCTCTGCCCACTCGTGGCCACGTAAAAGTAACTGGCTGCCACCCCAAAACGGGTCCCCATCCCCCAGAGCCCCCCCTTCTCTGTGCCATCCTTCAGACCCGACGCCTGGCTGACTCCAGGCTCCCTGACGGACCATCTCCGAGAGGGACTTCATCCGTCATCCATCGGCCTCGCTCCTGGGGGCCGCTTAACAAACTGTACCATAACACTTTGAATGCAATATATACACTTGCTACCAATACTAAAGAAAAGGTTATAAATACACATGCTTGCTTTACTAATCGTAAGTGTATTTACCTTACTAATAGTAACTTGTAACAAATTAATTCACGGAAACAGCCTCCGCATCCTTGTGTATCCCAGAATCCTGCGAACCCACCGTCACGTCCCTCACGCTCCCGCAGGGTGGGTGACCCTCGCGGGCTGCGGCCATGACTGCTCCATCCCTTTAAACAAAGTGCCACGAGCCGCCTCTCCTGCCTCCTGAGCCGGAAAAATCCGAGCTGCCAGGAAACGGGGCAGGTTCCTCTGTCAAACAGTAACTGGAGGAGCGCAGGTGGATGGGGAGAGGCTGAGCACAGGGCCCAGGGCAGGACGTGGGTGCTGCGGCGGGGAGGAAGGATGCAGCAGATGTAGGAATCGCGGCTGCGATGGGATGGAGCTGCGGAGCGGGGAAGCCCCTTGGGAACACCCTGGGTCTGCAGTGCAGGTGGCCACGGAAGGGCTCTGCTGGCCTCGCTCCGCCTCCGCCTTTGTTTGCCCAGGGAGACGTTTGGGGAGCATTAGCCCCGATGGGGAGAGGGTCCAAAGCCCACGGGACCAGATCAAGGTGCGGGAGGTCAGACAGAAGTGGCAGGACAGCGGGGCAGAAAGCACAAGCACAAACTGGAGCCGGTGCCCTCCCAGCACAACCCCGCACGCCCCGTCCGTAGCGCTGCGGGAGCTCACCGGACAGCGAGCCCTGCTCCACGGCGGCTCCTCCACCCAACCTCACTAGGACAGAACAGGGATTTTCACCAGACCTTGCTGGGTCAGCAGCCGTCGCTGTGGCGATTCCTCCTTCCCGCCGTGCCCCTCTGCAGCTCACCACCGCTCGCTTCCCGGTTACAACCCTGAACACTTCAAATCCCGCCCGTTAGCGGACCCCGGCAGGCGTTTCCCTTTCATCCTGCATCAGTCCGGCCGCTTTGATGGCTTTCATGAAGGACTTCCTCAAAAGCCTTTTGGAAAGCCAGCCAGACTAGATTAACTCCAGCTTCCTGGTCCACACATTTGCCGACTCTTCAGAAAGCCCCCAGCAGGCTGGAAGCCTGGATTGCTCCTCTTCCTCACCCATCACCCACCAGCTCTTCCAGCACATCACACTCATTTCCGACTCCTCATTAGAATTTCTACCGGCGTGGCAAAGACATCCCGGTCACCGGCTGGTAGTTTTCTGAAAAGAAACCTTCTCTCGAGCCCCGTCCGCGCTTTTGACACTTCCCTAACGTGAGGGGAACTTTAAACGAGAGGCTACAGACGAGAGCTTTGGCCTTTCCAGCCTCAGGACCCCGACAACCCGGGGTGCAGGCGCAGCCCCCTGCTCCCCTCGCCGACCCCCCTGTGCTGCCGCCTCCTCTGCCGCGGTTCAGCTCGAGACCTACCCCCGGCCTCCTCCGAGGTCCCCGACAGGGAACGCCCTCGAGCCCTTCCAAGTAAAACCAGACAACTTCCAGCTCGTCTAATAGAGTCTCTGCTTCCTGGCGCGGCCCTTTTGTCCCTCGGCCGCCCGCCAGCCCCAAGGACTCCCTGGAAGGCTTCTCCCTCCTGTCTGGAAGAGGACGTGCCCTCAGATTTGGGGTTTTTGTCTTGGTACGTGGATGCCTGTGATCCCTCGTTTGGCTTTGACCTGCTTTACTGCCATTTTTATATTTAACATATCGGGGAGCACGTGTATTTCTACTTTCCACGTTCTGGTAGGACTTTGTTTCCCAGGGCCCCCTGAACACCACCTCCGTGTCGGAGTTAAAGCGCCTGGACCTTTCTGTGGGTGCGTGGGGAAGGCCCCACGATGGGATGGATAGTTACCCTATATACCGCGGACTGGAACACTCACGCCTACGCTGCCTTCACAACACTTGCCATCATTTTTCAGCCACCGAAGGTAGCAAGACGTTAACGGCACGACACCCCCCGGGCAGCTGTGCGGCAGCACTGGCTGCAGAAGCTCCTGGGACGGCAGCAGGATCAGCGCTTGGATCCGCTGGGTACACGGACTGCTCAGCCGCGCTCCCACGTTACTTGGCACGGCACAGCAGAGGCTGGAAAGAGAAACACGTGCGCTCGCGCTCACAAGACAAAGCGGATCCTTAGGGAGAGCTTCCCGTGCGGATCCCGGGGCAACGCACCTCCTCAGGAAACACCAGCTCTCGGCAGCGCCACATGCTCGCACACGCGGTTACAACGCCGCTTACGGGCTGGGATCTTCGTTTTTAAATCACCCAGCAAAAGACTAATCTTCTGCCACCCGAGAAACCCCAAGTGACCCAGCTTTTCCTCCCTGCAGAGGCAAGGTGCTCTGGGGACGAAGGGCTTTGTGACCACCTTTGGGGAGCAGCTGGCATGGCGCCGAGGCAAGCTGACAACCGGCCGTCCCCGCGCCGTCACACCCGCAGCGATCGGCACCGCCGAAGGCGTACCTGCAGCTACTATGGACAAAGCGGGGCAGAGCGACATGGGGCAGCGTTTACGACAGCCAGTGCAATCGAAGCTCCGATAAGGGACGTCTCCGGGGCCGGGGACCACTCAGGCGAGCGGAAGGAACGTCTCCAGAGCCGTCCGGGGCAGCTGGTCCAGCGGGAGGAAGGAGAGGGGAAAGAGCAGCCCCTCGCCAGCTCCTCGGAGCTGAGAGATGCAAACAGCCGAGCAGCCGCGGGGACTCCTCCGGCACTGCTGAGGAGCTCCCGTAGCCTGAAGAGCGGGGTAGCAACTGCAAATACAAAGAACTCTCAGAGGATCAGTCCAAAAATCAACAGCAGCAGCAGCGTCCCACGGAGCTGCACAAAAGAAACAGCTTCAGAAGCAAAGTTACAGAAACACTGAAGAAAACCGAAAGAACGTAACGAACTGCCGTTAAAATACATCTCTCAGACTCGTGTTCGTCCACCATGTAAGTATTTATTTATTTGTAATATTCAGAAATCCTCTTGAAGAGTAAAGCCAGAGGAAGCATACGAACCTCGTCCACTGTCAGTGCACTGCTCCCCATTTCTGGGGGCCTGTGCGTATGGTTAACCCTGAAAACGATGCTCCCAGCCTGCAGAGCGGTGGCCCGGCGCTCACCCCTTTGTCCAAGGCACGGTTTAAGTCCCAGAGCTGACTGGAGTCACCTTCCTCACGCAGGCGGCTGGTACAAGGCAGCTACGCCTCTGCAAAACCACGGCAACCGATCTCTCCCGTTGGGCCGGGCAGGATGTGGCCGAACGTCCCTCGTGCAATTTGCACAGCAAGAATCTCAGCTTGCAGCACTCCCAGACGGGAACCGCTGCTGCGTGCCTCAGGAGACCTTCATCCAAACTAAAGCCACCCCATAAAGAGGAAAGGGAGTAGGAACGGAAGAGCTGTTTGCTTTCACAGCCACACGTTTAAAATACAAACAAAAAAACCCCACAAACACCAGGAAAGGATGACCAAAATACCTTGCTCGATGTTCTGCTTAGCACTAGCAATGTTAGAGCCATCATTTTAAAGTAGTGGGACATCCGAGTTCAGCTTTAAATCACATTTAAATCACATTACCTTGCTTTAAAAAGGATGTAAGCAAAAATAACGTAAGCAGTAAGGTTAAGAGACTGAGGTTTTGGAAAACTAAGTGCAACACTACAATTTTCTGACACTAACAATTAAACTTTGTTTTTAGAAACATTTCTATTTTAATAAATCCTAAAGATTGCTTTTATATATATATTTGGGGAAAAAAAGATAGATAGATAGATAGATAGAGTGCTGAAATAACAGCTTCTGTTCTCTCCAAGGGCAGACACAGCACCTGCTCTGGAATATACCTGTAGTAAATCTGCACAAACACAAACTCAAGCCATCCGGTCAATAAATAATTTAATGAGGTTACAGTTCTGCAAGGAATCACGACAGCACCCCTCCCCGGCCTCCAGCCCCGCCGGCACGGCAGACGAACGCACACGAGCCAAACAACGAGCTGCCCCAAAAGGCCAGGGATCACGCCGATCTTCACAGAAGATATTGCTTCAGGCCCAGACACTTGCACGCTGTGAATACTTGCCTCCGTGTGGAAAAAAACATGCAGCACCTGCCATCAGCCTCCCGGTTACGCTTCGGCCAGCTCACGCTCCAGGGACCATGCATTCGGGGGAGCGGGAGAGCCCAGACCCACAGGTACCGGAACATCAAAACACGGGGATGGAGAAACGAAGAGGAAGGCTGCAGCAGAGCGCTCTGCTGCACGTCTTGAAGATGACTCTTGTGGAATGAAGCCAGCTGTCAGAATGGAAGTCGCTTCAACTGCTCGTACGTGATAAAAAACTGAAGGGAACGTCAAGGAATCGGGCCGAATACGTGAGGCAGCTGCACGGGGGTTGCCGATGCGCCCAGGCTGTGCCTGGCACGGCAAGGCGGGCAAAGCACCAGCAGCGCAGCCGGAGGCCAACGCGGAGAAGCTGCTCTTCCAGGGAGCACGAACTGACCTGCGCAGGTAGAAGAGCTGTGGACGGGAGCCACCAAGAGAGGGAAGAGACCGACCCAGAAGCAAACTGGCCCAGGCTTGCCCAGAGCACTGAGAAAGGGAGGTGGCTCTAGCCCCAGACTGGGACTTCTTTAAAATAAATTATGCGCGCAGTTTTGGAGGGCAAGAAGGATCTAGCGCAGCAGCACAGCAGCGCTGGTTCTGCAGAGCAGAACCCACCTCAGAGCAGCAGAACGTTCCCCAGGCTTCCCTCACGGAACAGGAGCCGATCCAGAAAACGCAGCACCTGCAGGAGCTCAGGCCAAAGGGAAAGCCTCAAGCCGAGCGCTGGAGAGCACTCGCTGTACAAGAAACAGCCGTGCTGCTGCGCTGCGGTCCCTGCACTGGCCTCTACAGAGCTGTTCGAAGCAGTGGTCACAGCCATTTTTTGGCACTTGAACCAGCAGCAGCCACGTCACAGCTTATGCCTGCCCAAGGAGCCCGCTTTGGGCTGCCGCAGGGAGGACAGAGGGGCCACATCCAGGTGTCTGCTCCGCACTTCCCTCCACAGCTTGGTTTTCCCCCGCCTGTCCGTACCCACGACCTCCCAGCAGCACAGCGAAGGATACAATGATGTTCCAGGGACCGAGCCGAAGCCAGTTGGGCCAGAAGCCTTTATAGAGCGCAAAGAAGCCCTCGCTCTTCCAGGTCTGAGAAGAGAGAAGAGACGGGTCAATTATGAAACGCACAGGTCCATGCTCTGCCCATCGCCCTAACGCCACGTGCGACATAAGGGACCTTTACAGCGGCTGTGGTAAGCAGACAGGCCAGTGGAGACGCAGTTGTGTGAGGTGTCACTTACAGTATATAACCCTAATCAAACCACATCACTGACAAAGTTTTGTCCCGCAAGGCTGGGAGGATGCTCACGCTGATGGCGACCTCAGGAAGGCGACTCTAGATCCTTCTCTGTTTTGTCCGAAACACTGACAAGCACGTTCTGTCGCTGTAGAACCTAACAGAGCTGTGGTGGCGGAACCCAGCCAGCCTCCTAAGGACAGGGATTCGCGCGTCCCTCTCGCCCCCTTACCTTCACGAGGCCATCCAGCGTGCCCTTATAGAGCTCCGTGCTGCCCACTATTGCCCGCTGGTTCATCATCCGTGTCCGCACCACGTCCACAGGGTTGGAGGCAATGGCCCCCGCCAGCCCACACGTAAAACTGGAACTGTATGCACACCAACACAGGAGAGAGGATCAGCTCTGAACACGGCCGTTCTGGCTCAGGCCTCCACACGAGCACAAGGGAGCCCCTCTCACTGGCTTTTACCAAAGGCGTTTAGCAATAAACATCAGCTGCACTACCGGCCCCAGCCAGAAAGCCGGCAGCGGCAGGAGCCGTACCCCTGGGGACCCCAGAGCTCGGGGAAGGGAAGCGCTCAGCTCTCTCTAACCAAGACCCTCGTCAGAGCCCGCTGCGGGGCCTCCCCGGGGGCAGCCTGCAGTCCAGCAAGTGTCTCCGGGTGCTGTCAAGGTGACACAGACCTGAAGGCAGCCTCTTGGAAGCGCACATCCTTCTCACCAGAGCAAACATTTCTTCGGGGCGGGGAAGGAGGGAGGAAGACCAAAGGGAGCAAGAGGGAGCATGCAGCTGCTAGTCTCCTCCCTCCACGTATGGTCTAGTGCTTGTCACCTTCAGCCCAGAGCAGGCAAACCCAACAGAAGCACTGCAGCACCTCCAGCTAAAGTGTCTGCCAGAAGAACAGGAAAATGGAGGTGAAAAAAGACCTTGGGAGGTCTCTAACCCACCCCCTGCTCAGAGCAGGCTGACTTCACATCTCGGTCAGATTGCTCAGGGTCTTGTCAGCTTTGCAAGCCTCTGTGCATCTCACAGCGCTCTCACAGCAGGGGCTGCGAGCCGACAGCATCTGTAAGGATGAGGACCTAGGACTGGAGCAGCTCTTTCAGCTGATCCCTACAGGCAGTCGCACACCTGGAACTCCTGCCCTGTCCAAACCAGACTCGGAGCGACAGCACTTCTGGTCAGCAGCGAGCTGAAATCAAGCTGACGCTTCACAGCACCAAAGGATTTCTGCCAGGCTCGTTCTCCAGGGAGCTCTCTCTGGGTATGCTTGCTGGTCACCTTGAGCTGCTCCAGGCGACCCAGCAGATCCCTCAGAAGTACCACGCCTGTTCTCTGCAGCTCCAGAGCTCTATAAACAGGCCTCACCCCAAATCCCACCTCACTCCTCTGCTTCACACGCCCCTGCCAAGCCTGGAGAGTGCAGCAGCCGCAGCAGATACTCACACGAAGTGGGCAAAGATGGTGTCACCCATCAGGCCCGACAGAATTAAGTGCTTCTTGGTGATGTCGTAGACTGGCAGCTCCACCCCGACCACGATGGCAGCTCTCTGGGCTGTTGGGACAACACCCTGCAGAGCACAAACATCAGTCAGAAGCACAAACCGCTGCCCGGGGACTGCAGCTAGTACAACATCTCCCCCAGGTTCCTCTCAGGGGCCTGTTGCTGACCATCTCCCCCGCATCCTCCTTGCCCTACCCTGCAGCTGTAGCTCTTCAGGCAGACCAGCTCACTGTCTCCAACCTTCCTCCACAGCTAAGGAGGATTCCTCCGCCCCGGCAGCATCACTCCAGCTACATTAACTACACGCTGCTCCTCTCCTCCCCGCCACTCGCGCACAGGACTCGGGCTGTAATCCCCTCATCTCCCCCCCCCACTGAAGAGCACCCACCAGTTCCAGTAGCAGAGAAGATTCTGCCCCACAAGAGCAGCTGACCCAGCGACTCGGCACGCTGCTGGGTAAGTGTACGGAAGGCTTGCAATGGAAGGAGAGAGTGAGGCTCTCTAACAGAAGCTGAGGAGCCACTGCTAAAATCCAAACAGTAAGGCTGGAGCACTGGTAACTCTCACCTGCCTTCAAGCCCCCGAGCCTCACATCACCAGCTTCCCCAAAAGCCACCACTCTGTCCTCCTCTTTGCACACTCAGGGCACAAGTTTCAAGGGGTCTAAGACTGGGTAGGTGGGGACACTGGGCAAATTTGTCCCTTGGGAACTTCAGAAAGTTACTGTATGCCATTGGCATCTCTCAGGTTACTTGGAAGAATTCCTCTTCCTCCAGGTGAGGAGGTGCTCAGCCGCGCATAGCCAGAGGCGGGTGAATCGCCCTGCTCCCTCGTGCAGGGTCACCTCCAGTTGCCTCCAAGACACCCCAGGCCAAGCATCCTTCCTCAGGCAGAGCACGGAGAGGATCCAGCCCCCAGCGCCGGCCCGTCCAAGGGACACTCCTGTATTTGAAACTTTACGTGCATCACCTTTGGTCCTGGAAACCAGGGCTGTCTGGCCCAGCGCCGGCGCTGCCATAGCACAGACCCAATCTCCGCCACAGGCGTGCTTCTGCGTGCCCAGTAACCAGCAGCAGAACTTTGCTACTACCCTTGGTTCACAGTTCTCTGCAGGAGCAGCACCTGGGTGTAGCAAACAGGTTCAGGAAGCTGTTAGTTCTGCTACTAGTGGGGGGTTCCAGCAGCTGGCGCTCACCCTCCAGAGGCCTCGGGTACCCTCCTGCTGGTAGATGTCGATGAAGCTGCCGATCATGCCACCCTGGAACAAACTGCCTTGCGCCTGCATTCGGATCTGAAAGAAACGTGAGAGCCAGCGGGACGACATCAGCGCCTGCCAGCAGGGCAGATACACCGGCTCGGTGGTCCTCCCGGGAGAAAGAACAGAGCAGCTCAGAGCAGACATCGCCATCCACGTGCCCTCGCCCTGCAAAGCACATGGCAAACGGGGACAGCAGGCCGGGAGCGGGGACGGCCACGGGGCAGAAGCACAGCGCAAAGCTCAGACAGGACAGAGAGGTGATGGGCAGGGCCCTGCCACTCTGAGAGCAGTCCGAGAAGGTTGATCTACCCAGGGAGAAGCATGGGAACATTCTCCAGGCTCTTTGCCCGATGCCAGTAACCCCACAATAGGGAACGGAGGGGACCAGGCGGTCCCCACTGGACTCCAGTCGCTCCACTAACAGGTGGGATGTTGCGGCAGCGGCAGCACAGTGACCGCAGGGCAAGGAGCCGAGAAGGTCTGATGAGCAGCTGGCTACCACCCCGCTCGCCTTACCCAGTTCAGAAAACACAGCCCCCACCCCTTGCCATAACAGATTTCATGACTTTTAAGAGCTGCATCTTTAAAAATCTGTTTATTGCTCCCGGCTGCTGTTCCTGTTCATAAAACACCCAAACCAGCAGACCCAGCAGTGGCTCAGAGAGCACCTCAGTTTCTGCACGTCAAACCCCAGCCAGCCAGGAGCTGGCCCTGGCCAGGCACACTCTTACCTTCAGCACATCTGTCGGATTGGCAATCGCAGAGGAGATCACCCCTGAAACCACTCCACAAATCACATTGATTAGCAACGTCTCATCTGCAATCAAGAAAAGAAAGTCAGATCCTAAAGATCCGAAGAGAAGCCGCGCAGATCGTACTGAACAAGCAAGAAGCTCTGGGAGGAGCAGAGAAGCTGAGATCGCAAATCACGCGGTGGAGTTGCAGAGCAGAGGCTGGCCAGCTGCCAACAGCTCGTGGCAGACCTGTCCCCACGCCTGCCCGAGACAGAAAGCAGCAGCTGAAACACTCGGCAACACGCTCTCTGAGAGAAGTGGGTCTTACTGATGACTCTAGCTGATCAGACAAGGAAAAGACTGTGATACATGAAAATTTTGAACAATCATCTGAGATTTCAGTGTCCAGTGATGTATTTCTCATGATGGGGACAAGCCAAGACAGAGAGGGACAACCCAACACTTCCCAATGCAGCCTGACACCAATTCGTGTTGATCTGGAGCCCCAGCCGGCCGCACTCAGAATACGCAGCCACCTTGAGAAAACAGGGAACAGGCAACCCAGGCAGAGAACGTTAGATGCAATTAGTTCCAGGGGCGGGTGGAATAATCCAAGACCTCCAGGCCCAGTATTAGGGTGATGGTTACGTTGGGAAAAGGCACGGCCCTTTGCTGGTACTGACCACAACACTTCCCAGAGGAGACCAGGCCACTGGCTGCCCCAGGCCTGTAGGGAGACAAACATTCAGGTAACGGTACTCACAACTGGAAACGCCAGAGCAGCAAGCGAGGAGAGGCGTGCGGCCCAGCGTACAGGCACAGAACCACGCACAGGGAGAGGCGTCCCTGGAGAACGGAGCAGCCCCTGGGAAGAAGCTCTAGCGCGCTGCACTTCCCAGTCCTGTCGCTGGCCCGGCCGGCTGCCCATCCCGCTTTCCCGGGTCGGAAGGGCACTACAGCATTCACTCACGTCACACCAGGGTTTAAAACCGCCCGTGCACATCTTGGTGCTCCTTCAGTGACCGCATACCAGACTCCTGCTGCTCCACTTTCCAGGCAGGAGCCACAGAGGCCCTCGCTACCAGAGCTGCATGGGTCAGGAGCATCCACAGTGTCCCATCCCATCCCATCCCTGCGGCTGGAGCCAAAGCAAAGGAGCCGGACGGTACAGCTCCTATCCAGATGCGCTGCGTTCAGGCACAAGGACTGAAAGGCTCCAGCGGGGAGACAGGAGGGACGTGCGTGAGCTTTCGATCCACGTAACCCATCTGAGGTACAGATGGGACGCGATGCCTTCCCTGAGACTAATCAGGAGAGATGAGCCTGGGTCAACAATGCCTTTTGGTTTTTTGGCTCTGACGTTGCAAAACCGAGATAAAGGCTGGGGAAAGGACAGGTCTGGCTGGAGGGATGTCCGCCAAGGGACCGTGGGCAGTGCCAAGCACGGCGAGATGCACATCTGTACGGGAACCTAACCTCGCGATCACCGCACAGACCAAACCAGAGCGCAAAGTACCAAGAACTCCATTTCTGTGGGAATCTATAGCTGGGAAGGACAGAGACAGGAACGAGCGAGACTGCACAGCACAGAGAGTGTGAGATTCCACACTGCACCTCCAGCGGGACGAGAGGTGCCCGGACTGACGTTTACAGACACTGACCTTCCATCCGATCCACAAACAGCCGCTTCAAGCTCTGGTAGATGCCGATCTTTATGGTGCCGTAGGACGCCTGTCTCAGCAGCGCAGGGGCGATCCTGCATGGGGAACAAACGAAGCCGCTGAAGCCTGCCCGCACGGAGGGCCCGGGGGCAGAGCTCAGGCCCAGCGCCCAGGAGAACAACCCTGGGGGCCCGAGAAACACCTCACGTTGCCCCCACACGCACCCACGAGAGTCCTCGCTCCCAACCTCGGGAAAACCGGGAGTCTCCAGGCTGCAGAGCAGCACTGCTGCCCCGGCCCCCTGCTCTGTCTGTGGGAATCGGGGCTGGCTGGGGGCTCGGGGGAAGGAAGGGCGGCAGTGGGGGGGCCCAGAGCAGAGAAGGGACCCCGGGGGAAGGGACCCCGGGGGAAGGGACCCCGGGGGAAGGGACCCCGGGGGAAGGGACCCCGGGGGAAGGGAGGGGGGCAGCGGGGGGCCCGGAGCGGAGAAGGGACCCCGGGGGAAGGGACCCGGGGCGGAGGAGGGACCTCGGGGGAAGGGAGGGGGGCAGTGGGGGGCCCGGGGCAGTTGGGGGCCCGGGGCGGAGGAGGGACCCCGGGGGAAGGGACCCCGGGGGAAGGGACCCCGGGGGAAGGGAGGGGGGCAGCGGGGGGCCCGGAGCGGAGAAGGGACCCCGGGGGAAGGGACCCGGGGCGGAGGAGGGACCTCGGGGGAAGGGAGGGGGGCAGTGGGGGGCCCGGGGCAGTTGGGGGCCCGGGGCGGAGGAGGGGCCCGGGGAAAGGGAAGGCGGCAGTGGGGGGCCCGGGGCAGTGGGGGGCCCGGGGCGGAGCAGGGACCCCGGGGGAAGGGAGGGGGCCGGTCCCGCCCGGCGCTTACCCCGAGTAGAGGGCCCGGCCGCCCTCCTCACGGCAGATGCGGAAGAGAGCGTGGAACATGCCGCGGTACCGGACCTCGCGGAACCGCGCATCGGCGCTCTGGCCCTGCACCTGCAGGCGCGTCTTGGTGAGGTCCACGGGGAAGGTGCCTGCGGGGACAGCGGCCCTCAGCGCCCCGCCCGGCCCCGGCCCCAGCCCCGGCCCCAGCCCCGGCCCCGGCCTCACCGAACTCGGCCACGATGGAGGCGAGCCCGCCGTACACGAAGGGTTTCCAGTTCAGCGCGGACATGGCATGGCGGGGCCGGCGGCGCACCGGGCCGCACACCTGCCTCGCCGCTGCGCGCCCACCCGGAACCGGAAAGGCGGGGCGGGGCGCCCCCTACCGGGCCCCCGCAGCACCGGGGCCGGTCGCCGCCAGCGAGGGAAGGGGCGGGAGCGGCACGTGCCCCGCCCCCGGGACCCCCCGGGACCCCCCCCCCCCCCCCCGCCGCTCGACGGCAACATCCGAGGCAGACGGCTCCCGGGACCGGGAACTCTCCGGAGCCGTTATTCCCCGCCGCAGCCAGCCCCGGTTAAACACATCCCTCCCCCTGTCGCGACACACCCCCCGGCCCCGCAGCCATCGCCCGCCCCCCCCCCCCGCCCCGTTTTCAGGTGAACTGGGCCCAAGAAAAAGGCAGGTCGCGGTCCAGGGCTGGCTGCTGGCTCACGGGTGACTTTATTCAGAGGCGTTTAACCCCCCCCCCAGTCGGCAGCAGCGGTCGGGGTCCCTCCCAGCCCCAGGAGAGGCGCTGGGGGAGCTCAGGACCCAAATTCGGCGCATGAAGCCAATGAGGCACCCACAGGTTTCTCCCTGCGGCACAAGAGAGGGACGGGGCTGGGCAGTTTTGGGAAGGAGAGCATCCCGCTGCTCCCAGCGACTGCCCACACGCCGCAGCGTCCCGGCACCCCTGCGAGTCCATCGCTGCGAGAAGGGCCGAGGGGGGCAACAAAACTGGTGTCCCGCTCTGCAGCACGGGCAGCAAGGAGCCCTGGCCAAGGACGGAATGAGAAACCACACGGAAGTCGTTGGAGCGAGCGTCCAGCTGCGGTGCCCCCCCAGGGAGGCTCAGAGCAGGTTTTCGGGTGGGCTGGGGGCCGTGCTCGGCCCCTGGAGTGCTCACCCCAGGGCTCAGCAGCGGCTGGAGCCCCTCGCGGAGCCCCGCTCCCTGTGCCTGGGATGGGGCTCCCTGCCGTGCTCCCAGCGCTCCCGGGATCTGCCCCCCTCGGGGGACACTTCTCGCCGGCTGCCGTGCCCGTCGCCCTTCCTGCCAGCCTCCTCCCTCTTCTCCCGCTCTTCCCACCAACCACTCTGTCCCCTCTGGTCCTGGCAGCTCTTTTCCCCTCTTCTCTCCGAAGGCCTCTGGTGCCGCCGCTCCCCCTCTTCTCGCTGCGTCCTGCTCACAGGCTTCCTGTCAGAGCCCTTCCCGGGCTGCTGGCTCCCGCTGGCGTAGCGCTCGTAGCCAGGGTCCTCCTTCTCCTTCTTAATCTTGATTCTGGGGTGCGCCTCCTCTGCGGACAACGCCCTCTTCACAGCCTGCGAGCTCTGCTTCTGCCGCTCCTGCCTACTTTTCTCCTTATCTGAAATACAAGGTTCATCTTTTGGGATGGACAATCCTGCAAGCATCACCTCAAGACCCCAAGCTCTGCCTAGCCCTGCGGCACCTTTCCAACTCCCCTCCCACTTCAAGTTCCCCCCCTCCACCCAAGCTTCCCAGCCTGTTTCCCCTCCCAGAGAGATCCTATTCCACTATTCCTATCCAATCCCGACACTTTTCTCCTCCCTCTTGAGCCATCTTACTTCCTTCTTTAACACTTGCCATACCATGTTCTGCCCTCAGGCACTTCAACACAGCTTGGAACATCGAGCACCTTCCTTTCATCCTCCTTCCTCGGAAACATCCATGCAATAAGAACACCGTGATCCGCTCTGTGGAGGTTCTCCCCTCCAGACCCAACAATTCTTTCCCCTCTCCACTCTCCTCTGCCTCTCTCATTTTTGTGCATCTCCTCAGCGCTCTGGAGCAACGTCCTGTCCCCACCCATAGTTTTCCTGCCTATTTTCTTTCCTCCAACCCTTCTCTCAAACTAGTGCTCTACCCTGACCAACATGCCCCTCCGCCCCACGCTAGGGCCCCACACACCCCGTGTCCTCCCGCACGGAACACGGCACTGAGCTCCCCTCTTTGACAGGGGACAGGAGCGCAGTAAGGACAGGTCTCAAACCCCAAACCCTGACAGCGCGAGGGCTCAGCTGTAGCTACAAGACGGCCCCAAATACCTAATACCCATCTGTCACTGCCAGAGCCCGGCTGCGGGAGGGAAGGTTCCTCTGCATGCCGCGCTGCTCCAAGCTCTCCGTGCCATGCTGCTCACGCCACAAGCTCCAAGCCCATTTGGGAACAACGGGACATCCTGCCCCGGGGTGAGCACACCTAACCAGCCCAGCCTGGGAGCACAGCCCATCTCAGGTGGATGCTGCCGGGAAGCCGTTAGCAAGCGGCTCCTACTGCGAGTCGCTGTATCTAGCACTGCACTGGCTCTGACAAGTGCAGCTTTTCAACATCTCTACTGCACAAGTGGGAAAAACCCTCAAGGCTTCTTAAAAATCCATCGGTATAGCTGCACAGGCTGGCACGTTCATTCAGGTTCAATTTGGATGTATTCTACATCTTTCCGTTTTCTTCTGGAAGATGTAGAACAACAAATCCCGCTGCATCCGCTGAGGACAGGAGGCATTCAGGCACTTGCAGGGACTTTTTTAGGTCTGCTTTCATAGAATTATGGGGGTTGGAAGGGACCTTCAAAGGTCACAGAGTCCAGCCCCACCTACTTTCTTTGACTTCAGTTTCCAGCCACAGAATCTCATCTAAATCTGCTGGTTTTATTTCTATTTGATTCAGTTATCTTGTATTGAAAGACCATTGTGTCATCTACGCATCTAGGCGTATGGTAGCCTAGCCTATGGTAGCAACATCCTATGGTAGCCTATGGTAGCACTCTAGGCCTATGGTAGCAACATCCAGACTTAAGCTTAAGTGCTTTTCCTAAGCCTTCCCCCTCCCTGTCCCCTGCAGTAAGCCTGCAGCCTGGCAGGCTTCTTTTCCAGGAAAAGTGCTATTATTGTCTGCAAGATACAGCCCTTCAGAGGCTGGGGAGGACATTCACAGGTAAGAGCTCAATACAGGTGCTCAGAGACTCTTCAGGAGATCACGAAGTAAAGCCTGGACATTAGGGCTGGGGCTCCTTTGAAGAGCACACCCGTCCTTGGTCTTCCCCCTTCCCCGAGCAAAGGGCCCCTGTGAGGCTGAGGGCTCTGTGCAGACCCTCCCACCTGGGGTCAAGACCGGCAGGAACACACCTCACCTTTCTGCTTTTTTATGGGCACATCACCATCTTCCGACAGGGAATCCGATGACGTATGAGGTGGCGTTTTAACTCCACAACCCTTTGCATGGAGGGCTTTTGTGACTTCATCTAAGTCATCGGAATCTTTGGGGGGACGATAGTTGGCCACGTGATCCACTCGAATCGTCCTTCCTTTGATCTACGAGAGGAGTCGTGCTGTTAGCAAAGGCACAGACGGGCTCCCCAGGCGCTGCAGGTCGCCAGCAACCCGCGCTGCCCAGGCTCCCGTCCGACACGAGGCAGCATCTCGGGAGCCACGGCAGGCAGGACTGCGGCCCAGGCTGCTTCACTCACCCTGATCCCATTGAAGTTGTCAACAGCGAGAATGGTGCTCCTCTGGTCCTCATAGCACAGAAAGCAAAAGCCTTTGGACTTTCCAGTTTTCTTGTCCCGCACCAGGTTAATGTTGACGACCTCCCCGTACCTGCAACACACTCTTAGCACCCGAGGCAGCAGCGGGGGCACGGCGGGCCGGGGGGGGGGGGGGCGGGCTGCGACACTTACTGCGAAAAGACGCAGATGACATCCCCCTCGGTCAGCTCGTAGTGCAGCCCGCCTGCGGGGAGAGGGAGAGGAGGGAAGGGGGCACCGGCACGGCGCAGGCCCGGCCCCACCACCCCCGCCGGGCCGGGCCCGGCCCATACCGACGAAGATCCAGGCGCTGTCCTTGTACTCCGCGTGCCACGAGACCGCCTCCTGCACGCCCAGCTCCGCCTCCCGCGCGTTCAGCTCGTTGATCAGCTTCACCTTCGTCAGGGGGCTGAGGGCGAGGGCACCGTCAGCACCGGGAGCGGACCGGAGCGGCCGGGCCTCCCCTCCCGCCCCCCGGACACCTACTTCATGGTGGCGCCACCTCACAATGCGCATGCGTTCTCCGCTGCGCATGCGCGCCGCACTCCGCCCCCCCCCGAGGTGGGCCGGACCGAGCCGAGCGTATCCGAGGCGGGCCGAGCGTATCCGAGCCGGATCGGACCAAACCGAGCGGGGCCGGGCCGAGCCGAGCTTATCCGAAGCGGGCCGAGTGTATCCGAGGCGGGCTGGACCAAACCGAGCGGGGCCGGGCCGAGCCGAGCGTATCCGAGGCGGGCCGGACCGAGCCGAGCGGGGCCGGACCGAGCAAAGCAACACCCAGAGCTGACTGGAGCCGCAGAGACTTTATTGGGGTGACCGTGACAGAGGGCGGCGGAGCCCCGCTCAGCACGGGCAGGAGTTTTTACCGTTGGCGTCGTGCGATGGCTCCAGCCGGCGGGCCTGGCCCGGCCGCCCCTCCAGGTCCCGGCAGAGCAGCGACCGCTGCGCCTTCAGCCGGCAGGCCAGGCACATGAAAATGGCGTCCACGTTCTGGCTCTCCTTAGGGTCCTTGGCCGAGGTCTCAAACAAAAGCATGTTGTGAGCGTCGGCGAACTTCAGGGCCATGCTGGATGGCACTTGGATCAGGTCTTTCAAGTCACACTTGTTCCCAACGAGCACCCTGGGGACAAGGGGGGGCACTGCGTGCCCGTTGCACTCCTCGATCCACATCTTGAGGTTGGTGAAGGACGTCATCTTTGTGACATCGTAAACGAAGACAACGGCATGCACGTTGCGGTAGTAATGCTCTACCATGCTCTTCCGAAACCTCTCCTGGCCAGCCGTGTCCCACACTTGCACCTAGGAAGCGAAGCAGACGAGAAAGAAGGCTACCGGAGCGCCGAGCGTCCAGCCCGAGGCAGGGCCCGGCTTCGGGAGCTCGCTGCCTTGTCGGACCCTGCGCCGCGACACGCGGGGGGTTCTGCTGGCCCGCCTTTGGCCGCAGTGCCACCGCACCAAGCAGGGCGCAGGCAAGGCGAGCCTTGCAGGAGAGGCAATCTCTTATTAGAGAGCCAGGGTTGATGGATGAGTTACACGAGCTTTTGGGCCTACACTGTGGTGCCCAAGGCTGCGTAGGACAGCACACGTGCTTGTGTAATTCAACCAAGCAAGCCCAGCTCATCTAGTAAGAGAGATCACGTCGGCGCTTTCATTCAGGGAGTGCTGCTCCCTGCTTCTCATCCTCCTCCCGATGCGTTTCACCACCATCCCCACCACAGAAACAAACCGCACAAAGCACTTCTCATTTCACATTCTCGCACCAGGTCAGGACGTTTGTCCGCCTAATCCTACACCATAAAGAATTACGGCAGCAAGGAGCTCTGCCTGGGGACGGGTGAGGAGCCAACTGAGAGCGTGCAGACCGGCACGGGTGACAGTGTAGAGGGTGTCTGTTATTGTCTGCCTGACCAGGAAGAACAAGCGGACGAGGTGCTCTGCAGACAGTAGCAGCCTCATGTTTGCAGGCCCTGCTCCTCACAGAGGACTTCAGCCACCCCCGTAGCTGCTGGAAGGACAACGCAGCAGGGCACAAGCCATCCAGGAGGTTGCTGGAGGGCACTGAGAGCAACTCTCAGACCCAAGGGACAGAGCAGCCAGCAAGCTCCTGGCCTGGATGAGCAGTGAGGCGGACTGGAAACTGGCTGAACATCTGGGCCTAGAAGGTGTTGATCAGTGACCCAAAGTCTAGTTGGACACTGGTAACTAGCAGCGTAGCCCAGGGTCAATACCAGGCCCAGTCCTGTTCAACATCCTCACTAACGATCTGGATTGGTGGTGCAGACTGCACCCTCAGCAACTGTGCAGATGACGCCACACTGGGAGGAGCGTGGCTAGGGCAGGAGATGGTTGCGCTGCCATCCGGAGGGACCTCGACAGGCTGGAGAAATGCACTAACGGGAACCTCACAAAGTTCAGCATGAGAAGCACCGAGTCCTGCCCCCGGGGAGGAACAACTCCAGGCACCAGGACACGCGGGGACGCAGCTGGGCAGAAAAGGGCTCAGGGTCCTGGTGGACGCCGGGTTGAACAAGAGCCGGCAGCGTGCCCTTGCAGCAAAGGCGCTGAACGGTATCCTGGGCTGCATTAACCCTGGAGAAGAGAAGGCTCGGGGCGGGGGGGAATCTTACCAATGCCTACAGATACCTGAAGGGAGACTACAAAGGGGATGGAGCCCAGCTCTTTTCAGTGGTGCCCAGTGCCAGGACCTGAGGCCACGGGCACACATGGAAACACAGGAGGCTCCCTCTGAACCTCAGGAAACACCTTTCGCTGCGGAGGGTGACTGGGCACAGGCTGCCCAGGGAGGCTGTGGAGCCTCCACCCCTGGAGATACTCAAAAGCCGTCTGGACGTGGTCCTGGCAATCAGCTCTGGGGCAGATGAGCTCCAGAGGTCCCTTCCAACCCACACTTTGCCATTAGTCTGTGACTCCAGGAGTTCTCCTGGCCCTTGTAGGTAACGTCTTGAAACCTGGAACTGGCCATTTCCAAGCAAGTGCCTGGGGTTAATCCAAATCGCCCTGTGCCCCACTGAGACAGTGCCTGCCCCATAGCCTGTCAGAGTGGAAGAACGCTGGCAAAGAAGAACCGCTGCTCATTCATTTCCCTGCCAGTGTCTCCTGGGCTGCTCCATCTGGGCAGAGCAGGAGAGGGAGGGTTCCTCCCCACCTCTCACCTCCCCTCTTGGGGTCCCAGAAAAAGGTCCATTTGCTGCACCTCCTCCCACTCCTGCCTGCTGGAGCACAAATAACACCCGAAGGCAGAAAGCCTGGCAACCGTTTTCCGGTAGCGGCAGTGAGACGGGCTCCGTGCCAGCCTGCGCTACAGCTTACAGCACACAGCTCCGTGGTGTGGGGCAGAGCTGGGGCAGGCAGGGGAAAAATGAGCACCCCTTCTCTCAAAGGAGGGGGAAGATGTTCACGGTCGGTTTAAAAGCACAACTAAAGTTCTTACCCACCGATAGGAGCTCTAATTTCATTGTGATCAGTCCCTCAACTTTTGATCACCCGTTTGTCAGCAAAACAGCGATATTTGCAGTCGCACACGCAGCCGGCTGTTGGTGCCGATCCACCCAGGCGGGCAGGCCAGGCCCGGCCCGGCTGCAGGCTGTGCTCCCCGGCTGTTTCCTGCCAGCTGCCGCGGATCCGCAGATCTGCTCCGGCACAGCAGCCCGGGCTTGCGGGGCTTGGGCCGATGCGTTCCTCACGGGTGTCACGCTGGCCTTCGTGCACCAAATTCGACCTATTCTAGTCCTGCTGAGATTGCACCCTCCCGGTGCTCACTGACAGCGGTCCTCAGCGTTACTATCACAGCTGCCCAGCCCGCTGCACCCAGCTCCCGGCCCTCCAGCGCAGCCACGGCCAGCCGACCACCATCTGCTCCCCCAAACCCATCGGTCTGCGCATGGCTCCTTCCCCCCCGTGCCCCGCCTGACCCCGACCCCATCTTTCGGTCCGGCCGCTGAAGCCGGAGGCCACGCTGGCGCTTTGAGGACCCGGTTACGCCGGGTGTCGGGAGAGCAGGAGGAGAGCAGCGTTCCACCCGGGCTGTCGTTCCAGGCTGCCCGCAGACTCACGCAAACGGCAGAAAACCGCGACGAGGCGGCGGCGGGCTGGGAAAGCGGCTCTGCAACGCGGGCACGGGAAACCTGCCCCCCCGGGCTGGGCCGAGAACGGAGAAGCCCCCGGGAGGCGTTGGGGTGCGAAGAGGCAGCCCCGGGGCGGGGACCGGCTGCCTTCGCTGCCTTCGCTGCCCGCCGGCCCGGGGGCGGTGCGGGTGCCGCCGCGGCCCACCTTGATGCGCTCCCCCTCGATCTCCACCGTCTTCTCGCGAAAGTCCACGCCGATGGTGGCCTCGGTCTTGTCGGGGAAGGTGCCCCCGCAGAAGCGGAAGGTCAGGCACGTCTTGCCCACGTTGGAGTCCCCGATCACGATGATCTTGAAGATGCGGGTCTGCACGTACGGCTCCAGCGAGGAGTCGGGGCCCGGCGGCCGCCCGCCGCCGCCTGCCGCCATCCCGCGCCGCCGCCGCCGCCGCCGCCTCACCGTCTCATGGGGCCGCGCCGCCCCACGCACCGGCTACGGCACGGTACGGCACGGCCCCGCCCCACGCACCGGCACGGCCCCGCCCCGCGTACCGGCTACGCACTGCATAGCCCCGCCTACCGGCTACGGCACGGCCCCGCCCCACGCACCGGCACGGCCCCTCCCCGCGCACCGGCTCCGGTACTGCATAGCCCCGCCTACCGGCCACGGCACGGCCCCGCCCCGCGTACCGGCTCCGGTACTGCATAGCCCCGCCCCACGCACCGGCACGGCCCCGCCCCGCGCACCGGCTCCGGTCTGGCCCCGCCCCTGGCCCCGCCCCGCGACACGGCCCCGCCCCACCGGGTGCTGCGGTTCTGGCTGGGCACGACGCCTCCGAGCCCCGCGCCGGACCGGGGACGAACCGCCTCCGCAGCCCCGGGCAGGCTGGGGCCCGGCGGGACAGCGGGACGGAGGGACGGACACAGGTGGGAGCAGGGGACAGGACCAGAAACCGGGGACAGAATCACCGGCAGGCTCAAAACCTGCGGGACGCCAGCGATGCCCCGAAGCCCCTCTGCACCCGGCCTGCAGCCCGCCCTCGGGCTCTGCTGAGGCTGACCGGTGATACCGGGGGGCAGCGGGAGGGAGCGGGGCAGCCAAAGGCTGGGAAGGATTTACCGGAGGTGCCCAAGCGGTCACAACTGCCCCAGGGGATCCGCTCAGCTCCCTGCTTCCAGCAGCACTGGAACCAAACTGCGAGGGTGCAATCAACCACCCAGCCGGCGGAAAAGCCTCTTAAAGTTGAGCCTGGCCCTGAAACACATCCCTTCCTTTCCAATTTAGGTGATGCCTGCAGGTCTACGCAGCTGAGCGAGACCACCCGCTCGACCATCCCGTCTCACTGGGCGGCCTCCGGCATAAAGAGTGGTCACACAAAGGGGTCATCCCCGGCTGAACTGGGGCTTTGGCCCATAAAGGGAGCTCAGCCGACGGACCCAACAGATCCATTTGGGCTGCGTCCCAGAGATGCCACCAGGAAACCAGTTCCGACTGTCCCCAGCTGCTCCTGGCCAAAAACCTGCAGGGAACATCGAGACGAGGACACCAGCTGTGGAGCCACCGCTCGGCCTCCCCTGCTGAGTAGGGACAACGCTGAGTAGGGACAACGCTGAGTAGGGACAACGTCGTTCTTTCCTCAGGGGCAGCTGGATCCTCCCGGAGACTCAGCCCGAGCACTAGCCTGAGGAGGGACTCCTCCAGCGAGTGAGCAAGGTGCGGAGCTGCCGTCTCTGGAAGAAATGGCTGCCGAGCATCCCGGCTGCCATGTTCACGTGTACAACGTCCTCAGCAGAGGACAGACTTGCTCCTCACAGCAGAGCAGACACGGTAACGGGGCCAGGAGGGAAGATACAAGACATAGGCAGAAGGCTCTCCAGGGGAGCCCCAAGACCAGATAGGAAGAGTTCCGTGTTCTAAGGGGATAAATATTTGCCTCGGATGCTTTTTATGTCCCATAAAATACACCAGAGAAAAAAAGCCAATTCAAACCCTCGGCTGCGTCTTCAGATCGTTCTGTTACCAACTTAGCTAACTAGGTGTTCCAGGGTGCTACCCCAGCAGCTTTCCTAGCACCCATCCTGCCTGAGGGCGTCTGCTTCCCAGGTCAGGCAAAGCGCTCTGCCAGTCACCTGGCAGGACAGCACAGCCCCGCTCCGTCCAGGTTTCCACTCCTCTGCTTTGTACCACCACCAAGAGATGGGAGGAACGGGCTTTTAACAAAGACAACATTTTCCGGGAGTTCCCGGAGGCTTTTATTTACAGACTCTGTTTGTCAGAGACTAGAGCTTCCTGGTTTCTGTCTGATGCTGCCTTGGCCTCTCTAGTCTGTGAAATAAGACGCCGGTGTCAGGTCCAAGCTGTCTCCCTTCAAAGGGACACGGCTTCCCACTGTAGCGTGGCAGAAACGTCAAACTGGAGAGACCTCTCTCTTCTGGCTCAACACCCAGCCTGGAAAGCAACTTGTCTGCAGTGTGTGGGATCACGGGCTGCAGGAGAGTCCCGAAGACACGCAGGCATTCCAGCGTAACGTGGATGACGGTGTCAAGCCAGAGCTGCTCCGCAGGGTCTTTTCGGTTGAGTTTCCAGGGCCTGTGTCTCTGGAAGAAACTGTTGGTCTGCCTCACGCACAGGGCAACACATTCTAAAGCCTTGTAGATCTGGAAACCTTCAAAATAACTAGCCACCTGCAGAGGCAGAGAAGCCACAGATGCCACGAACTCGTAGTCTTCGGCAGAAGCCATACCTATGCCGTTTGTCTCCCTGTAATCCAAGACCTTCGGAAAACAAGACTCTGAGAAACACGGGTAAGTGTTGCTGGGGTTAATGCTGAGGGCCGTTGAGCGATTCAGAAGCCCCCCGAGCGCATCTGCCAGTTCTGAATTCACCAGCTTAACAACCTTCTCATCATAATAGTCACAATCCCGCTCAGGTACACCCTGCCTTAGCAGGAAGTACCGAAACCCATCTAAAGTGTACCGTCCGATACAAGCAGAGGGGTCGATCACGTTGCCCAGGCTTTTGGACATCTTCTGCCCCCGGACAGTCCAGTGGGAGTGCACAAATATCCGCTCGGGGGGAGCCAGCCCGGCTGCCATCAGCAGCGCTGGCCAGTAGACAGCGTGAAACTTGAGGATGTCCTTGCCCACGACGTGGTGCGCAGCAGGCCACCACTCACCGTGTCTCTCAGGGTAGCCCACCACGCTCAGATAGTTCACCAAGGCATCTACCCACACGTAAATAGTTTGTGTTGAGTCACTGGGGACCGGGATACCCCACTGCAGCCGGCTTCTCTCACGGGAGACGGACAAGTCTGGCAAGTCCTCATCCAGCCAGCGGAGCACGTGCTGGTAGAAAGGGTCAGGGGAAATGGCGCGTGGGTTGTCCCGGAGCCACTTCTGCAGTGGATCCCGGAACGCTGAGAGCCTGAACATGTAGTTCTCCTCTTTGGTCCAGTGCACCTGAGAAGGCAGGACAGAAAAGAATTACGGCCCAAACGCTTGGCAAACAGTTCTACAATTTGCACACAGCATTCTCAGTGTGCAGTCTGTGGCACGCTCCCTCTGCGTTTGGATGGCTCCCCACCGTGCCTGAAGCCCTGGGTTCTTTCTGTGACTCGTGGGAACGCCCTCTCCCGAGACACCGCCTCCCTGGGTTCCCCAGGGCAACACCAAGGGCTGAGGCACCTGGCTCAGCACTCTGCTGTTAAAGATGCTCATGCCCCCAGGGAAGGAAAACCTTTCTACCTGCCAGATTTATGTGTCATCAGGCAAGAATTATGGAGACGAGAATAAACTTTCTTAAAAACGTAGTTTTGCGATAGTAGAAAATCGTGAAAAGACAAAACGACATTGTTAATGTCGTACTAACAATCCTGGTGGGTGCCTCTGCTTTTCTCCTAGGTGCTACATGCCTCTTTTTCCCCAGTTTAAGCATTGGTGCATCTTAGTTGCTAACTCTGTTAGCTTATAATCAGGTTAAAGTACTGACAGCGCTTCCCCCACACATTTCAATTCATTAAATGACACATTCAGCTAAATCAATTAAAACCTTGTGTGTAGACAGGGTATGAGTGAGCTGTGTGAAGGCACTCGAGATCTATGGCTAGGTCAAGAATTCTAACCTTTTAAAGCTAAATAAGGCTCTAAGATGAGAACGTACAGGCTTTGGCATCACACAGGAGAATTTCAGTTTCTAGCACTGAACCCAACAACTTCGGCCTGAGCCAGGAAGCGCCTCACTCGACATGAGCCGTAAGAGCCTACCACACCGCAAGCTGAGGTCTCCCAAGGAATAATCAGTCCTAGTGGTATGGAACTGCTTTATGATGTACTTGAATTTATCTCATTTCAGTAGCAGCCAGTACCAAATACTGCCTTTGCTAACTTGATTAGAGGTTCAGCCCAAAAGAAATACTCTTCCCTACACAAATCATAAACAAGTTACACAAAAACGTTTCCCCACCCCCAAATTCTTCATGTTTTTCTGTAATCTTTTCCACTTTCTGGGTACCAGCTCTCAGCACTCTGCCCAGGACTAACACCTTGCACAGAGCCAATGCCATGTTGCCCACCCAATATTCCCTTTTACACAATCCAGTGATCCTTTTGGTAACAACTCAGGACACAAAAGCCACCTCAAAGTGGGAAGGCAATCATTTCTTCCGAAACGCTGACCCAGCCTGGCGTTTGGCTCTGAAGAGCTCAGCTCACATCACCTGCTGAGAGCTGGGCTACCTGCCACCTGCAGAAACAGTGGGCAACAGGCGAGTCGAAAGCCGTTCGGTGGGAAGAGGAAGAGAGAGTAGAAAAGGCTGTCTCCTGAGAACTGGTGTGTTAGAGCCTGGAGCATACAGAGTGGGTGATAAAGGGTGGAGTAATTATAACAACCCGCAAAACCGGCACCTTTGTTCAAGGCTCGCCTGCCAACACTTACTGGAATACCTGCCCTGCAGAGAAATCGGCGTGCCGGCTCTCCTGCCCTTCACACAGCCCCGGCCCGAGGAGCACAGGGCAGCTCGGGAAGTCTCTGGTCCAGCCTCCTGCTCACAGCAGAGTGGCCTGCGGGGCTGGGACAGGTTACTCAGGGCTTTAGGCAGGCACACCTTGAAAACCTCTATGGCTGGAGACCGCAGAACTTCCCCAGGCAGCCTGTTTGCTGCTTGGCTGTCCTCAAGGGGAAAAAGTTTCTCTGTAAATCCAGCCTGAACCTCTCTTGTTTCAACTTATGCCCATTCCCTCATCCTCCTGCCACGTACCATTAGAAGAACCTGGCTCCACCTTCTTGACAACCTCCTCGTAGCTACTGGGGAGCTTCTGCCACTAGGCCCTCCAAAATCCCCCCTGCTCTAAGGCTGAAGAAGCCAGGTCCCTCAAATGGCAAGTGCTCCAGCACCCTCACCACCTTGGCGGCCCTCCACTGAGCTTCTTCCTGTTTCTAAATTGCGTTTCCCGTATCGGGGAACGGAAAACTGGATGCAGTACCTAGATGTGGTCATTAGAGTGCTCAGTATAGGGGGATAATCACGTCCCTTGAACAGGGATTGCCCCTGTTCATGTAGCCTGAGATGATCCCGTTGGCTGCCTTTGCTGGCTCACGTTCGGCTTGTCCTTTACCAAGCTCCAGGGTTTTTTCAGCACGTGCCCTGGACAGTCAGTCCCCAACTCATTTCCTCACCAGAAAGAGAATCCCTGCAGCCCCAACTGCCTCCCGGCTGGACCCGAGCAATGAATGCAGTACATGCAGCTCCCCTCCCAGCGAGTACGGACCAGCACACTTCTGGTCCTGCAACACAGCATCCGTGCACTCTGCAGGTAAACTAACCACCAGCCCAGCCCAGAACGAGCCCGTAAGGCAATTGCCATGGAGACAGGACGGGCCCTCCCAGCAGGGCTGGAACCAGCTAAGAACTGGGACACCCCTGGATGGGGCTGCCCCCCTCGCTGCCCAGGACTGCCCTGCCCTCTGGGTAAGGAGCTTATCCTAATGCCCGGCCTGACCCCGAGCACAGCTCCTGGCATCGCGACCCCTTGGTCCAGCACCCGACACCCCCAAGAAGCATTTGGTTTGTGCGCTTTGTAACTGTCCTCCAACAGGAGCTGTGGTCAGCTTCTCCCTTCGCATCCTGTTTGCCCAACAAAACTGGTTCTCTCTACCCTGTGTAGGCTGGTGCTCTGTACCCTGACCACACAGGGACCCTCTGTGGCTCCTCTCCAGGTTCTCCGCACGTTGCCCAACACAAAAGGGCAGTAACAGAGCGAAGGAGGAGGAGGACTTCCTACAGAACAGACTCTGATCTCTCAGTGTTTGAGGAAGACCTGAAGAACATCATTCGAAGACAAAAATACATTTTCACCCCCAGGCTCTACTGGATACCAAAAATCAGAGACTCACCAGAATACGGGTTTTATGGCATGTTGTAAACTCCCCCTTCTCCTTCACAAAGCCCTCATGCAACAAACTACCCAGCTATCTCATCCCGGTTGGAGATAAACACCTACAAGCTCTTCCCTCCACCTTGCAAGATCTCCTCTGCACCACGCACACTTCCATTTCTCTTGGACAGTTTGACATGCAGCTAATGCAAGCAATTGTTCTCAGGCTACGTTTGACTTTGAAGCCTCCTGCCTCCATTTTAGATCTAAAGAATGATTTATTTGCCTGGAAATTTGTATTTTCCCCAGCTACGTCAGGTGCTTTATCAAGAAATATTATTTGCCAGCACATCCCTTTCTGTGTGACCTAACACTCCTCTGCCCCAGCCTCGTACAAATATCACAAGAGCATAACTTCCGCTTCGCTCTGAAGTACGATTATCTGCAGCTGCAGAGTAAATCATGTAAGCCCCGACGCTGTACAGAAGATGCAGCAGCAGACAGACCCTAGGTCAGGTACCACGCTCCCGGTTGCACCACAATTCACTCACCAGACTGGACCAGAGGCAGATGATGTGACGGTGTTTTACGTCGGGCCAAAACCCGTGTAACGAGACTGATGACAAGTGTCCAGAGGCCAAACTGAATTGCCTTACAAAATAGGTGTGAAACTCCTGGCACCCAGCGAACCCCTCAGTTATAAATGCCTTTATCCTTCCGCACAGCTAATACCTTTCATCGCTGCTTTAAAGCCCCATTTGAGGCCAGCAGCCTGTGGGACCCAGCAGCCGCTGAGTCCCTCCCATGGCACACGGCTGAAATTTGCATCTGCCGGTGCAGTCTCGGCATCTCCCCTTCACGTAGCCACACACCGCTACAAACACAGAACAGACGTTCTGTGAAATGCAGGCGAGTCTCCACCAATGTGAATTACAAAATGCTTCAGAAAGCATTAAGCACCCCCAAACTTGGCCAGAGCAGAGCAACAGATGAGCACACAGTGCTTCCGCGGGAGTGGCCGCGCTGGATGGGGCCGGTGCCGTTACCTGATGGCCGGTCTCCAAAGACACCTTGCACGGGCGTCCCTGGGCATCCCTGCGCTCGGCGAGCTGGCTCTCGGGCAGGAAACACTCCTCGGGTGTGCAGTACCAGCCCTCGTAAGACCCTTTGTAGAGCGTCCCGCTGTCCCGGAGCGCGCCCCAGAAGTGACGCACGGCTCGCTGGTGGCGGGGCTCGCTGGTGCGGGTGAAGTCCGTGAAGGAGACGGCGGCCTGGGTCAAGGCCTGGCGGAAGAGGCCCGAGACCCGTTCGCAGAGCTCCGCAGGCGACGTTCCTGCCGCGGCCGCGGCCTGCTGGATCTTCAGCCCGTGCTCATCGGTCCCTGAAACGGCAGAGAGGCCGGGGTGCCGCGGGGGCCGTGGGGAGGGGGCGCGGGGGCTGCCCCCCCCCCCCCACCTCCCGAGGGGACACGGGGGGGGGCTCGGGACGAGCGTGGGGACACGGGGAACGGGGGCAGCCTCCCAGCCGCGGGGACAGCGCCGGGGGAGGCCAGTGAGCCCCGGGAATGAGCCGGAGGACGCGGGTCAGGCCCGGAGGGCCCACGCTCACCCGTGGAGAGGCGGCCCGGGCCGGCGCCGCGGAGGCCGCGGTGGCGGTGCAGCGCGTCGGCCAGCAAGGCGGAGTAGAGGTGCCCGATGTGCGGTGGCCCATTGGCGTAGAAGATGGGCGTGGAGAGCAGGAGGCGGCGGCCGGGCCCGGTGGCGGTCGTGGTGGCGGCAGCGCGGCGGGGCGGGCGCGGGAGGCGGCGGGGCGGACGCAACATGGCGGCGCCACCACAGAGACGGCGGGGCAGAGGGACCGACCGGAAGGATCGACGGAGGCTCGGCGGCGACGGCCAATAGGGAACGGGGGGCGGCGCATGCGCCGTGCGGACCGCGGGGTCGGGCCGGCGGGACCGGGAGCGGCGCGAGGTGACCGGCGACATGTTCCGCTGCCGCGTGGCCGCCTCCGCGGGGGGTCTGGCGCGCGCTCTGCGCCCCCTCAGCCCCGCACCGCGGGGCCGCGCCGCCGCCGGTGAGTCAGGGCCGGCGTCCCCCGGCATGGCGGCGGGGCGGGCAGGGCCAGGGCCAGGGCCAGGCCGGTGCGGCAGGCCCGGGCCCGGGGGTGCTCCGTGAGGGTGGCGGGCGAGGCCCCTGCCGCTGGCGTCCTCCCACAGGCGCGTCGGGACGCCCCTTCCCGCGGCGCCGGGCCCGTGTACCTGGGCGGAGCGGCGGCCACCGCGGAGGCGGGTGGCGGTCGGGACCCGCGGTTTCCCGGAGCTGCAGCTGGCTCGGGGGCTCTGGGCTCCCGTTAGGCCGGGACGGGGCACCCGGCCCGCGGTTCCAGCGGCCGCGGGCGCTGCCGAATCGGGTAATTTGAACAAAAAGGCTTTTGGCGGCGAGATCGGCGCGGGGCGTTGCTCAGCCCCCGGGCACCGGCAGGACGGAGGACCGGGCTGCACCGCCGGCCGCACCGGGAGCGCTGCGGGTGAAAAACGCGCCGTTGCTGGCGGGGCCGAGGGCGTGGAGGTGGGGGTGCTCGGCCCCCGGGGACGGCAGGGAAAGCTGCTGCGGTCTGGGAAACGCCGAGCGAGACGGAGCAGCGGAGGGTGTCCGTGTCCGCCTGGGCGCTGGCGGCCCCGCTGCCGGTTCCTGCCGCCGATCCCGGCCTCCGGGCAGAGACCAAGGGGGGGCCGCAGCTGGCATCCCACCCGTTCTGCAGAAAAGCCCAACCGCTTGCACTCCTTCTGAGCGCGGCGCTCGGCGCGATCCCCGTGATTAGCTCCGATTAGAGATCCGATTGGGACAGGCGGGAGCCTGCGATCGCACTGCGTACAATAAGACGTTACGTACAATAAGACGTTACGTACAATAAGACGTTACGTACAATAAGACGTTACGTACAATAAGACGTTACGTACAATAAGACGTTACGTACAATAAGACGTTACGTACAATAAAACCTTGCGGGGCTGCTCGGCTCGGGGCGCGCCTTGGCTCGCTGGCAGGCGCCTTCGTCCCGATTGGCAAGCCTTCCCGCTCCTCTCCGTTTGGGATGCCCCTTTTGTCAGCGGAAGCCTCCTCCTGCTCGTAGTTTACCTCCGCGGAACAAGCTGTGTGTCGGCAAAAAGATTTTTTTGCTGGTAAAACCGTACCTGCCGCTGGTCCCGACGCGGTTACGTTAGCCTCTGCGCGCGCGTGGTGGAGCAAAGTGGCACCTTTGGGCCAGCGCCTGCCTCTGAGAGAGGAGGCCCGGGGAAGGGCGTAAGAACCGCAAACACGCGGTGCACGCACACCTCGGGCGTGCTCTCCCGGCGACGTGTGGCTCAAAGGCCCCTTCGGCTGCAGACAGTCTTTCCAGCTTCCTAGTAGATGTTCCTGCTATTAATTTGTTCGGTTACTCTTTGATCTTGCAGATGGTTTTGGTATCCACGGCTGCCTGGAGCCGTCTGTTGTGGCAGAGCATAATTCACTACAGTCACTCAGATGTGGTACTGGGTGTTTCAAACAAGTAGCTTGTTTACTTGGTTTCAGAAATTATTTGGTCTCTAAATTTCCAAACGTAACTTTGTATTGACAGTCTTTTTGTGTTTTTCTCTAATAAATTGTATTCCTTAGGCAACTTGTTGCAGCGCTGGAAGGTTCCCATAAAACTGCAGATGAGCAGACAAGTGGCTAGCGCTGGTGTGCCCGGGGGCAAAGGCGATAGTTCTGTTTTTGTCCTTATTGTGGGCTTATCAACGTTAGGAGCGGGTGCCTATGTAAGTAGAAAGGTAGTTCATGGAAAGAAGCTGCAATGCATCTCTCCTGTCGAGCATTTGCTGTATTTCAGCTAACTTTATGTAGCTCTTTATCTCTGTAGCTATTTCCTCCTTCAGAAAACTTCAAGGGGAGCTAACTGAGCTGGCTGGAAATTAACTTACGATAATTTTTTTTTTTTTTAAGCTGTAATTTCAGTTACCTTTTAGTTTTCTCTGTAGTACAGACACTCTTTTTTTACATACTATGACCAACCGCAGTTCTGTCTGCTGTCTTGTGTGTGATAGTAGCATATGGTTCAGAGAGAGTTGGCTGGCATATACCTTTAATCCCAAAGTAAACCATTCTTTGCTAAATCCCAGTTCAGAACATCAGTGTTTAGCTTGTGTAAGTATACCAAATGACCCCAAAATTGGTGAGCGTGCATTTGTGTCCCACTCAAAAGATTCAAAAGGATAAAGCTTTTCAGCCCGACTTGGAGAGTAAATCACACTCCCAGACAGCTGAAGAGTAGCGGCGTTCCCTAGGAGTGGGTGGGTCCTAAGTTTACATCACACAAATCTTTGTTTCAAAATTCTTTCTCTTAGAGGATCATATTCATTAAAAGTTCTGAGCCCTAATTTTGTCCTAATGAAACTTCCCATGCAGAAAGCTCCTGGGAAATAAAGTTCAAAACAGTGCGTGGAGGAAAAGTCTTTTTCTATTCCCTTTAAGTATTCTTTGCTGTGCCCTTTTTTCGAAAACCAAGGTAACTGAAATTACAAAGCACATTCTGCTTTTCCCAAAATCTGTTTAATCAAGAGTCCTTCTTAATATTCCGCTCTTTCCCTCTCTTCTCTTTCATTGCCTGTCTTCACCTACAGTTTTGCAATGCCATCATCTAAGATGCCCTTCTAGATCACTGACGTCTTCAGGTGTTCCTGGCAAGGCTGGCAGCAACCTATTGTTATACTTAATTGTAGGAGGAACAGTCACTGGGACAGGAGCTTATGTAAGATGCTTCAATAAATGTGTTTTAACTGGGGGAGAGGGTGGAGGCGGGTACCTTTCTGTACGTCGTACCAAGTTAGCCAGTTACTGTAACTAAACCGTCTTTCTGCTCCCTGGCCTCAGATATTTCATTTCAAGGGACGTTGTCAAGTAATTTAAGTTTACAAATTTGATATTCTCAAACAGTGTACTTCTTTAGTGGGAAAAATTGCATTAGAATTAACTTTTCCGCATTAAATCTAAAACCAAAACTGTCCGTATTTGATTTGTAACCATCAGAGAGGCACAAACTAATTAACGCACCTCTTCCAATACGTCGACATACAAAAAAGAGGAAATAATCAACTAAATACAAGTGTGCTAGAGGAAAGGAAAGAAGAGAAAACTTGTCTAACTTTGTGATCTGTTCAGAGAAGAGCACTGAAACATCACTCCATTATCTGGCAAAGTACGCAGCTATCTTTCTGACGAGAAAGAACTTGGCATTGTCCCTTTGGAAAAATTTATCCTGAAGGCCTGATTGGATATTTTGCATGTATATAATAGTAATTTTTTTTCTAAGGGATCTGATTTAATTTGCTGTATGCTGCCCTTCAGACTCGCTTAAAAACTTCATGGTCCTGCTTGCAGAAGCAGAGCTGGTTTTGTTAACCCTGACTTCTATGTGTTTAAGCAAAAGGCTTTAAAAATATCTTAATTCTTTTCAATGCTGATGGGTTCTTGTTTTCTGCTATTTTTGACAATGTTTCAGTTCCCTGGATGTGCTTTTGTCTGCCTCTGCTCTTTTTCGTGCCTGGCATTAAACTCAGTTCTTGTTTGAGACTGTTTGCTATGTTATAAAACACCTGATTGTGGAGACTGGTAAAATGCAGAATGTCTAAGGGAGTAAAAGAGATTTCAAGTCCCCAGAGGAATTAACTTTTGTTCAAACATAGTTTGGATGTCATAACACTCGGTGAGCTAACAGCAAGTGGTTTGGCATCAGCCGCAGTGTTACCTGTCGTACCTTTACGTTTAGGAGGCTTTTATTTCTTGCTGGAAATGGTCCAGTTTTAATATTCTTTCACAATTCAAAATGCAGTAATTGGATAGGCGTCTGTGTTTCAGGCTGCCTTGGTAGGTTTTTCCTCTTTTCTAAACAATGCAAAATGAAAGTTGATGTTGTGCACGTGTGATTATTAGCAAGGCTGGGGTTTGCCTTAAGAAATTCTTTGCTTCCCTCTAATTTGTTAACTGTGGGGGCAAATACCATACTGTGACCTGCTTCCAGCAGTCTCATTGTCTTTTGTTCTCTGCATTACCAATTTTTCTTGGAAGTTAACATGCTGTCGTAGAAGATGTTCTCTCCTTGTCTGTAGCAGTAAATTGTATCCCCAGAACGTGCAGGCTATGCTTAGACTGTGTCCCAAGTTTAACGGCCAAATAAACAGCAGGTCAGCGTTCAAACACGGGAATCTCCTCCCGCTGAAGGCTGTTACCTAGAACAGCCGCGCTTCTGTCTCTGACGTCAGTGATGTCACCATTGCATCATGCCTGTGATGGCCAGCCTAAAGAAAGCCAGTAAGGTGGTTTGTTCTGTCCAGCTTCCCTAGGCTTTTGAAGCTGGGAGTTGCTTTTTGCCTTGAATTTGCCTTCCTTCTCTGCAGCCTTGCGTTGTGCCGTGGCCTAGCTTGCAGATAGCCTTGGCGTTCGTTTGGCTGCGTTTCCTTTGTTGCATCTGGATCCTCCTGAAACAGGTCTGCGGCCCAAAGGCCAAACGTCTGCAGAAGGGTTGACTGCTTGCTTGTGGAAAGCAACCAGGCAACTGGGATCCGTCACATCATATGGAGAGCAGATCGTTTTCTGAGTGCATTCCTCTTGTAGCTCTACATACATACCTTTAGGGACACTTTTTTCAGTGAGGTATATTGTGGTCCGTGTGCTTTAATTGAAAACAGATGGCTTTTCTGAGCAAGCAGGATAGACAAAAGCCTGTCGGGGGGGGGTAGAAGCAGACTGGTGCCTTGATGCTGTAAGACACACAAGGTAAATATCTCCTTCTCTGTCTCCAGGTATACAAAACGCTGAGAGAAAACAAAGAGCGATTCACCAGCCGTGTCACAACAATAACTACACGATCTCAAGAAAAGGAAGCGTCTCCTTCTGGTGGGTACTAGCCTGCTAGTTCTAGGTTTGGGTCTGGTTTTCTAGGCTGCTAACTTGAGACCTCTAAACCGAAGGGAACAGAGTCCTTTTGAAAACATAGACCAGCATAAGCTGTGCCTTCACAGCATTGTCGCTTCCCCGTGCCTCCTGCTGCTTCTGAGTTCCCATGTCTTCCCAGCCTAGGAGGTGGTGCTAGCTTTCCATGACCCAGAACAAGGCTGTTTTACAGATGATCGTGAGAATAAAGTAGGTTGTCTCTTGGTGCACCTTGCTGCTGTTTATGCCTTCTGTGATAAAAGGAGAAAAGCCTTAGCCCTGCTTTTGGCTTTTACCCTTATGCAGTTTGGCAAAGGCACAGTGATTCCAAAGGCACAATATGGTCTGGCAGCACACAGTCCTCTGTGCTGTGCCACGTCCCTGTCCTGCGCGTGGCGGGCTGGGCACACAAGTATTGTGCTTGGGCCACGTGCAGAGAGAGGAATCAGGACAATTAGTGAGGCTCTTGACAATGCTTTGCAGGCTGTAGGTGAACCACGCGTTGCTCCTTGAAGGTCTTTCTTAATTTATGAGATCTCAAACTGCAGTGTCCGAACTATTGAGCCAAAGGATGATATGTTTTGTATTACCAATGGCTTTAAGTCACAGAAGATAGGGTGTGTTGTGTCACTTTACTAGGAAACCGACAGGAAGAGTATCCTGCAGACAGGACAGAAAGCCGATTGCTTTGGTTTGAGGGAGAGGTTAAAACATGTTTATCAGAGCTGAGGCAAAGAGTGAGAGCCTAAATGCTGAAGCAGAGCTCTTGGTAAGTCTGGTTTTCTGGAGACTGTCCCTGTATAGAGGAGAGCCTGTTAATCCTCCGGTCTCCTAGAGTCAGCCCTGAACTGCAGCTTCCAAACTGAGTATCCTTGATAGCCCGTGCTTCGCTCCATTAAACCGGTGTCTTCTCTTTCAGATACAGGTGCTGCTTCTCAGGGCACAGCAGGTGAGTCTTGATGGTAATATTTAACTGACTGCATTATTCCTATGTACAGTTTAACTGCATGTTGCTTAGAAACAGGACCTGCATGTGGGAGGAAATGCGTTCTGGTGGGAACTCAAAAGTTGGTCTCCTGTCAGAGTACAATTACCGAAAAACATGTCTCGGCGTTTTAGGGAACTTTACTTTCATGTAAACTGTTTGCTGAATGGCCAGCGTGGAGTTTTGGTCTTGCTCACAAGTTGATTTGTGTTCTTAAAGATGACCTGCAGCTAGATCAAACACTTTGCAGTTCCTATTTTCCAAATAATTTTGAAAATTGTTTTCTGATTTGAATGACACCCAGGCCACATCTCTTCTCCTGGTGTTTTGAATAATCTTTTGGCTGTGTCCCTCTTGCTAGCTCAGCAAACTGTCCTTACTGTGAAACCTGAATGTTGGATCTCAGGTGCATGGCCTGGCCAGAGCAGAGGCCAAGTATGTTTTTGCTATCCTGAACCTGCTGTACAGAGAATGTCCTGATCTTGTGTGAAGCTTCTGAAATCATGTATTGAATGCTGGAAATCAACTTTGTGGGTCTTTGGCTTTGGAACTGCTTCACCCAGCTGTGCAAATGTAAGCAGCACTCTTAAACAGATCAATTTATAAAATGAAGCTCTTTGAGAGTCTGCTGGACAAGTAGCACCCATTCAGAGTGGGGCTTCAAACCCGTTACCACGCTGTCCAAATAGTGGTGTTCCAAGCTTGTTATGTAGAACATTCTTATTCTTAACATCTTAAACCAGAGAAAAGTAGATCTGTAATAGAGGAGCTAAAGCCATGTGATAAGAACTGTGCTACCGGCTGTTTCAAAACACGGCGATTGCCATTGAGCTCAGCTGCGCAGATCTACCTTAGAGGAAATCATTCGCTGAAATGCCACAGTTTGATTTACACAGAGAGCCAGCTTTGAGTGAAGCAGCAGCGCGGCTCTTGGGAAGTGTATTGGGGTGGAAGGGAAGAGGTGCAGAAGGTATTTGAAGGGCAGTTTGCCAAAGGAGTCGGTACGTGAAAGGCGCCTGGTGACATACTCTGTTCTTTGGGGCTGGGCTGTTCTCCCTGCTGTATTTGCAGTCAGCTGTCCAATCTGTCACCTGCAGCTCCGGGAGCTCACCCTGAGGTCCCATCTCACGTTCCTTTCCTGCTGATCGGTGGAGGCACTGCTGCTTTTGCTGCTGCCAGATCCATTCGGGCTCGGGACCCTGGCGCCCGGGTAAGAGATGCCCTGTTCCAGAGCAGACTGTGGGGACGACCGAGCACTGTGCTTGCTTCAGAGCCTCTGTCGTATGTTTTGCCGTTTGCCTGGTGTCAGTACAGCTGACGTGTTTCATGACCAATTAAAGGTGCTGATTGTGTCTGAAGATCCTGCTCTGCCCTACATGCGTCCACCTCTTTCCAAAGAACTATGGTTTTCAGATGATCCAAATGTGACGGAGACTCTGCGATTCAAACAGTGGAATGGCAAGGAGAGGAGGTATGTGTCGCTTAGGGCTAGCAAGGAGGGTGGAGAGCCTTTAATGAAAGGTTGGCGATGATCAAACTTCTCATGAGAACGCCACTGCAGAGCTCTGAAGGGCCTCAGAGTGCTGTGTGGACAAATTGCTGGGTAGATCTCTGTGTTCGTGTCTGCACTGAAGAGAGCCTCGGGGTGTGCGTGTGTCTGTGTGCAGCGCTGGCAGCTGTCAAGCTTCGCATGTGAGACTTGGCTCCGTTCTTAATACCTCTTGAATCTTGCTGCGATTCCCTTAGACGTACTCCACCGCTGGCAGAAATCCTGTGAAATAAGTTAATAGTAAAGGTGAGGGTATTTTAGAGCAGAGCTCCAGGGACCCTGGATCACATTTGGTTCTTGTGATTTTGATGATAAAGCCTTATGGAGGATCTAAACCCTTGAATTTCAACAGTGTGAAGACCCTAATTCTTAAAAACACATAAATAAGACTTCTGGAGCTCGTTATGGGTGCATAGAGTTGTCTTTGTATCATTGGTAGTTGCTGAATAGCTGGTATCGCAGAGAAAGTGGAACCCATTTGATAATGGAGCTTTTTTCAGTATATATTTCCAGCCGCCGTCATTCTATGTGCCTGTTCGTGATCTGCCTTTTGTAGAAAACGGTGGAGTAGCAGTTCTCTGTGGCAAGAAGGTGGGTACAGCACTAGCCGCTGTTCTGGCATCATATGGTTCTTCCCAAGCAGAGCCTGTGCTCTCAGCTGAAACGAAACAACTGTAGATGGTGGTGCAGAGGGTTGGCTGAGGAGGAGGATGTCCACAAGTTTGGGAAAAATCTGTATGAGGAAGCAGGGACTATGCTAATCTTAAGGACAGCATGAGTGAAGTTTGAGAACGGGAGAAGGTACGAGGAATAGTAGTGAACTGAGAGAAGATGAGAAAGAGGGAAGGGTAAGTCTGGCGTTTGGGCATGGGGCAGGAATATGTGGAGCTTAGAGACAGGGTGTGACAAAATGGGAACTGGGCTATATATATCAGTCGGGGGTGAGGTAAGGAGAGTAGCGATCGGAGTGGTGGGCTATAATGTGAGCAAGAGCATTGTGCAGAGGCAGCAGGAAGGTGGAAAAGTTTATGGTGAGATTTCTAACATATTTGCTTCCTCAATTTTTTTATACATTGCTAAAATAAGATTTCAGTGACTCCTCTTACTGCTGAACTACACTAGGTGTCTGAGTCCAGTCCTTAGGCTCAGAACCTGATCTGTGGTGGCTGCCAAAGAAGTTGCCTCAGTCCTACCTCCAGTGTCCTCCCTCCCCCCTCCCACCCCCCCGAAACTCAACGGTGGGAGAATGTCACTTCCAGGGTCGCTTCCCTGATGAGTAGTCTGTGCAGTTTAACTCGAATGGCCTACAGCACGTGGAAGCTTGAGCTCTCCTGCTTGTTCCTTTTTGCAGGTTGTGCATATGGATGTTAGAGGCAACACTGTGAAACTCAGCGATGGCACCCAGATATCCTATGACAAATGTCTAATTGCCACTGGTAAGTTGTTGGGGTTTTTCCCTTCGTTCTTTGTCTTGTGCCAGGCTTCTTATTTCAGTGGCATTTACCTGGCAAGGAAGTTTCTGCAATATGTGTCAAACACTTGGTAGAGCAGGACAGTCACGCAGACAGCCCTACCATTGAGTTTTTCACCTGCCTGGCGTCAGCCAGGTTCTCTGGGACGTTCAGAGTTTTGCCCTGTGAAAATCAGCGGCAAGGAGGAAAAGGTGACTGCCCTAGCAGCTCAGTGAAGGAACTCCTGCGCAAGCCAGCCTCTTCACATCCTGCCTATAGCAGTAGCAGGCAGAAAACTAGCTCGTGCTTGGGCAGAGCACTGCTCCAGCACCTGATCCTAGCAGTTCTGCACCCATCTGTGGTTAAAGTGAACTGGCTGACTCCAGCCAGCGGAACACGGCGTATAGCGTTACATCTTTTTCCACTGGGGTGACAGTTGGGTAACTTGCTGCTCACACAGAAGGTCTTTTCATGTCAAAAACCCAGATAGCAACGGGGAATAGAACGTATTGTAACAGTTTGGAAAGCAGAGTCCAGATTAAAGATAGCTTAGCATTGTCTGGATAGCCAGTGACATGGCCATGGTATCACTGATGTCTCTCTCTCTTTCTCTCTCTCTCCCCTTGTCCTCAGGTGGTTCCCCAAGGAACCTACCCGCCATTGAAAGAGCAGGAAAAGACGTACAACAAAGGCTGACGCTGTTCCGAAAGGTAATCTCCAGGTGCTGCTAGTCCTGGGATGAGGCTGAAAAAAATCTTCAGCTTTTTAACTCTTCTGCTTTGGCTCCAGGACAGCCTTGCCTTGGCAGCTGCTTCCCTCAGCTGGTAACCAGCAGTCCATTTGCTATTTATTCCTTTTCCTCAGGCAGGTGAAGAGGGTAGAGTCCACTAGACCGCTCGTTTGCCTCAGGCCTCAGAGCTGTAATAATGTGTGATTTTTAGTTTCCCTCCTGTATGACTTTGCTTCACCTTCCAGGCCTCTTAAAAACACGAGCAACGTAAGCTCAGCGAGTCGGTCTGGCCTGTAAGCAGTGTGTGCGCTCAGGACCGTGGGTAGGCACAGGAAGCTAGCTCAGTGCTCCAGCCTGACGCCCCTTGAATAACTTCTTCACCTTCATCCTGTGCCTCGGGACAAAGTGAATAGAAGACGTAGAAGTTGGTCAATGGACTCCGGGTTTTTGCTGTAGAGTTGCTTTTTGTTGACGAACTCCGCTTTTCTTGAAAACATGGGATTTAGAGCAGGCACGTGACCTTCTCCCTAGCCCAGTTCAGGGAATGAATCGGGAATAAGAAGCCATGTGGGAACTTCCTGCTCTGTGCTGGACCCCCCCCGAAGGTCTGATCCGCTCAACGCTGGGAAGGGAAAGATGGGTGACGTGAGCCGTGGCATCCTTGTAGTGCTCTGTGTGCTGTAGTACACTTGGGTCTAGAAATGTCATTGTAATTTCTCTTGAAAGTTAGGGGAAAATGCAGGATTCTGAGATTGCCTGGACAGGGGAAAGCTTGCGTGCACCTTTGGAAGCCAGATGGCTTTTTTCTGTGCAAAGGTGAACAGGAGGAAGGAGAAACATGTTTCCCTTTCTAAGCTGGGGAGAGAGTTGCTCTTGTTTCAAAGGGAGAAATTGGAGAAAAATATCTTCTTCTGCCATTCCTTTTGACAATATTTGAAATGGGAATAAATCTTCCTTCAGATTGAGGACTTCAAACGTCTGGAGAAGATTTCAAGAGAAGTCAAGTCCGTCACAATTATTGGTGGTGGTTTTCTCGGCAGTGAGCTGGCCTGTGCGCTGGGCAGAAGAGGTAAGTTTGCTTCTGCAGGCAGCTTGTCTGCAGCTGGCACCTCGGCAGAAGTGATAGACGCTGAACGTAAGCAGCCCGACATTATAATCTTCTTTTGCATTCCCTGACTGCTGAGTTCTAGCACAGAATTGTGGTTTGCCTGAAGTAACCTTAATACATGTGTGTTTTGTTGGCTGTATGGCCTGACCCGCCTCTCCGTTTTCTCTCATTAGCTGCTGAGCAGCCCTGATCCAAAGGTTTTTGTTAAGTTGGGTTCCCTGGGCACTCTGCAGGCCATTGCAAAGTCATTCCACCCTGTAAAAAGTTGTATTTGCTCTCTCAGTGCTAAAGCCACCCTAAAACTATTATTTCAAAGAGGTTGTGAACAACTGGATTCTTACTGTCAAGCGCATGCAGCTCTTTGAGTGGTGCCTTCATGGTAATTTTTCTACTAAGGGAAGTTTTTCTCCAAAATAGTAGGCGTTTCACTTAGAAGTCTTCTGTCTGCTATCCTAGAGTTTGCAGGTGTATGTTAAACAATGGTCAGTCACTTTGTGACTCCTGTGGAAAATCTGGGAGCCAGAACTCCCAGTTTCGGAAACTTCTGTCGAGCAACTTGCATAAAGTAAAGCGTATCCTTGTGTCCTGAAGCCTGTGCTGCTGCTCTTTATGTGCGGGTTGTAAGAAGCCTGCTCTTTGTTTTCCTTTCAGCACGAACCAGAGGCCTGGAGGTGATTCAGCTCTTTCCAGAGAATGGCAATATGGGCAAAGTCTTGCCTGAATATCTGAGCAACTGGACCACGGAGAAAGTCAGACGAGGTGAAGCCGCACGCCGGCGCTCCTCTGCGAGTGGCAGAGCTGTGGTGTTCGGGCCGCTGTGTGACATACAGCGCTCTGCTTGCTTTGCCAGGGGAGCCGCGGGAAGGCTGCGTCCCGTGCACATGGCCCAGGTGCAGAACAGAACAAGTTGCCGGTCAGGCAGCTGATGTAGCACAGGCTGCCATGACTCTGGATTTGTAGTAGTTCCCCAGGGAAAACCCAGCAAACGTGCACGCCGATGCCAGGGAGGTTTTTCCCTCTGCACAGAATGATCCCTACTGCCGTACTTGCGAGTTACTGCAACGACTCTGTAATCTGGAACCGGGGCTGTCTTACACTAACTGCCTGTTCTCTTCTGAGTTGCTCTAGCCCTGAATAATTTTATTTCTGACAGCCTAATGCAGTCATCCCAGAGTCCCTTTGAGAGGGGTTGTGTAGCCCCATGCCTTACGCGTGCCCCTTGTGAGGCAGCTGCTGTAGGGTTCAGCTGATAAAGTCGATAAGCTCTGAGATACCTTGTTCCCATTTGCTATGTTAAGTGCAGAATATACTGTGAGTGGAGTGGGGTGGAGGGAGGAGGGATGTGGTTGGGGCCGCAGCTGCAGGGCCTGATGACCCACAGGGCTGAGCAACTTTGTCGTTCATGGAAGCTGCCTTGTTGGCCCTCTGGGCCTGGCTGCGACAGAGCAAGAGGTAACGGAATGTCCCCAGTGCCCGAAAACCTGCCTTGGGGAGTTCTTGAGGATGTGACCGTGTCATCATATCAGACGTGTACTTTGGATTGCCATTTAAGTAGCTCTTTCAGACTTTTTGGCTGGGTTTCTTTCTCCTCGTGCTTCACTCAAAACTGTACTGGCGCACGCAGCAAAGACAAGGTGGTCTCTCTTGGTTCCGAACCTGGCCCCTGCTCTGCCTGCATCTGTTCGCACCAGAGACGCCTGCTTCAGCCGAAATCTGTCTTCCCCCGAGCACACAGTTACGTTGCCTGTGTTTGTTTCCAGAGGGTGTTAATGTCATGCCTAACGCTGTGGTCAAGTCTGTCTCTGTCAGTGGCAATCGGCTGATAATTAAACTGAAGGATGGCCGAAAGGTAAATAGAAAAGCAGGGAGAGGGTAAAGTTTGCAGGGGCGCTGAGAAAATTAAGATAATAATTATGAATTCCCAAACAGGTGGAGACTGATCATATTGTGGCTGCAGTAGGGCTGGAGCCTAATGTGGAATTAGCAAAGTCAGCGGGGCTGGAGGTGGACTCTGACTTCGGAGGGTTCAGGGTGAACGCGGAGCTGCAGGCACGCTCCAATATCTGGGTGGTGAGTACGTGCAGAGGAGTTCTCCGTCTGCCGCTTGCGCCGGTGCAATCAGAGCACACAGAGTTACGGGGGCTGGCGTATCTCAATGAGGTGAATGGGGCAAAAAATAGCAAGTAATGAGACCAATTGTAGTGCAGATCCTGGCGGCAGCCACGGAGCCTGCTCGTGCACCACAGCACGCTTTGTTGCTGTGGTAACGACTGCGCGAGTTTTTGAATATTTATGCTGTGTAAGAGGAGTTGGGGTAACCTAAAGATAGCACGGATTACTCTGTTGCGTAAGAGTCCCTTTGGTAGGAGTCGAGACTTTGATTCCTCTGGAAAAACGTACCTGATGCCGTCCTTATTTTTCCAAAGATCATTGAAAAATGCTGAGAAACTGGGACTTGTGTAGCCTGGGGGGTGGGATAAGGTGGTGGTGGTGGTGGTTGGGGTTCCTTGGAAAAGCTCAGTGCACAGTTAGTTCCACTTTGTTCTCTTCCCGGTGCCTTTTTGTTTGTTCATTGATTTAAGCTTTCGATGTCAATGTTCAGTCCTCACGGAATGATTCTTTTCAAGGCAGGAGATGCTGCCTGCTTCTACGATATCAAACTAGGGAGGAGACGCGTGGAGCACCACGATCATGCCGTTGTGAGTGGAAGGCTGGCTGGAGAAAACATGACGGGAGCTGCGAAGCCCTACTGGCACCAGTCCATGTTCTGGTAAGGTTCCTTTCTTCTTTTGGTATTTCTTACTTGGCCGCATTGCAGGAGCGAGGACCAGACACGCCTTGTAAAGGTTTCTGTTTCACGAGCGTAGTGAAACTACTTCAGCAAATACCTTGTACAGCTCCATGTCCCCAGAAGCTCAAGGAATGGGAGGGCCTTTGACCGTTCATTGCTCTGCCCTGACCTCTCTGAAACGTTTTCCCTTCCTGCAGGTCCCAGTTTCTCCCTGAATGAGTCCCGTTCAGCAGAGCACGTGCCAGTAAACAGCAGCCCCTCTCCTCAGAGCAGGCTAATTTGCAGGTTGAACTGGGCAGCAGCTTTTCTGTTAGAGTTATCTGAGGTTCCCCAGCACGCTGTTGGTTGCAGTTGTGTCGCGCCTTTGCTGATCAGCTGAGCTGATGCTTTAGTAGCAAAGCATCTCTGCATCCTGGAGCGTACGTGGAAGTTTGTTGTTTTCCAGAGAGGGTTATTGAGAAATGGGCAGTTCTCTATCTTTTTGAAGTTCTTTTTTAAAACGAAACACAAAAAAACTACCAAAAAAAAAAAATCCCAAAGCCTGTTAACTCAAGATCAGAAGCATAAAGTTAGTAGGAGTTTAAATATGGGGAAGAGAATTTTACTTTTCTTGGAGAAATCCCCTCAAAGATATCCCCTCAAAGTTATTTATGACTTGCTGTCATTTACCTGCACACTTGGTCTACACTGCATGGACTCTGGACCCAGAAGAGTTTCTCGCTTCCCTTTTAAACAAGAGCCCAGGAGCAGCCGTTCCCATTGCGTGGTTGTCCACGGGACGCTCTGACCACGACGCAGCTGGGGACTGTGCCTCGCAGTCCCGTGTTTTGTCGACAGGTTAGCTCGGGGCTTTGCCAGCCCTCACTGAGTGAGACTCCCTTCTTCTGGACTAAAAAAGCTGGTAAATGGCTCAAACGCCTCTTAAAACTTCCAGGATGTTCAGAAGAGACTAACGTGTGTCGGTCAGCCTGCGAACCCTGGTCTCTTGCACACCGCTCTCGTTAAGGACTCGGGGCTGGATGGAATTGCCTTGTCTTTGTCTCACTAATGCTACACGTGATTTATTTCTTTTTTCCCGCTTCACTCCTAGGAGCGATCTGGGTCCTAACGTAGGGTATGAAGCCATCGGCCTTGTCGACAGTAGTTTGCCAACAGTGGGAGTCTTTGCTAAAGCAACAGCGAAAGACACACCAAAAAGTGCAACGGAGCAGTCAGGTAGGGCCACAGCCGCGCTTGGGAGCTGCCCGCCTGCGTGACGGTGCTCGCGTCTGCGCTGTGTGGTGGCCACAGAGCCCGTCTGGGCTCACCGGGGGACATCAATCTGTCTGCTTCCTTCCTAGACCAAGCTTTAAAGGCTGGTTTTGATATTAAAATCTGATTAAAACAAAACATTCCTCCAAGAAGACACCATGTCACTCATTTACCAAAATTAAAACCTTTATTCCCAGTGAAGCCTGATTTCCTCCACAGCAATAAAATGGTCAGGTTTGGCACAAAAGAGATCTTGTGAATCTAAGCATATTTATTTTGTATGTGCTGCCTGGAAGCATTTGGTGATGGAAGTTGGGAATTGTCAGTGTTGTGCTTCACGTTAGGATTGCTTCGCTCTCGTGTTACTGAAACTGGACACAACTCAAAGGAAAACACTTCAGTCTCTTTACAGCCCCCTGCTCTTCAGTCTGCTTTCGCCATCCCAGGTTGTTTTCTGCACCGAGTGTTTGATACCTCTTCTCTTTGCATTAGGGACTGGTATTCGATCAGAGAGTGAAACAGAAGCAGAAGCCTCAGAAGTTCACATTTCTCCAGGCTCTTCACCAACGCCTCAAGTTCCCAAGCAAGGAGAAGATTATGGCAAAGGTGTCATTTTCTACCTCAGGGATAAAGTTGTGGTAGGAATCGTGTTGTGGAACATCTTCAACAGGATGCCGATTGCTCGGAAGGTCAGTACAGGACTAGTATGCTGAACAGCGAGGCTCGCTTAGATTGGGGATTTTCTTGTGGAAAAATCAATCCACCCATTTAAAACGTGGATAAATAAATGCAGATGCTCTGTCTGGAGCAGAGCTGTGCAATGGCCAGTGGTAGCCCTGTCTCAGCTGAATTGTGGGAGATGTTCTCGTGCTTTTCTGCGTGTTTATTCAAAATTCTTATAGAAACAACTTGAATCAGGTTTATGCTTCAAGCCCGTTGCATGGCTGAAATCTCAGGTCTGTTAAGTACGGGCAAGAATCAGATGCAACTGAACATCAGAGTGAAATGTCCTATTTTTGTGCTGCTTTGTCTAATGTGCAAGTGTCTAAACAGTCTTAAACATCTGTCATCCTGGATACACAGCCACAAAAAGTCAGGGTTAGAAGCAGCCTTGAGTAGGTGCTTAGTCTGTCTCCATCCCCTTAGTCTGTCTCCATCCTCCAAGGTAAGATCAGCTACGCTTAGGTCAGTCTTTAACATCTTTGGCAAATTTCAGTAGTTTAAACTCTGAGAGTGATTCCACGCTGTCCCCAGGTGATCTGTCCCAAAATGAACTATTCTTAACCTCGGAAGTTTCCATTGGTCTGTAACCTGAAGCTTTCGTGATGCAATTTAAACCTGTTCCTTCTCCCGTCCCCATGAAAGAGAGATTCCTTCCTTCCTTCCTTCTCTTAGCAGCCCTCCCTCTATCTCAGAGTGCCAAGTGTGTGCAGAGTCCTTGGCCTCTTCCTCTCGGTGCCCAAAAGATGGGTTTGCAAGTTTAAGCCACTTGTACTGGCTCCTCTAAGTCAACGCAAAGAGCCTGGCTCGTCTTCTCAGAGTTGAGATGAATCACTCATTCTCCCCAGCTGTAAAGGGAAACCCAGACATCAGGAACAAATCCTACAGGGACAGTGAGGTTGGTTTTAACTCCAGCCATTCCTGTAGGCAGTTAACGCTACATTGAAGACTCCCATATAAACGTGGCTGTAGCAAGTCCTGCTGTTGTGCCGTGGACTGCCCAAGCCGGTGCGTCACTGGCTGGTGACCACGTGCAGTCTTGCAGCACTGGTGGTGTATAGAGCGTGCAGGTTTTAATGCATTCTTCCTTCCTCCAGATCATCAAAGATGGGGAGGAGCATGAGGATCTCAACGAAGTAGCAAAGCTTTTCAACATCCACGAAGACTGAACTCCAGCAGGGGAGCAACAGGAGTGAGTAGGACAATGGGGGCGCTGGCTGTGTGCACCCCCTTATCTCCAGCACCTCCCTCTGAGTACCTGTGAATATTTCCACTCCCCTAGAATTCTAACGTTTGCACCAATAAAGTCAGATTGTTCTAAGTTAAATGCCTTCTTCCTGCACCTGCGCGTTGCTGGTTTTGAAAGGGGACTGTGCCGCTGTCAGATTTTCCCTTGTATCAACAACGGAGATGCCTGCAGAGCTGCCTCTCTCCTTGCAGCACTTCCCCGCGGGGGAGCTGGCAGTCGCTGCGTGGAGGGCTGCGCTCTTGGCAGCCAGCGCTGCCCGTGTAGGAAAAGTACATCCCGACGGGACGGAAGAGCGCTTGGTGGGGCGTAAGTAGGCGTTTGGAGCTGGGTGCTCCAGCCTGGTGGCCGGTCTAAGGTGGGGTGGGCGGGGGGGGAGAACAAGGAGACGCTTAGAGTCACTGAGGCAGGGGGGAGTGTGTGCACTTGCCCCGGGGCTGAGTCTCACCCTCCCCATCCCACCCTGCAGCCACTGAGCTCTGGGGCTCGTGCAGCTGCCCCGACCTCGTGTCCCTGGAGCTGCAGCAGAGGAAGGATGGGGATGGGGATGGGGAGGGGGTTCTGGGGCTGCAGCACCCAGCTGGGCAGGTTCCTGTTTGGGGAATGCTTGGGCCAGCCTTGGGGCCGTGTCCCATCAGATTCTGAGTAAATGCAAACATGGTGATTCTCAACCGCCCTGGGCCCCTCTAGCAGTGCTTGCTCCGCTGCTACGAGGGAAATCTTCTTAACCACTGATTGAAATTGCTTCTCGCCCAGACAGATACCTCCAGCAAGGGTCTGGCTCAACGCTCCCCGTGGGGGAGCGCCCCGCTGCTCTCCAGCCTCTGCCCCCAGCTCCCGCCCAGCTGGGGCCCACGGTTTGAGGGACCCTCTGTCCTGGGGGTGCCCGGGTGTTGCCTGGGGGCGGCCCTGGGCTGTGCTGCACCAGGCTGGCAGCCGCGCTGGGTCCCTCAAGCTCCCTCCCCACCCGCCTGTCTCTGAGTTGAGTTGAGGACTTCGAAGAGTTCAGATCTGTTGAAAATTTGGTCTGTTTTACCTAATGTCTGCGCCGCACTGCATCACCTTGCTGTCAGGAGGAACCTCCCCGTTGCGGGGGGTGTAGGAGCAGCCATGTGAGCCGCTTGCCCCTCTGGTGCTCTCCCGTTACGGGTGGGCTTTCTGCTCTCGCCAGCCAACACGGGCCATTTCCTACTCGGTTTTGCCACTGTCTTTCCTCCTCTTTTAGCCTTCTGCTGCAATCTTCAGGCTTGCAGTTTTCTGGAGTGGCTCCGATGGTGCCAACATCCCCATGGGCCTTGTCGTAAACCCCAAGAGGGTTCCTGGGTGTTGCAGGCTCCTCCACACACCACCCCAGCTACGTCTCCCTCGTCCCTGCGAAGCCTCCGCTGCTCCCTGCTGCACCACTCCTGGTGGCAATCGCTTCTGCCTTTGATCTTGGCTCTGAAATGTTCGATGGGCGTTTGCCTCGAGCTGGCTTTTTGAAGCTGGGGCAGAAATGTAATTGTGCTGTTGAAACGCGATGCTTGCGGATAAAAGGGCTGGAAGAGAAGCTGCTCCTTACCTGCCACGAGGCCACTGCCACCGTGAGGGCTCCTTCCCGCTTTACCTCCTGGGTCTGCAAATACGCTGCGGGAAACTCCCCTTTGCCCAAACCTGCTCGTGTTTTTCCCTACGTGCACAGTCCCAGCCTTAGTGAGAGCCCGGCTTCTGCAAGGGCCTGTGCACACTCACCCCATCTCACTGCCACACGCCCCGTGCACACCCACACACACCACCCCTGCCGCCAATTACCCTGTACGAAATTGCGTGACCTTTCTGAGGTATGGCTGCTGTACGTTGTGCACTGCACAGCCGGGTTCACTCAGCTCAGCGGAAGGAGCCCGGCTCATTGCGAGGAGGCGGAGGCGGCCAGCCCTCTCCCGAAGTTCAAGACCTTTGTTTCTTGGCAGCGTAAAGCCGTCCGTGATGAATTAAGGACACTGCTGCCCCCCCAAACACGCCAGCACCTCTGCTAAAGCCTCCCGAGACCTGGCACCGCACATAAGTAACTGAGGCAGGACCGGGGGTGCCTGGGGCAGGAAGGAAGCGGGTGGATGATGCTGCTGTAGAATTACAGCTGGGGGGGTGTGTGGGGGTGTGTGTGCGTGTGTCACACCATGCACACCCCGGCCAGCTGTGCGTGTGCCCCGGCCCTTGCTCCCACACCACCTTCCCTGCCCCTGGCATGCGGGCTGACACTATGGGAGCTGCTTTGGGGGGGGTCAAGGCCACCCTGGCCACGTACAGCCGCAGCTCCCCGGCCATCGGCAGTGGTCTTTGGGCACGGCTGGGATTGGCCACAGAGCTTCTGTTACCAGTCTGTGTGCTGGGAGGAGCAGCAAAGTCTCCCAAACAGCTTTTCGGGCTCAACGCTGTTCCCCATGCTCAGTGGCTGCTTGGGGCAAAAGGACCTCGCTGCCCACCGAGGCACCGCAGCCGCGGGGGCAGCCCTGGGCCGGCAGCCTGCCCTCTCCCCTTGCTGCCCCCCGGGCTCAGCCGTCACCCAAGGGCACCTGCCCACGGCAGGGACCAGCCCAGGGACAAAGAAGAAGAGGCAGGAGACGGGGGGCCTGATGCAGGTTTTTTTTCTGTACATCAGTGTTTTTGACACCACAGCCTGTTGCTGCTTATAGTAAAACAGAAATCAGAAAGAGCAACCAGAATACACACCCAAAGGCAAAAAACCCTCGGCTTAAACAAGGTGCGGCCTGGCCCCCAGGAGGGGAGGCTGGCGGCTGGGAGCCCAAGGGGAAGGGGTAACACCTGCCCTGGCTGGGAAGAAACACAACACAAAATAAAAACGAACCAACAAAAAAAAAAAACAAAACCAAAACCCAAAACAACCCACCCAACGCTCCCGCTGCGGAGCAGGGGAGAGCCAGAAAACCCAAGATTGTCCCATCCTCGGTCCGGTTAGCACCTGTACAATAAAACTGTACCATCTCCCGGGAGCGGAGCAGCCCTGCCCCACGCCCGGGCGGCAGGCGCCGTGCCCGCGCTCTCCCAGAGAACTGCTCCTGGTGACACAGGAGGGGCGCGGGGAGCGGGGCGAGGCCGAGCAGACACCGCGCAGGGCAAGGAGGGGGCTTCTGCCGTGGCCAGAGCCCCCAGGGCGGGAGGGGGTACAAGCTGCCGGGAAGCGTGGGGTGCGCGTGGGGGGGCTGTGGGCCGCCCGTGCGACAGCCGCCGGGGAGCGGGAGCAGCGGCAGGCGTGAGATGCAGGAGGGAGCCGGGTGAGGGGATGGAGCAGTGGGGCTGGCTCTCGGCTGGCGGGTGAGCGCCTTCAGCCGGCTCCAAAGCTACGGGAAACGAGGGTCTCCAGGCGCTGTGAGAGCCCGGCCCTCGGGGGCCCCGGGCCCCCCCGGGGCTGCGGTTCCAGGGGGAGCGCCGGCCTCGGGGAGTGCTGGAGAGGGGCCGGGGGAAACCCACGTTCCCTAGCCCGGAGCTCACCATCACAGTGATACAGACTCAGCAAAAACAAAGGAAACATTACAAATTAAATACTAATTAAATAAATACTATGGAAGACGTTGGGAGGGGGAGGGCAAACAGAGAGGCGCAGTTCCATGGGGTCAGGCGGGGAGGGGCAGCGGCACCCACCACCCCTCGCTTCGGTGGAGCCAGAGCCGCCGCTGCCCCACGAGCTCCGGCTCGCGCAGCCCCGCAGAGGGGCTTCATCGCCCGCCGTAGCTGGATGGGGCCGACAGCTGCAACGCTGCTGCTCATGGCGAAGGGACCCCGGGAAGTCCTGGGAGGCAAGGGTCCTCTCTCCCCAGCTGGAGGAGACCCTGAGGAGAGGAGGAAGGGCTGGCCAAAGACTCAGGTCCCGGCTGCTGGCGCTGAGAGGGCTGCTTCCCGTTGGTCCTTATTATTGCCTCGTGATGCGGAGAGCGATCTATCCCCGTCAGCTGCTCCAGGCCTGGTACTCCACCGCTGAACCCAGCAGCTGCAGCAGCTCGGGCTCGTAGTGCACCAGCTCCACTGTCTCTGCAGCACCCTGCGCCGGCTCGGGGCTCTCCTGCACCTCCTCCTGCACCAGCACCTGGCTGAGAGAGACCTGGCGCTGGAACTCCGCCTTGGGCAGCGTGGCGATCTCGAAGTGCGGGAAGCGGGCCTGGAATATGCGGGAGGACAGCTTCAGCCGCTTGAGCACGTCGGAGAAGAGGAACCAGTTGCAGGGCCTGTGAGGACGGCAAGAGGATGGTGGGTTAGGAGTGGAGGGGTCTGCAGGCACGTTGCTCACCTCACCACCTCCCAGCTGCTGGCACGCCAGCCCTCCCCTCGACGCGGCGCTGATGGCGAGCTCCAGGCACTGTTCTCCACCTGCTCCTCGTCCACAGCTCGCACATACACAAACATGTCGTGTTGTCCCTCCCCTGGAGGACAGCCGAAGGCTCTCCTGTACTGCTGCTATCCTCACCAGCTCAAGGGCTCTGCTCCCTCTCTGCCCCAGCATTAATGTCACCCAAACGCTCCCTGCTCCAGGCAAAGATACTCACCCCCGAGAGACTGACACTTGGAGGTTATAGCTGGGCAGCAGGGGCTTGTCTGAGAACTCAAACATGAAGTTGTCTGCTTCTTGCTCTTCTTCCTCCTGGTCTGAACTTCCTGGAGGGTTGAGCAGAAGATCGCATCCAATGGTATCTTTCCCCTCTGCAACAAGCAAAACAGACGTTGGCATCGCTCAGTTTCACACCAGCCAGCGCTCATCGCTCTCTGGGGAAGAGCTCTGCCCGGCTGCACCGGCTACCACCACAATCTCACGTGCGCCTTCCCTCCCACGATGTCCCAGTGACTGCAGGAGCCAAGTCCCAAGGGCTCCTTTGGCTCTCCCTCCAGCCCCTCGTCTCAGAGAGACTCTGAGTGAGCGCTGGCTGCTCTGCACAGCGGTGACCGGGTCAGGTGGAAAGAACATCTTATGTCATAGCAGCGACCTTCAGGTTTACACTGATCCCACACGTGTCCCCCACAGCCCCCTTTGCCAGCACAACCCTCCTCAGCCTGGAAGAACCCGCGCCAGAGAGGAAGGAGGTGGACGTATGAGATGCTTTGTCTGCACAGATCCTACAAAGGAAGGCACCGTGCTCCGCTTCTCCACCCAGATCCCACTGCTGGCAACTGTCAGCAGGTTATCGAGAGGTGCGTGCCAGCTACTGTGGCTAAATAAGGACTGCGAGGCTGTGCCACCAAACGGTGCAGCAGACGTAGAGCCTAATACAACCAAACAGGAATAGGCGTGACTTCAGAGAACCGGCCCCACAGATTTCTGGCACAAAGCTGGCTGTTCCAGGAGGTGTCTGAGCTCCAGCAGGATTTGCTTCCACAGGAGATGGTTTATGGATCAAGTGTGCTGTTCTCCATTTCAAGACAGTTAAATTTACTATTCACCAATCTGAAAAGCATCCGTTGAAAAATAGCTTGCTGTCTGGATTTTATTACTAAGAGGTATGAATACTCTTGGGTTTGCACCATGGTTTTGTCCTGCTGAGATAATACAGGATAACGTCCAAAACTTCCAGAAAATAAAGTTTAGATTCTACAGAGAGAAGTCAGACCAAATGTGCTGGTGAGCGAATAAACCAATCACACAAAAGTTCAACACCACGCACGAGAGAAAAGGCTGCAAAAAAATCTTGTGGTGTGCTGCATGAGAAAGCTCCACGCACCATACTGCTCTGCGAACAAACGCAGCACCCAGCGAGAATGTTATTTTAATAGAGAAACAACAGCAGATGACAGGACACACAGGCTCAAACGGGGTCTCAGGAAAAAAAAGAAATAATTTCTTAGTCCTGTCAAGGAAAAAAAAAAAAATCCTTAAGAAACAGAAAAGCAGGGTGTTTAAATCTTCAAAACTTATTGTAGAATAGGACAAAAATAAGTGACGTGAATATCGGCCAACATCACTGCTAGGCAAAGCTCAGGTGCCATCACCAGGAAAACTCACATTTCTTGAGCAACCCAGGAAAAAGAATTAGATGCATTTAATGTGGCAACGGTATGGTCCAATGTCTGTCCTGAAAACTCCTCTCACTCAGTCCTGTCCTTTAGCCCGAGCAAGAACAAGAACATCCTGTACCACCGCAGAGTAACAGGGAGACAATCAGGCACAACAATGCTCGTCCCAGGTGTAGAACAAAACCCTGCGGTGGGACTTTGGATCAGGAGTGCAAGGCGCTGATGGCTTTACCATACTCAGACCTCAGAGATCCCACACCCTGCCTTCCCTCATTATCTTCTGGCCCCCAGAGATTTGCAGATCTAAAGGAAAATGTGGAGAACATTCCTGCCTCAAAGAATAGAAACAGATCGAGCAGGGCCTGGGATTTCTCCTCCAGCCTGAGGGACCTGCGAAGTTTTGTGCTGCAGCTGGTGGAGCTGATGGAAAGGGAAACTTTGAAGGGCTGAACCACTGAAGGAGGAGAACTGTTTTCTGCTGAGCTGGTTTGCTGCCTGTGGCAGCTGGGAGCAGCTCAGTTCCTCCCAAGCAGAAGCAGGTACTTCCCTGCCCTGGGAAGGTGGATGAAGAGGAAGGTCCCTTCCCGTGCCCGCTGAAAACAGACCTGGCAGCCTAAAGGAGAAGTGCAGTTGCCAGCACTCCCTGTGGAGATTTTCCATGTATTAGCCAAGTCTCTAAGCAAGGCCCTTGTGAGCGGTGAACCGCCACCACTGATGGCGTCCCAATACCCCTCCAACCCCCAAGAAACACCAAGAGAGTCGGTGATGGTTTGCTTACTGAAACAAAGAATCCCTTTCTTTTTGCCTGCAGGGGTGGAGGACAGAAATGCGGGAAGACATGATGCAAGACAAGATTTTTCAAGACAAGCCAAGGGATGTAGCAGCCTTCCAGTCCTTAGAGCCCCTTCCAGGGCTCCAGGAAAGCTGGAGAGGGGCTGGTGACAAGGGCAGGGAGTGACAGGCCAAGGGGAATGGCCTGAAGCTGCAGGAGGGGAGATGGAGATGGGATGTGAGGCAGAAATCCTTCCCAGTGAGGGTGCTGAGGCCCTGGCACAGGGTGCCCCGAGAAGCTGTGGCTGCCCCTGGCTCCCTGGCAGTGGTCAAGGCCAGGTTGGATGGGGCTTTGGGCAACCTGGGCTAGTGGAGGGTGTCCCTGCCCATGGCAGGGGTGGCACTGGGTGGGCTGGGAGGTCCCTGCCCAGTCTGGGATTCTGTGATGTGGAAATTAAAGGACTGAAACAAGCAGCTAATTTGAACGAAATGCAATCAGCTTCCTTTTCCAAGAGCCGCCCGTTGCATTTCAGGCCTTAGGGTGTATGAAAAACAAGATGGCACGTTTCTAAATTACTTGCACGTGGCAGTGGGTCTCCTAGAGGGTATGAGAATTGGCAGCCTACAATCCCATGCCAGGATCTTCAAGAGGAAAGGACACCGATGAACGGGACATAGGCAGATGACTAGAACTAGACATGACATAGACTAGAACTCAGGCACATAAGCTCTCTGGGTAACCAGGAACTCAGCATGCTGTAGGAACCAAAGAGAACCAAACTCTCCTTCCCACAAAGCCACACGCAAATTTCCTTCCTTGTTTGTCAGAGAAATCCAAGTGGGAATCAGTGATAAATCAAAAGGGGTTACTATCTTTAAAAATATTACAGTCAAAGAATAGCTATTTTTCTTGTGGTAAAGAGGCTTCTTCTTAAAGGACTGTGATAGCTTCAAGAGTGAGAAATCCAGAGGAAGGAGGTTTGAACAGTTTCCTTGGCATGCCTGAGGTGCAAAAGCCTACGAACAAAGCGTTCTTAGGCGTACAGAATTTCGTCTGTTCTAAAATGAAGAGACATCAGGGTCCTCCAAGGATAAGTCCTCTACCAAGAGCACCCTTCCATATGTATCTGATCTTTTTCATTTCCAGAAGGATGTCAGACATGACAGGGGTGAGCAACTAAAATCAACAGCCTTTTAGCTTGCCAGCGTAAATAAACCACATCTTTATGAAGGGCTCGAGAACGCTGATCTACTGTCTCAGCAGTGGTCGGGAGGGACTCCGCAGTCTGCCACAGGCCCACGGCTAGACCCAGAGCATCTTCGTTCACGGACCCTGGGGGAACTGGAGCAACACAGCCAACAATTTGTGGACCTAGTGCCTGTATCGTTTCAAGAAAACTTCTAAGCTGGTAACCACAATTTTCAGGAAGTGACAGTGAAAGGTACAAGTCCTGCCTTCACTGGGAAATGCCTGGCATTGTCAGGAGAGGACCTCCCCCGCACGAACGCCTCCCCTCCAAAGCAGAGGAGAAGGATGGGCAGCTCTGGGAACCTGGAAGTTCAAGACTTTCACACCCTGAAGGAATAAGCATGTCCTCTGCCTTCCTTGGGTTTATCTTGATGACTGGTTAGCAGGGGAGTAACAACAGTTGCTACAAGAACAACGTGCTCCGGGACTGACAGCCGAAGACCCTCAGGAATCACCAGCAGCACTTGGAGTTCAGCCTGTTGGAGGGATCCACACGCGCAGCTTCCCAAAGAAAAAGCTGCTCCTTCCAGGAGCAACTCCCAGCACGTAACATTGCGGCAAGATCTGAAGACACGGGTTGGGAGGGACGTGGACAGACCGGAGGGAATGATGTGACAGTCATTTCCTAGCATTCCTTCTCTCTGCTCTGCTGCTGTAAACGAAACGGCATAGACGGAACTCACCTAGTACAGAGCTGCTGTAGAAGTCCCATGCTGTTCGAGGATCTCCATCAGTGCGCCCCTGGAGATCCGAAAGGTAATCTAAAAAGAAAAAAATGGAGAGGGTTAATGCTTATTTGCTAGTCAAAGCATGATCCTGGTATGCGTATCCCTCGATCCTGGGTGAGCCACTTCACCTCTGCTGCTTTCCCCCACTTTGCAGTTAGGCGTGATGGCAAAAGCCGAACCACAACTTGCAAGAAGGGGACCCTCGCTCAGGAGGGGACAACATGACCCCGGCCTGAGAACACGGAATAGAAGCTGAAAGGAGAAAACAACTGGCAGCACTAAGTGCGATGGAAAGAAAAGTTCTTAGGGTTGTCTTGAGTTCAAAATTACATCTCCAACACCTGCATGTACAGTTACGCCTGGAGGAGCACAGACAGACAGCTGGCAAATGAGATGTTTTAAAACTGGAGATTTTCTGCCTCGTACCTATCTGGGAACCACTGCTACTCTAGCTGCCTCTTCCTTGCTGTTGTGTAGAAGCCACGACACTCATCTTGCTTCTGCACAAACAGCGCAGAAAGCAGGCACCCTTCACTCTTGGTCACGGGGATCCAAAATGGTCCTTTCTAACAACGGCAGGCAGGCAGCACCGAGCAGAGCTGATTTTGAGTCAAAGGCATCGTAACTTGGCAGCAAAAATATGTTCATTTAGGTTATGCAGTAGAACCAGGAACTGTGGAACAGCATCTCCAAGCCTCAGGCACAGCACTGCCTTTAGTTGTGTGACCACAGCATTGCCTTTTCCTTGTACCTCAAAGACTGAAAAGTGACTTGTATCTTGTTTGGAAAATGGTATATAATTCTATAATTAAAGATTGGGTGGTAAAAACACACACTCGTGACAGGGCAGAGCTAAAATTATTCAGTCACCTCCTGCTCAAGCGCTCCTAAACCCTTTGACACCCAGAGCTGGTCCCGTATGCTGCCAGACAGGAAGGACAGAAGCACTGCCACCCCCAGGCTTGGCACCTACCGCTGAGGAAGCGCTTCATCACGTCGCTGGTGGCAAGCTTCACAGCTGTCTGCCCAGAGTAAGTGGCCAGAGTGGGATCAGCACCATAGGAGAGTAGAAGCCACATGGTTTCCAGGTTATCATTTGCTACTGCATCATGGACAGGCCTGCAAGGACAGAAGCATTGGCAGAAAAAGAAGAGACGGGAAGAGTTCGCAAAGCACATGCTCTGTTTTGGGTTAAGACAAATCTAGTGATGACCTGCAGCTCATCCTGAAACGCGCGCCCTGCTCCTTGCCCCCACGGTTCTCGGTGCTGCCCCGGACCTCCCCCTCTCGCTGGCTTGCCTTGTGCCATCCTGCGCACTGCAGTTCACGTTGGCGCCGTGCTCTAGCAGAATGTGGAGGATGTCGATCCATCCTCTCGCACAGGCTTCGTGCAGAGCTGTGTAGCCAGCGTTGTCCCGATGGTTCACGTCACTGCTCTTTTTCTGCAGGCAATACAGCACTACGTCCTACAGGAACGAGATCGTTGCAGGCCCGGTTACACAAACCCAGGTGAGGCAGCGCAGGGGACAAAGCGGAAAAGGGCACCAAAACTCACCTTGTAGCCCAGGCGAGCTGCTCGCTGCAGAAGGGTCTCTCCTGCATTTTTGTTCACAATCAGCCGCCGAGCTCCAGGAGGAATGTCCTGGGCCACAGGCAATTCAGGAGAACTCCCTGGGCTGACCCGACGGGACTTACAAAGCGTCCACAAGTCCTGGGGCTTCTTCAGAGAGTGCATTTTGGGCTGGGTCCAGCAGCCTTTCCCCTGGAAAAGAAAGGAATACAACTCCTTGGCACATGTGGCCATGGCTTACTACCAGTCCCCTTCTCTCTCTCCTCCCTGTGTGTGTGTTCCCCTCGTCGGCCCAAGCCATACCTTCCCCTCGTCACAGATCCCTGCCAAGTGTTTGGTTTTACATTTGCGTTTTCCTGATGGTTTCTCCAGCTCTTCTTGGACGGGAGAGCTGTCCGAGTGCTCCAGGAAGAAGCCATTCCGAAAGTCTGGGCGTCCTTGAGATTTTCGGGGGGATGGGGAAAGTCTGCTCCTCAGTCGTAGCTCTGTGCCTTTACCCTTCACAGACTCCTTCTGCTTCCGATACCTAAAATCTAAAGGAGAAATGGGAATGAGGAGCTTCTGTAGGCACAGCACGGGAGGCCAGCAGCCCAGATCTCTGCCACCAGGCAAAACAAACTGCCCATCTGTGATGGCTGCACATCCAGAAGTCCAGGCCCACGGCAGAGGCACTGCAGTAAGCAGAAGCAGAGTGAATCTGCAGATGCTCCCCGTCAGGGACGGACTCAGCGTGGACACGGGACGCACAATGACAGACAGCCACCCTGGTCTGAAAACTCCAAGCCTGCTGAGAGCTGGGGCTTGCACACAGCTGACTAAGGCTTTTCCTTAGGTCTGACAGGGAACCCAGTACGAAACAATCCAGCTTGTCAGCACGCTTCCCAGCAGTTTGGAAACTGCATGCTGCCATATGTGCGCTGCCCTACCTGCCAGGCTGAGCAGGACTCAGGTGGGATACCCCTTAGAGAGACAGAAAACGTGGGAGGTACCCCCTTTAACCTGCCTGTGAACAGACACTGCTCTGCTGCCTGCAAAACCAGACCCTGCCTTGTCCTTTCATATTGTCCCTTTAAGTTAAGTAGCACATTAAATTTTCAATTAATATGCATGCAGGTAGGAAGCACCAGGCTGCCTCAAAGGAAATCCAGGCTTTGCTTCCTCGCACTATACAGAGCTGCGGGGTTGCTCACTACGGAGCCCTGCGCATCGCACAAGGACAGGCGCTCTGCTTCTGTGAAACAGCAACATCCCGTAGCGAAGGCACGACAGCAATGGGGAAACAAAGTGTGGAACGAGAAAGCAAGGCCCGTGAGCAAATAACCGCCTGGACTCGTATGATGCCATACACCTCCCTCTGCGCAGTAAGCAAGGACTTGAGATGCTCCTTCCGATATCTGATTCCTTCTGCCAGTGTGCGGGGACTCTGCGTTCTAGAGCAAAGGCCGTCACTGTAGCGTGAAATACACCTCACTTGGCAGGACGCGTGTCAGGGAACACCTTCCCCGCATAAACAGCACCCTTGGGCTGCGGAGGAGACAGGTAGCAAACAGCACGAACCTAAGAAGAGTCGGGAACATGGCAAGGAAGAGTCAAGTCTCTGACTGGTAGGTGAAGAGAAAGTGGTAAAATGCTGCCACATCAGACAACACATAGCGAACAGGATGGTCTGCGCTTGCAGGCGGCACACTCCAGCAGCCCCTGCACACCAAGCAGGCGGAAAACACAGCGACACCATCACTGCTTTGAGCACAGAGGGGAGGTGGACAGTGGGTTCCTCTAGCCCAGAGGTCCAACACGCGGCTCTGGCAGGGATCCACATCTGTTTCCACTCCCTTCAGTATCCAAAGGAGGCAGAGGAACACCACTGGCTTAGTGCTCTCACCAACGCGTGCACCCCAACCGTAGCTGAGCTATCCTTATCTGAGGGCCGAGCAAGCAGTTCCTGAGGGGAACTGGCTTCTGGACAGAAGACAGACACTCTTAAGAGAAAACCCTCCCGAATGCTGCTGCACTCAAACCTCCTTCTCAGGCTCCGTTTGGAACAGGCATCATCAGGACACAGTCTGAGAGCGCCCTTGAACAGCAAAGGTGCCAGGAGGCCCATCAGAAACTTTACTCCTGGTCTCACAGAGGCAGCCAGACACTGCAGCAATAGCGTAACTGTGCCAGAGCAGAAACAGAGCTTGGAGATCAGATGGTAGGAGGACAGCGGCCACCTCTACTACTTCTCACAGCGCCTCAGCAGCATCTCAGCCTCTCCCGAGGATGGTCGATCTGAGCACCGATGTGGCAGAAGGCAACAGGTCCGTATGCGCTACATCACCTCCAAGAGAACGGCCCGAGGGCCCGGAGGGCTGGCAGAAGTGTTTTCCCCCAACACTCTGGCTCGGACATGCTCTCTGCAACCCTGACAGAAGTTACTTGCGGGACACTCCTTCGCAACTACGAGCTCCCAGCCAGCTGTCAGCACACACCCCGAGACACCAGTGCACACCCCAGCCTTACTTCCAACAGCCTCAAACTGCCCCTGCACGGACAGAGAGGAGGGACTGTGGAAACTGCTAAACCTCAGAGAAACACAGATCACAGATTTAATTTTGACCACCTGGTCTGGGAAGTTACAGGAGAAAACGCAAGAGCAGAGGTAGAGCAGTGAGCAGGACACAGGCAGGTGTCCTCCCAGCAAAGCTGCAAATACGAACCACAGAGGGGGATTTCTCCGTCGCTTGCAGACACTCTAGCTTTGTTAATCCTCTCCCTTGTGCTCCCTGGTGCAAGCTTGCAAGTTGCCTTAATAAAGCAAGACAAAGCCTAAAGAAGCCCAGTTGAATTGTGATGGCTCCATGTCCCTCTACTTTAGCCAGGAATGCTGAACACCACTCCCAGGGGCCCATGCTTGTCCAGAAATATTTCACTGTGCTACCTCGTCCGATTCTCATTTTCCCACGCCCTCTGTCTTAATCTGAGGGTAAGATCAGTATCTAATTAGCCACATAAGCTGCTGTTTCCTACTCAGAAATTTACTGTAAATATTTTTGAAAGAAGAGCTGATCAATTGAAGCGGCCCGTGCTGTGGACATCAAGCCATTAATAACGATGGAGTTTCATCATTACAAAAATCCCCCCAAAATAACCCACCCACCCCAAAATCCCACGCACAACAGAAAAGGCAACAAACCAAAAAACCCCCATGTTGATCCCCAGCCTGGTACCAGAAACCCCTTCCCAGATTGTACCTGCTTTGGATTTTCGCCTCCTGTGGGGGTAGCCCACTCGCTCCTCCTCTCGCTCCGTCAAATATTCCCCTGTCTGGTATTTCCGACTTTTCTGTCGTCTCCTTTTCTTCCTTTTGATGTGGCTGTCATCTTCCTCCTCCTCATTGGGCTCCCACAGCTGCCTGGGTGCTTCCACTCTCCAGGGCAGCTCCCGGGTCCTCCTCGTGTAACAGCTGCTCCTCTCGGACAGAGACCTGTCCCTGGCCCTTCGACTGTGATAGCGTGACGTCCTGTGGGATTTTCGCAGCTTGCGACGTTTCAGGGATGTCTCCTCCTCCTCCTCCTCCTCCTCCTCCTCTTCTTCTTCCTCCTCCTCTTCTTCCTGATCCTCCTCCAGCAACGGTAAAATCTCCTGACCAGTCACATCGCACTCTCCCGTCACACTAGCAGAAGAGCCGGCGATGCTTCCTGCAAGAAAGTGGGATTCCTAGCTGACAAAAAAGCCAGGAGTATCTACAAGAAAAGCCCTGCAAGGCAGGACAGAAGACAGGCACAAGGCCAACTAACCAGGGAAGTGCTCACGGCCCACCCAGGGCTCCCACCTGGGTCCCCTGGCACCAACTCACCCGACTGACTGCGCGTCCGGCTGCTCAGCACCACCGGAATGAAATCCCGAAAGTTGTTCTTGGGCTTCTTCTCAAGGTAACCTGTAGGAAAAAGTAAGCCTTGAGAAAACATGCCGCAGATCTGTGCACGCACATCTGCTGGCCTGGGAAGGGCAGTCCAGCATCACGCTGCAGCTCTATTTTGGATCCCGATCCGCTATGGGAAGCCACCAGCTCCAGAGGCCATTCAGCTTCAGGAGAGCGGTGGTTTGGCCTCGCAGGTGTCGGGGCAGCAGGAACCGCTGCAGCCTGACCCTGGAAGAACACATTGCCATTCACAAAAGTACCTTCCTCATGGCTATCCCCACGGTGCGCCGGAGATGGGAACTCTGTCTTCACCGGCCTCCTGCGCTTACGCTTTACCCTGAGGCTGTTGTGATCCTTCACTGATCCCAGGCTGGATCGGCCTTCTCGCTTGCTGAGTTCATGTGGATTGTCATGGTGTTTTCGCCACTGTGAACGGAGGACACAGGCTGAAGCTTGAGCTGCTGACTGACTGAGCTGGAGTAGCAAAGGAGAAGGGACAAAACGCTGTCCCCCACTCATCATGCTGGTGCCCTCCAGCATTTTTGACACCCCAGATCTGCATTTGACACCCCAGATCCATTTTTGCTCTAGATAACCTGCAGACATGGGTACACTCATCCATGCCAGAGCATGAGGCGGAAAGCCCTGTGCGCTCAGCTGCCCTCCCCTGCGAGGGCTCCCTCCTCACCCCAACCTCGCCTGCTAATCTTTGCCGTAACCCAACAGTCCCAGCCCGTCCCACACACCTTCCGGCCATGCACACTCCGGCTCCCCGATTTGCCTGGGGACTCCTCGCCGTCCTGGGCTTGGCACTTCAGTCTCTTGTGGGCCTGCCGGGCGTCCCCATCATGCTGCCGCTTGGACTTGCAGCGCACGCTGCCCTCTTGCTTGATTTGGCCTGCTCCTTTGAGCTTGACCTCGGCAAAGGCCTGGGAAGCAGTCCCAGCTCGCAGGCAAGTCACAGAAGTAAACGACATGTCGCACTCCACTCGCTCCTTCTTGACCCTGCACAGATCCACCTGACGCACGCACTGGAGGGGCTCTGCAGCTGGTGGCTCCTGGGAGCCTTCGCAGCCCAGCTCCTTGCGTTGACTCTCCGCGGGCAGAGTGGGCACCTCTGAAATCATTCGCAGGCTCTGCTGCCCAGCCGCCGGCAGATCATGCGACAAATATGCCGCTAACACTTGGTTTTTAGGCTTTGCATCCAACTGTTTGAGGCTACAGCTCCCCTGGGGAGCCTCAGTTTGTACATTGTCCTCCTTGCTGGAGTCAGCCTCTGGTTGATCGCTCTCTTGACTCTTGTGAGGGTTGTCCAGCTTCCCCTTCCCACCTTTCACATCCAAAGCACTGGTCTGAAGCGATGGACCTGCGTCCAGCGGGGCTGGATTGGCCGGCTCCTCATAGAGCTTGGGCAAGGCTCGGCAGCTCTTGTTCTTGGCTGCAGCTTCCCGTTCCTGAGGTGGGAGCCTGGGCAGCCCCTCAGGCAGGCTCTGGGCGGCCGCGCTGGACTCTGTGGGCTGCACGCTTGGGAACGTCGGGAGCTCACCTGCACCAGCTGGCTTGCAGGAGCTGTTCTGGTTTGGGGGCAGCTGCCCTGTCGTGGAGATGCCAATTGAAAGCAGGGGGGTTTGATGATAAGGAGACCAGCCGAGAGGCAGAAGCTGAGGATTGGAAGGTTTTCCGTTCACGGGGCATCGCGGGTATACACTTCCCTGGCCGGGATTCCAGGTGGAGATGTCCTTGGACTGACACAAAGGAGCTCCCGGAGCAACTCTGCCATGAAGAAGTCTCCTGGCAGGATCCTGCTGTCCTTCTGTGCTGACCTGGTTGGCTTTCTTCCCACAGGGAACCCCAGCGCTGCGAGGCTCTCCCTGATCGATGATGGAAATAGGCTCCTGCTTGGGAAGGTGGCGCGGGTCCCTGCTGAAGCTCACACCGGGGTCCTTGCTGAGCAGCAGCGAGGCAGGCACCGGGTTGGCGACGCCGACGTAGGTGCCCGGAATGGTGCTGATGAGCGTGGTGTTCTTCACCCAGGACCCCTGCTCACCGTTGCGCAGGAACTCAGGGAAGATGACCAAGGGAGGGGTGGTGCCGAGACACGAGGTGACGCTGCTGCCCGTAGTCTGGGCCGCGCGCTGGGACTTGGACAGGACGGTGGTGAGAAGCGCTTTGCCGCTGGTGTGCACGGGTGTGAGGATGGGCATAGGAGGTGTTTTGCGTTGACTGGGCGGAGGCAGTTTCTGACGATTGGACTTGGAGGAGAGATCGAGAGGCATCTCGCTGCACTCTGGAGAGGAGACCATCTCGCGCTCGAGCTGCGGAGGGGACTTCAGAGGAGAGAGCGAGGTGGCAGCCCCCGGTGCGTGCGGCTCCGCCGGGGCTCTGGTGTGCGCACCGGTGCCGGAAGAGGGAGCAGCGCTCCCGCACGGCGCTGCCAGCGGAGGCTGGCTGGATGAGAGGGAAGGGCCGGCGGTGGACGGGGGAGCGCCCTCAGCAGCAGCCTGGGCAACGCTTCCGCCTGAGGGCGAAGGGCAGCTAAGCTGATTCACCTCCACAGACACCACTTTGGCATCTGACGCCAAGGGTCTGGTGACGGAGAAGGTGTAGGGGTAGGAGCGCAACTCTGGGGAAGCGATAATGCCCGGCAGGCAACGCTCGTGTAGGTAGGAAGGCAGGACGGGGAGGGTGAGCGTGGAGGAGACTCCCAAGGTGGCTGGAAGCGTAGCCACGCTGAGCGGCTGCCCGCAGCTGGGTGGTGGGATGTACACCAGCGACTGGCTCGGGCTCAGAACTGCCCCGGGCTGAAAGGACAGGGGCATTTTTTGCATAGCAGGGGCCGGAGATGTGGGAAAGCACACTCTGTTCAAAGTAAAAGTAGCGGGAGTGGAGGCAGAGGTGTTGCAGCTGGAGACAACCACAGACAACGTCCCTTCTGCCAGCACGCCTGGCCCTTGTGCTCCAGCGCTTGGGGTGGTTTTCTCCTTCCCAGCAGGCTCGCCCTCCGGAGCCACGGAGCAGGCGGGAGGAGCATCAGCCTGCTTGTCGCTGTGAGGATCTGCAGGTGTCCAGGCAGCATCAGCCCCACTGCTCTCCTGCTCGGCAGCTCTGGGGACCGCAGGCTCCTGCCCTCTGCCATCCCCCTGGCTCCCCAGAGGGCCCAGGGCATCGTCTTTCACAGTCTTTCCCGCACACTCCGGGTTTGAGTTGGGATCAGGTGGCTGCTCTTCCAGTTTGGGCCCAAGCTTTTCCTCCACCTTGCCATCAGCATCCAGCCCCTGGGCGCTGCTGCCACCACTGCTGACTGCCGTGAGCTCCACCTGCGAGAAGAAGGCAGAAGGCATTCCTGAGAGCTGTGTAAGCGGCTCCTAGCCAAGCAGCAGGACCTTTCTCTAGCCCCCCCCCAGGACACAGAAGCAGAAGTGGCAAACAGCTCTTGCCGAACTAGAGCATTGCTTTGCCTTACTGCACCTAGGTGCACCCCTCCCGAGAAGGAGCCTGTGGGACCCATCAGGGGAGATGGTCTTGCTTGGCCTGTTCCAACAGGGAAAGGCCTTCTTGGACCCAGGCACGCATGCAAGGAGCTCACCTTGGAAAGGCTGCTGCTGACGCAAAACTCTTGAGACCCCAAGTGCTGGGAGCTGCTCGTTTTAGACTCCTCATCAGAAAGGGGGGCTCTCCTAGCCAAGGAACAAGACACAGCATTACAAAACCCCAAGATGCCCTCCCAGCATCCTACCCCTCCTTGTCCCACGTGCCCGCTCGAGGTACACGGCTCCTCATCACCACATGTACCAGCCACTGCAGACCGAGGGGGTGAGGAGCACCGCTGTCCACTGCAGTCCTCCCCCTCCCAGAGCTCTGCCCGCCGGACAGCACCTCCTCACACACGGATGCTTGCCCTACAGCTCCTACGGGCCTGACAGGACTTTCTCCATGGCCCAGCAGCTCTTCCTTACCCACGGCCATTGTGACACCCCCCTGGTCTCAGCACAGGCCAGCCCAGCCCTCCCTGACTGTGCTCCATCACACTCGCTCCTGTCCCCTCTGCTTCCCGTTCTGCCCCACCACACATTTCCAGCCCCATCCTGCTTGTCTCTTCTTCCCCAGGCACCTCCTCACTCCCATTCCTCCATCTCCCAGCCACGCTCGCTCCCTGCCAGGGACGTCCCACCCCAGCCTCGGGTGGAGATCTCCCTCCAGCCCACGCTGCCCGTGACAGGAGCAGCGAGTGTCCGCAGCCCCCGCCGTGTGCCGTGTCCTGCTGCCCTGCACGTTTGGCCCTTTCTCTTTGGAAGACAGTTCCTGAGGGGAAAGCCTGGATTCAGGGTAAGGATTGTGAACTCCACAGAAATGGGGCACACTGTGCTTACAATCTATTGAGGAGACCGGACAGGAGACAGCGCTCGTGTGCACAGCGCCCTGCCCCGGGATGCTCCTGCCCCAGCAGAATCTACCCGATGGCGACTCTGTGGTCTTTAAAGGTCATTTAGAGAAGCTGCTGGTGCCGGGATAAAACAGCTCAAGTTTAGTTTCTGCCAGTGATGCAATTTCTTTGGGATTTGCTCCCCTACCCCCCCAGGATTTCACAACAAAGTGACAGACACAAGATACAGGAGGAAGCTTTCTCCTTGGGCTCCTGAACACCCAGCCCCGGGACCCTGCTCCGGGCTGCCCGACAGCCGCCGCAGCGCAGCCCCGCTGACCGCCCGGTCCCGGTCCCTTCGAGGGCTCCTGCCTGCCCCTGGTTCCACAGGGGCCTCTCCAGCCGGGCCCCCCGAGTCAGCCCGGCCACGGCAGGCCGAAGAGGGCTGTCATTAGCGAGGGCAGCTCGGATGCTGGGTGACGGACGGCCGGGGCCAGCCCGCCTCAAGCGCAGCCGGTGGGGCTCGGGGTGCGGCGCCCCGGTCCCCCGGCAGGCCCCAGCCCTGCGGCGGGGCAGGCCCGGTCCCGCCGGGGTGAGAGGGGCGGGCGGGACGCGGGGGGTCCCGGAGCCAGCCCGCCGTCGCAGCCCGGTCCCCGCGGAGCCGTGCGGCGGGCGGAGCGGAGCGGGGCCGGGCCGGGCCGGGCCGGGGCCGGCTGCACCAACAGGGGCGGGCGGCGGGACGCCAGGGGGCGCCCGAGCGCAGCTGGCTGCCCGCGGCCCCGCCGGTGAGCGGCCGGGAGCCGGACAGCGGGACCCGGCCCCGAGCGGCACCCGGCCCCGCCGCTACCGCCACCGGCCGCGGCACCGGGCCTGCCCCGCCGCCGGGCCCAAGCCTGGCCAGCTGCCGAGACGACCCCGGGGGCAGCCCCGGCTGCAGCGGTGCGGCCTGCCCGCCTCCGGGCCGGGCCCCGCCGGGGCTCCTCCCTAGGCCGGCCCGGCCCGCGGCGCGGAGAGCGGGCACGGAGGAGCCCGCGACACCCAGCCGCAGGGGACGGGGACAGCGCGGCCGCCCCACGCCGGCCGCCTGCCGTGCGGCCCTCAAAGGGAGAGCGGGGGGCTGCAGCCAGCCCGGTTTGCCTGCCCTGCTCAGACGCCCCAAACTTCCATGTTTATTGCAAACTAGGAGTAGCTCCGAGTGGTTTAGGAGAGGCAGAGGGCAGCGCCATCCCCAGCCCTTATCTGAGGGACGCACGGCGGGCCAAGCGGCTGCTGAGGGCTGAAGATGATCTCTGCCCGCTTCTGCCCCGAGCGAGCCTGAACTGTTCCCTGCCCCACCGCTCTTGGGGCTGGCCCTCGGAGGACTCCCCGCCAAGAGCCTCAACACCCGCTGCGAGGAACGACAGGCGCACGCTGCCTTCGAGCCCGGAAACCTTTTCTGGCTACGGCTACGGCAAATGCACCAAACAGACGTCGTAACCTCAAGGAAGCCGCAAACTGATCAGTTTTGAGAATAAGACCCAAACCTGCGGGAATAAACAGGCGATGCGAAGCCGCGGGGCAGGCCAGGAACTCGCCTTGATCGATTCTGCCTCCCAGCCGCTAATCCTCCCTAATCTCCTATTCGGTGGCATGTCACAGCTCTCCCATCTAATCGTTTGGTCTGCACTAACCCTCCCGGGTCACCAAAAACTCCTCTTAGTGGCTTGGCTCCCAATGGGCCAAGCCTTCCCCTGGCAGTTAAGAGCACAGGGCTGGTGAAGCCAATAGCACATGCAGATGACTCGAGCTCGTCACCCACCAACACCGTGGAAGCAATACAGCTACGCACGGCTCTTCTGCAGAGACCTCCAGCACACTCTGCTTGTGAGCCCTCCTCGCTGGAGCACGGGATGTGGCAACCATCGCAGAGTGCCACCATTTGACCACGCATCCATCCCCTCCCTGCAGCCCTTTCACACCCCAGTCCGTTTTACACCCCAGTAAGAGCGGGATGAGCCAGCACCAGCTCCCTTCCCGTAGCCTCTCCAGATCCCCAACTCACTTTCTCCGCTCTCTTCCTCCCCCCTCCACGCCACCCACGCACCTCACCTCTCCTCGTTGAGGCCACACATGCGAATCCGCTCTGTGCTGGTCCAGTTGTGCACCCCGCTATAGAGAGGTGCTGTAGAGATCATGACAGCTGCTCGTCACCGACCAGGACCTGCTGGGGCTCGAGGGGCCGCTCTGCCTACAAAAGAACAACAGAGGATTGGTAACTCTCCCCAGGATGCTTGCATTCAAGGACGCTTCAGAGAGTCTCGTCCCTGGCTCTGCTGCCAGGCAGACGGGGTACAATGCCCGAGATGCTACATGTCTGCCTGGAAGAGGGCTGGAAGAAATCAGCAGCGCCTCGGGACAGAAGCCGCAGTCCGCTCATCCTCATATTAAACAACTTTATTGTCAAAAAGCCTCTGGCTACCCTGAGAGTTTCACACGGGCGTCTTCACACACATCCCTTGACAGATTCCTCCCCTTTTCTTCTTTCTCTGGAGGAACCTCCAGCACTGGGCAGTGAGCTGCCAGACAGAGCCCTACCCAAGATGATGGTCTGTTAAAATGCTGACATCCCCAAGGCTTAATACGACTTCCATAAACCAGCACACGGCGGGTTCGAGGGGGAAAGCCTTAAAACAAGGAGGCAGCTGGGGGACCCTGGAGGGGAGCAGAGGTTTGCCAACAGTGCTGCCAGATGTGCCGTCAAGTGATTATCCCCTCCCTCTGTAAGGAGGGTGCCGGTATTCGGTGGAGTTACGGGTGGAAAACATGAGGAAATCCAGAGATCCGTGAGCATCCAAGACGCACCGTCGGCTGGGTGGAGCTTTTGAGGGAGAACGTTGCAGCCAATCGTGCAGCGCTGGGTGTTCAAGCATTAAGGCAGCTTTGCTGCTCAAGTCGTATCAGGGAAAAAGCAACGAAGGAAGAAAGGATCTACTGTGCTAACAAGTGGAGTCGGTCGAACCAAGTAGGACTGACTGCAAAAGGCAGAGAGATGCTGTCAAAGAGGTTCTTGGTTCAGAGAAATACTAAATAGCCGAAGGTAAAGCAGGCACAGAGCCACGGCAATGCTCTCGGTGCAGCGGGTGAGAGTGGGAAGAAGCTGAAAGCGACACATGATCCCCAATCCCCGTCGGTTGTCTTTTCCCTGACAAACTCCTGACGACACGAGCTCTGAACAGGACAAGAAGCAGCTTGCACCATCCGTTTATGCTGAAACGAGCTGCGCGGGGATCTACCGGCCAGCAGCTCAAGGGATCGAGCCGTGGAATTGAATGACTCCTCTGAACGCAGCTGCCTGCCGGGTGTCCTCACCTCAGCCCAAACATGCCGGTGGGGATCCTCAGACAGAAAAGAAGGGCCAAGCACATAGGAGAAATCGGGGCAAGGCAGCTTGTGTGCAAAAAAGAAGTGACAGACCCAGCTGCACGTACGAGGGCACAAGTGAGCAGACAGACTACGGAAATCAGAGGTCAGGAGAAGAGGGGGAAACTGCTAAAAGCCACACACTGTAAGATGGAAGAAATACTATATAATGAAGGGGGAGCCGGGTAGACGCTAAGACACAGAGCAGGGTCATACCCAAAGAGAATGAGAGGTGGCTTGGAGCAGGAAGGGGAGGAGTCTTGCGATGCTTGGAGAGAAATGCAACATAAAGGAAATAGGGGAACAAACAATCTGCGGGGATTTCACCATCTTAGGCTAAACTGAAAGAAGGGGAGGAGAAAGGTTCTGCCCCTGAGCACAGTGGCAGGACAGATGTTTCGGAAGAAATCAAAAGGGACCTTCTGTGCAACGGGGGACGGGGATGCGTACGGCTGCACCGTGTGGAACAGGAGTTGGAAGCCTCAAACAAGCACAGATCAGGCGTGACCCGAGAATAGGTCTGGCAAGGGAAAGTGATAACAGGGTGGTGCGAGGAGCTGGGAGAAACAGCACGCTTTGAGTACTCGAGTAAGAGCTGGTCAACAGAGGAGGCACGGCGGCCACGAGGAGAGAGCCGGGAGGACGTAGCAACAGGGACAGACACTGCTTCATGAATTCTTGGCCTCTATCCTCTACGGATGATGTGGGACACGTGCCAAAGACAGGCATTTCACAGGGGACGAAGAAGAACAGGAGAGAATTAGTGTCAAGATTTCAACTAAGAGAAGGAATAAAATGGGAGGAAAACACCAGCCATGGTCTCAAGCACAAACCAGCGTGAGCAGCGGAAGAACAGCATCCTTAAGAGGGCGGACCAGGAATTTTATTGAGAAATGCAGGGATGAGCAGCCTCCCGATACAACGTCAAACCAGAGAGAGCAACTGCAGCCTCCCTGGGTCAAAGCCACGTTTAGTCGAGGTGACACAAGGAAACCGAGCAAATCTCTCGTCTACACTGGTGCAGCTTGAAGCGACTTTAAATGGATGTAATTAAACTAGTAGGAACCCCTTGGAGAACACAACTAGGGCATGGTTTCACATGCCTGTCTTCGAGTAGAAGCAGCTGTTGAAATTGTTGAAGCCCTTCTCTCCCCTCACCCCTTCAATCATGCCACTGAAACTGTGCGGTGTCCGGGTAAACTTGACCAGGGAGTTGATCTCTGTTTAAAACCTTTTCTTTTTTTTTTTTTTTTCTTTTTCCTTGGCTGCACTGGATTTAACCCATACTAGCTCCTACATTGGGTTCACCAAGAGGGAGAGAGGGCACAGCCTGGCACGGAATCTGCTTAATCCACTACGTCTGCCAAAGGAAGCGTATATGAAACCACAGTCTTATTTTGATTTAACTAAATAGGTGCCCAGCCAATTCTAATTAACTCCAAAGAAAAGTAGTTTTGAATGGAATAAGAACATCAACACAGCATTTTGCGTGGAGAAGCTCATTGTGCGATATTAAAGCTCCTTCACCTCTCAAAACAAAACGCGCTCTAAGAATTGTGAACAAGAAAGGTGCTGGATGCATTCACCTCCAACAACAAGCCCTCGGAGAGATTTTCAATGAAGCTAACGTAGTGAAGTAAGAGCAGGGGGTTTTTTGATCATTTAGACAAAACCTCTCATTGCTTTGCAAAAAGGAGAGGATGCTACTCTGCAAACCAGTCTCTTCCAGGCTCCAGAAAAAGCAAAGCAGATGTTTTCCCTTGTAGTAAAAGCATGCTTTTACTCAGGTTAGCAATGACTTAGCTGCACATGGAAATTCCCTTGGATTAAGTCAAGAAATTACTCCCTCTTCTGAAATACCGCCATACAGCTGATGGAAACGAGTTTCCTGAGATGAAGTTCTTTGGGAATTGATATTTTCTAATAATTACCGCTAGACCAGTCCTCCTTGCACTAAAATCCCAACAGCGCCAAGACAACCATAGTTTCAACACGGGCCGAGCGGAGGATGGCAGGACAGGCTGCCGTTTCCTTCACCTACCATTGCCCGCGTAGCTGAGGAGGATTAAGCCCACGCAATCTCCGTGCTGACCCCTGTTAAAATCCTGCCCGCTCCTCGGCTCTCAGGGCCCGAGGTGAGGCTTCCTAATTCAATTTTCCACTGCAACGATGCCCCTCGCGCTCGCACCTTCCACCCCAGCGCTAATGCGGCAGCAATTTCTCTGGGCTGCCACTGAACTTACAGCCACAGGTAGCAAAGAGTTTGGTTTTTACCGGAGAGTTTGGTACTGCCGGCGTTTGCCCTAAGAGATGTCACGTCTTCATTGCCACCTCGTCTCACCCGCTTTCGTGCTGCTTTGACCGGGTCAACCAGAGCCACGATCTCCTGCAGCCATCCGCCTCTAGGGCAGCTGGGGCGGACCCAGGCCCGCAAGTACAGAAAGGGCCTTTCCCCTGCTCCTCACAGATACAGCTTGTGCCAGACGTTTCTTCACGGTGCAAACGCATTCGGCTTTAGTATCGTGCTGCCTTGACCCCCCGAGAAGCTTTTCACGTATTTTCCCGCTATCTACGTTTCCCAGTACTAAACCGACTTGGATTTCAAGACGCTTACCTTTCCTCCCCCCCTCAATCCCAGCACCAGCACGTGAGCTACGTGCCACCAGGTCGCCACTGAGCTGCACCCTGCCTAGGCAGGACGAGGGGACGGGGACTGAAACACCAGCGGCCGGTGTCCTGAGATCCCCCAGCACAAGGCTTCCCTCCATCTGGGCTCTGGGCGGCACATCATCCCCCGACACAGGTAGGAGAGCACCGCGCGACAGCATCGAGCAAAGGCCCGACGAGCGACGATGTACACCGTTGCCGGCAGCCGGGGTTCAGGCAACGGCACAAGCTCCCCCGAGGCGAACAGCAGCTTCGCCTTTCCCCGCTGCGCGAGCGGCAGCCACAGCGCGAGCATCGGGAGGCCGAGGGCCAGCTCCGGTGATCCCGCTGCGGGTAGGGAGGAACTTGGTGCAGCTCGGCCGACAAAGCGATGCACTGGGCTGGGCGCCGGGGCCGTTACGGACACGGTAAAGCGCTGCCCGTCGGCGGTGCCTCCTGTCGCGCCGGCGGCGCTCTCGGCTGCTGTGTTAAGTGGGCCAGCGGCACAGAGGAAGGAAAGGGAGTCTTTCCAGCCTTAGGGTATGGAAAAGGAGAAAGCCCAGCACATCCCTCTGCAGCTAGGGATCGGGAGGACGTGGCCGCTCGCCTTTCAAGGTGCTGTGCGGCTCCTTTGGCCAGGGGGCACTGTGGAAGGCCGGGAGGGATGCACTTTGACCCTGGAAACACACCCGCGGGACATACCTTTGTAACACTCGTTCCCAGAGAGCAGCAAAACCTCGAAGGCAAGGGATTTTTATTTTTTTTTTCCCCCTGGATGGCTACAAAACGTAAAACTAGGTCGGCCGCTGGAAACTCAAGCGGGACTCACCGCTCGGAGCGCAGCGTCTGCAACCCGGCTACTTCGACGGGAGCGCAAGCAGCGGAATAAGGCGGCACGTGGCCCTGCGGCTCTTCAGCGGGGCTCAGGTGGGCCAGAAGGAAACGGTCTGCATCGGCAGCAGCGGTCTCCTTCACTTGCAATAGTTTGTTCACTTTGGCAATCTTCGTTGCTATTAGTAACGCAGGCGAGAAATTATATTTGTTTTTATATGTGATTGTTGGGCGTCCATTTGAGGTATAGAGGTCCAGAGCGAGCGCCAGTCCTGAGAGTTGCCTCAGCAGGGATTCAGCTCTGAGCATTGCTTCAGAAAACCCCTTTAAAGCAAACTGCTCGCAAAAAAATTAAAATTAAATAAAAAAATAAACTAAAAAAACCGTGACGGCCCTCTCGCAGGACTGACGACGGGCAGAATACACAGCAAGGGAAAAATTTAAACAAGAAAACTGAAAAAAAAAAAAAAAAAAAAGGAAACAGTTTATCTTATATTATGTTACCACTCACGCAGAGGTCAGAAACTGTAGCAGAATTGACAAGGAACAACTAGTGTGGAAGAAAACCCAGCGTGGCCAGGCCAGGCCACCTCCGCTGCCCGGCTCGGTGGGAGCCGGTGCCAGGCGCAGGGCCCGGGCCGTGGCCGGCGCGGCAGCCCCAAGCCGAGTTTGGGTTCCCCACTGGCTGCACAGCAGCCCCGACTGCTGCGGAGCTGAGCCAGGCTTTGCCTACACGCATTTGCTTAAGCTGATTTAAAGACACAGTAACACCGCAAGTAATTATAGATACTCGGTGCGATGAATTGGAAATAAAAAAGAGAAAATCCATCCCCATTTTTAAAAAAAAAAAAAAAAAAAAGTTTGCTGCACATTCGGTAGTCCTTCAATAATAAGTCCCAGCTGCCGGGCGACCCGTATCGCTAAACCCTCGCTCACTCGCGACAACCTGGCTGTCCCCACCAAAGCCCACTGTCGCATATTTTTAAGGACTAAAAAAAAAGAGCCACTAAGGGCAGATAGCGTTAAAAAATTTTGTACCTGAGAAGGCGTGCATCGTCCGAAATACCGCAAGCGGAGCGCAGCCTCCCGTGCCCAAGAGATTAGCTGGCACGCCAGCGCCCCGGGATCCCAAGGGCAGTTTCCTTCTGAAGGCCAAACCACGCCGGAGCCTGGGCTCTGAAACCCTCCCGGAACCGCGTCTCCAGACCCAGGCGGCAAAGTGACAGAGCCGCTGGCCTCGACAGGCACCAGGCAGCCGTCAGCACTGCGCCGGCACCGGGACCGGCTAAACCCACGGCGATGGCGATGAAACAGGCAGGGCGGGGAAGGGAAGGCTGATGCAGACATGGCAAAGAGATGCAGGCAAGCTGCAAAGGGCGCGGGATGCACCGGCCCTCCCCTCGCGCAGATCCCCCCTAACTCCGGCGGTGGCCGGCAGGGATGAGGGTGCTGGAGAGCGGATGCTCTGGGAGGAGGAGAAACTTGCTTCCTCTTTATTTTAGCTTGGAAGACCTTTTCCCAGTGCTTTCCTGAACTGGCTTCACCCACGCTCGGATGAAGGTACGGATGCCGCTCACCGAGGAGCCAGCGGCAAACCTCCCGAGTATTGACACGCCATCGACGGAGTTTTGATTTCCCTTCCAGGAATCGCCTCCTGCCCGGTCCTGCTCTGCCCGACCGGCACCTTGGGCAGGGGCGGGGGGCCCCGGCCGCCCCCACCGCACCGCGCCGGGCTCGGGGGGCGGCGAGGCAGGAGCGGCACGGCCCCGGCCCGAACCCACCGTGACGCCCCGGGGCTGGGACCGCGGGGGGTGGGGGGTGGGTGTGGGGGGGGTGTCCCCTGCCCGAGCCCCGGCCCCCGAGCCCCGCGCGGGCGCGGCACGGCCCACGGCCCCACGCCACGGCCGGGCAGGGGCTCCCCCCCCGGTCCCCCCCCCCCCCCTTCCCGGGACACGCTGGCCCCCGCGGCCGCTCCGGGGGCTTCGCCCCGGCGCCCCGCAGCCCGGCCGGGGGCCAGGCCCCGCGGCGCTGCCCCGCGCCGCCCCCCCCCCGCAACCCCCGGCCCCGGTGCCCGCCCCGGCTCAACAGTTGCCCCCGGGGCCGCTCCCCAGCGGAGCGCGGCGCCGCCGCCGCTCGTCCCGCAGCCCCGGTGGCCCCGGCCGGGCCCCCGCGCTGCCGCACCGGGGCAGCCCCGAACATGGAGGTGGCGGCGGCGGCGGCCGCGCTGCCCCCGGGGAGGGCTCTTCCGCCATCGCCCGGCGCCCGGCCGGCCGGCACACGGAGCCGCTGCCGGCGCGGCCGGCCCCCGGGCACGGCGGCCGCCGGGGCGGGCTCGGGCCACGCCGCCAAACTCCGCGAGCGCCCGGCGCCGCCGTCCCGCCGCCGTCGGCCGCCGCCCCGGGAGCGCTGCGCTCCGGCGCCCGCCCCGCCCCGCCGCGGCTCCCCGGGACCCCCCGCGCCGCCCCGGGAGCGGCAGGTGCCGCCGGTGCCGGAGCCGCCGCGCGAGGCAGGGCAGCGGCACGCCGCGCCGTCGCGGGGCAGGGAGCGGAGCCCGCCGCCGCCCGCACGTTGCCCGCGGCTCGGCGCTGTCACTGCCCGCCGTCCCCGCCGCTGTCCCGCCGCAGGACGCTGCCCCCCCCCCTCCACCTCTGTCGTCGTCGTCGTCGTCCGTTTCTCACCCCCCCCCACCCCACCCCCCCCCCGCGCCGCCACCCCCGGGGGTGTCCCGGGACCGTTTCCATGGAGACCCCCGTCCGGCCGGGCGGGGGGTCGGGCCGCCCGCTCCCGTCCGCCTCCCCCGCCGGCGGTGGGTGCGGGGCCGCGCGGGCCCGGGGTGCCCGGGCAGCGGGGGCCGGGCGTCCGGCGCGGGGCGGCGGGGCGGAGGGGGGCGGGCACGCACCTGCTTCCCGAGCCGGGCGGGCGGCGGGGGGCGGCGGGCCGAGGCGGGCCCCTGCCCGAGGCGGCGGGTCGGACACTGGGCGCTGCGAGCGGCGGTTCGGCGGCGGCGGCGGAGACACTGGCAGCGGCAGCCGGAGTGTGAGGGCGAGAGCGAGCCGCCGCCGCGGGGCCTGACGGGAGCTGTAGTCCGGTAGCCGCCGGCCGGCCGGCCGCCGCGCCGCCCCGAGGACTGCGGCTCCCGGCGTGCCGTGCGGCCAGCCCTGCCCGCGCGGGGGGGCTGTGCGGAGCCAGCCGAGTCCGGAGAGGGAACGGGCGGGCGGGGAGGGAGGGGGCTCCGCGCCCGGCACAGCCCGCGGGAGGGGGCGCGGGGGGGAGGCCGCTCCCGCCCGGGGAGGGGCCGCACCGCTCCGCGCTCCGCGGACGGCAGCTCCGGGCGGCGCGGCACGGCACGGCACGGCGCGGGGGGAGCCCCACGCACACACACACACACACACACACACACACACACACACACACACGCCGCACACATACGCCCGACCCCGCGCCGGGGCACCGGCGCCCGCACCGGGGAGCGGCGCTCGCTCCGCACCGGGGGGAGGAGGATGGAGGAGGAGGAGGAGGCAGCGGGGGCGGGCGTTCGCTCCACGCCCGGGCAGCGGCTGGGCGCCCGGCAGCGGGCAGCGCTGGACGGGCAGCGCCGGCAGCGAGCGCGGCGCCCGCAGCCCCGGTGCCCGCCGCCGGGCGCGGCCGCGGGGGGGTGTCCCCGGGCGCAGCCGAGCCGGGCCGGGACGGCGGAGCGGGCGCGGAGCCGCCCGCCTGGCTGAGGTGGGCGCGGGGCCCCCGCCCCGGCCGCGGCGATGGCGCTGGGTGCCCCCCCCACACCCCCCCCCCACACCCCGGGCCGGTGCCCCGCCGGGCGGGCAGCGCTGCCGGGCGGGGGCGGCCCCGGGCGGGGGGTCGAGGCGCCTCCCCCGCGCCATGCGGGGCACCGAGCGGCGCGGCGGCTGGAAGTTTCTCACCGGCCCCCGCCCGAGGCACCGGGGCCCGCAGGCCCGGCGGCTGCCGAACCCACCCCACGGTGCCCGACGCGGGGCGGCCCCGGCGGTGCCCGGCCGCGCCCCCGGCCTGCTCCGGCCCGGCCGCCTCGCCGGGCCCGCCCCGCCCCGCACCGCCCCGGCGACTGACAGCCTCGCCCGGCCCGGGGCTGCGCCGCCCCCGGCCCCCGCACGGGCCTCGGGGACCGGCGGCCCCGCAGCGCCCTGGCGCGGCCCCGCTGGTGGGGACACCCGCTGCCCGGCCCCGGCCCCGGCCCTGCCACGCCGCCCTGGGCCGTGCTCCGGCTGCCCGGCCCTGCCCGGGCCCTGCGCAGGCACCGCCCCGCTGCCCTCGCCTCTGCCCCGCTGCCTGACACCGCAGCCCTGCCTGCGCCCGGCCTCTCCCCCGGCCCCGGCCCCGGCCCCGGCCTTCCCTCCGCTCCGGCCCCCGGCCCGGCCGCCCCATCCGACGCCTCCGGCCTGGCGGCTCCCTCCGCGGCCCCCCGCGCACCGGCAGCCCCGGCTGAACCGCGACCTTCGGCTGCGGCCGGCCCCGGGGGGGGGGGGGGGGGGGCTCCCCTTTTCTGCACAAGGCGGACGGGCAGGGAGCAGGGGGGCTCCATCCTGCCCCCCGAGGCCGCGGCGGGGGCTCTGCGGGGGCCCGTGCAGCCCGGCCGTGCTCCGAGGCAGGGCCCGTCCTGCCGCGCACCGGGGCGGAGGGGTCGCTGGGGGCCGGGGGCGGGGGGGGGCAGCGGCAGCACCGCGCTCCGGTGGGGAGCGGCCCCGGGGCCAAGGGGCGAGGGGCCGGGGGCTGCAGGGGGAGCGCAGGGCCGGCGTGGGGGCGTCAGGGTGGGTTTGCCCGGGGGCGGTGCTGCTCCCCGAGCCCACGGTGAGGGCCGGAGGGGCTGGCCGGGTCCCCTGCCCGTGCCCGCGGGGTCCCTGCCGCTCTGACCCCGTGCAGTGCGGTGCTGCGCCAGGGAGCGTGCCTGGGACCCGCCGCTCCGCTCCGGTGCCCGTTTTCTCCCCCGGATTTGGCCTGTCCGATGGCAAAGTCTCAGCTCGGCACGTGTGCTGTCCAGGGCCCTGCAAGAGGGCACAGGCGGCCATCGTGTCCCCCCAGCCGGCACAGCTAGCGTGGCACCCGCACCCTGGTGTCACCTGCTGCCGCCGGGAGCATCCTCTGCAGCCTCAGCACCAAACCCTTCCTCTGCCCCAGAAGGGGAGAAATATCTTACAAAGGGATCCAGCTCTTTTTGGCCAGAAAGGCCCCAGCAGCCTCGGGCGGGAGACGGTGCATTGTGCCTTTGGGGATGCGGGCGCGCTCTGGGAGCGGTTGGGGGCACTGCTCCGCGGGCAGGATGGTGCTGAGCGTGCAGGGCGTGCGGGTTGGGGTGAGGCTTGGGGACGTGCAAGGGGCTGGCAGCACTAGGGGAAGGCGGAGAGCAAGGGCTAAGCCGAGGAAAGCCGGGAAGGAGGAAACTCTTCCTGCAGAGGGGAATTACTCAGGTTCTCCTCCGTTATGGCCGTACCTTCTCCTACCTGTTGCCTCCAGCTGGGCTGTGGGCAGCCCCGGTGCAAACGCAGGCAGAGAAGATGCTCAAAGAGGCATTTCGGAGGCTGGGCGGACGGTTAGGAAGCCGGGTTGGCACAGCCTGCGACCGACCCCGGGTTCATAAGGACCTACCTTATTTGCATCCTGGTGCAATTAAAACCAGACGGTTTGAGTAATGGCCTCGCCCCGTTCCTGCAGCAATCGCACTCGGGGATGGATGGTGCCGGCCGGGTGGGCTCTGCATCCCACCATCGCGTCCTTCCTGGTTTAATTAGACCCTGCGAACGCTTTAACATCTTCGGGAAGGGACAATTTGAAAGGTGGTGCTGAAAAATTCCGTGGCGCTCATGCTAGTGTTCCAGGGAAACGGGAAAGTCTGGGGAAGAAGGAGCATCCCTCGTCGGGGAGTGTGGTTAATGGGACACCGGTCACGGACTAACTTGCAGAAAGGCCAATGTGAATTATCTACCGATCTGCACTGCAAAAATATGATTGGGAACACTCGCCAGTGATTTCTCAACAGGAAAACCCAGGCTGCCTGCTGCGGGTGGAGCCGGAGGCTCCTTTTAACCCGCCTCCATCTCCTGGCAGCCCACCGGCCGCGGGCAGCCCCCGGCTGCTGCCCTGCTCGGCGTTGCCTCTGCGCCGCCAGCCCGGGCAGCAGGACTCCCGTCGGACCGCGCCGGTCCGATGGCACCCACGTGCTCTCCGAGTGCTCGGGGTGGTCCCTGGACCTGAGGGGCTGCACGTCCTCTGCCCGCGTTGGCTAACGCACCCTGCCAAGCACCGGCCGCAGCAACGCCGTTGGCGCACGGCGCGCTCCGCTCGCTGCCAGGCCGCGGGTGGGGGGACCTCGGGACCGTGGCGGTGTCTCTGCCCGTCCCTGAGCTGCTCTCCACCTCTCCAGCTGGGCTGGGGGGACAGGAGATGCAAACGGATCTCTCGCGTTCAGCGGGGCATCTCGGAGCCTTCTCCTCCTGCAAGGGTGGTGGCAGCCCATGGCGGTGAGGACGGCTTGTAGCTCCTGGCGCCGGGAGAAGAGCGATGGGGCTGATACCTCGTGCTTGCCGTGATGCCGCATCCACTGTCCGCCCCACGAGCGTCTTGTCCCCAGGCTGGTCCCGCATTGGATATCCCAGCTTCAGAGCTCGGGCGTCGCTGGGAGGATGGAGTTGTGGCCGAGGAACCAGCCCTGAGCCCAGGGAGGGCGTTCCCTTTCGGGCAGACAGGGTGTCCGTTGCCGCAGAGTCTGGTCTCTCTCTGGGTTTCTCGGGGCTTTTCCTTCTGCTCTGAAGAAGGAGCCTCTGTGCTGCTCCGGCCACGGCGGGTGGACAGCTCACCTGGGTTTTACTGTCACGGTAACACCGACCGGTGGTGTCAGACCTTGTCTTCCCGCTTTCCACGGGCCCTCCCCACTCCAAGGACAAACACTTTTGCAGCATGTTTGAAGGTGCAGCTAAAAGACGACAACTTCACCAGAGCGGCTGCCTTCTCCTCCTGCCCGCTCCTGCCTGGGGGACAGAGAAGAGCGGGCAGGACGGCCACGAGTCCTGCTGGGGACGCGATGGGCCAGGCAGTTGTGCCGTGTGGCTCCTCTTCCCCCAGCTCCCCAAAGGAGCTCGCGGCAGGGACTATGGAGGGACGTGTGATGGAGTCCCACCTCCTGCGTGAGGAACTGAATCTCTTTGTTAGGAGCTCGGGGGTTGGCATTCTGAACCCAGCCGCTGGGGCCAAACCAATGCTGCTTCTGCCTTGGGAAGGGGGTTTCATGGCCGGAGGCTTTGGGTTGCTCCACCTTGGACCTTCCATGGGCGCCACAGGGAGCTCAGGGCTGGCCTCTTCCTCCCCACGTGCTCCGGGGGCTTTTTGGGGACTGGCCTCCGAGCTGGCTGGAGAAGCGTGGAGAAAAGAGGCATCGCCCCCAGCGAGCGGTGCAGCCGGGAGTCAGCAGTCAATACGCTGCCCCTGCTGCCCTCCTCCTCCTCCGCATCCCCAGGAGAAGCCCTGGGCTGGGAGGACACCGCTGATGGGTGAGAATTTGGAATCACAAGAGGAACCGTGTGCCTGGGAGTCGAGGGAAGAGCTGGCAGCTTGGGCGAGAGCAGGCAGGGCAAAGTGATGGAGAGGAGAAAGATGCAGCGGGTGAGCAGAGCTTGGGGTGCCCGGGAGCCCCAGAAAACGGACGAGGAGCCCGGTGGGGCTGGCAGGGGCAGGAGGGGTGCCTGCACGGGGCCCTGGCTCCGCTCCCTGGAGAGCAGCTCGCTGCGGGCAGAGCTGGGCCTGCCCCTGCTCCCCTGCTGCCCCAGGGCTGCCCCACCGGACCCCCGGCTCCTGTACTGCCCGTCCTCCAGCCCCGAGCCCCCCAGGTCCCGCTTCAGGAGCCGCCGAGGGCTCCTAATTGTAACCGGAGACAAAGAGAGCTGGTCTGTGACCGCGACACACGCTGCATCTGACAGCCCGTGCCTGGAGACGCTGAAAGCGCTGCCAGCGGCCCCGGGGGTGGCCGGGCTGTGTGGGGCCCCGTGGCCCCCCGGGACCTGAAGGCTGGAGTGGCCACCGATGCCCAGCCGCCAGCATCGCCCCCGGCTCCTGGTTGCAGCTCCCACGGCTGAGCCACAGGGGCGAGGGCTGCCACGCTCCGCGGGGACGCGGGGAGGACCCGGCTGCTGCCGCTCGCTCGGGAGTGAGGAAGCCCCCGCAGAGGCTCAGGGCCGGCCTTGGCTCCGGGCAGGACGCGGGCAGCCGGAGGAAGGTCGGGCAGGGAGCGGAGGCGGCAGAGCGGGGAGCACCGGGGGGCTGAGGTGGGGGGAGGCACGGGCTGAACCATCCCCATGTCTCCTGCGGGCACGAGTGTGTCCCAGCGGCGCTTCCGTGCTTCTGGCTCCTCGTCTTTGCGGCCCGGGCTCGCTTTTAATCAGGATTTCTCTGTGTGCGGAACGAATGACTGCGACCTCTGCGGTAGCTGCGTTTAAACGAAGGCTGCTTTTGTAGCACCGGCCAGGGTACGCGTACCGTGCAGCTGCCTGCCGTGAGGACATGTCTCTGAACAGCCTCCGCTCAGCCCCCAGCTTTGTCTCCAACCTGCCCCTTTGGGGACCCTCATCCTCCCCCCCCCAGGAGGTTTTGGTGCTGTGGCTCTACCGGAGCCCAGCCAGGCATCCCCAGCTCCAGGATGCTGCTGGTTCGGGGCTTGGCTACCCAGTTTGCCCAGGCGTGGGGGTCCGGCGCGGTGCCCCCCTCCCTGCCCGGTGGCCCTGACATCTCTCCCTGGCCCCGATGTGCCCAGAAGATTGCCGTGGGAGTTGCAGGGTGGCAGATGGGACAAAGTCATCGGGGATACAGGGACTCTCCTCCCCGGGCAGCTGGGGACAGACAGGGACCCGTCACCTCCGGGAGACCCAGAGCGTGACGTTACGGCATGACTCAGGCGACCGGGTCCCCACGCCGGTGACAAGGCTGGTGGCTGCTCCAGCCCCAGTGACTGTTCAAAGCCGGCAGCTGCCTGCACCCCGGTGCCCATCACCGAACTCGGGGCGAGAAGCGGTTGGGTGCCACCGCACGCCGCCCCGGGAGCCGCCGGGGGCCCTGGCCACCCATCTCCGCGGGAATGGCACGGCTGCGGGCGCGAGGGTCCCGGCTACAGCATCTCGGTGGAAATCTCTTGCTCAGGTTGTGCCGTGCTGGATACGGCATCTCCATGGAAACCCTCCCGCTCAGGCTGTGCGGGCTCGGGAGATGCCATCTCCACGGAAACGCGGCTGCGGTGGCTGTGCAGGCCGGGATGCGCTGGCCGGGCACCGGCTGCCCACAGCAGGAGGGTTGGGGATGCCCGGGGCGCCACTGGCTGTGGGGTGATGGAGGGGACCCAGACCCACCTCCGTGGCCGAAGGGGCCTGGGGGGAGCAGGGGATGGATGCAGGCCACCCGTGTCCCCGGCACAGGGGCAAGAGGGACAGGGAAATTGGAGGGGAGCGCTCCTGTGCCTAAAATACCAACAGAAAACCTGCCTCCCCTGCCCCAGCCTCTCCGCACCGTGCCAAGCAGAGTTGCCCGCCCCCACCAGGTTTTGGGGGGGCTCACCCCCTCGCCCACCCCAGGGACTCGGCCAGGCCCGTTCCGGGAGGGCCACTCCCTATGCCACAGGGGCTGGAGGTGTTCAGGGACACGGAAATCCCCCGATGGCAGTGAGCAAGGGTGCAGGACCCCCCCCCCGATGGATGGGGGAACCATGTCGGCCCTGGTGCTCGCACTCACGTCCTGCGGCACAGGAAGCCAAAGGGCCGAGATTTCACCCTCAGAAATAGCCCAGTCAAAATATTTTACAGGTTATTTATAGCCTACATTAAAAAAAAACAAACAACAACAAACCAACCACCAAAAGCCTTTTATTTGTTGATTTTAAATCTGCCTTTTACTTCAGTTCAGCTCCTGCTGGTCTCCCGGGATGGTGGGAGCGGCCCTTGGGCTCCGGCATCGGCTCTCCCGGCCACGTCCCCACCCCGGGGCAGCTCAGGGGGGACACCCCAGCGGTGGCTGTGCCGTTCCCTTGGCACCCAGCCTGGGCACGTCACACTGGGAGAGGCACAGCCCACCGCAGCGCTGCCCACGACCGCTGCCAGAGTGCTGCGTGTGCTGGCCAGCCTGGGCTGCCCAAGCCGGGGGCCGCCGCCACCGCTGCCGGCCGGGATTAGCCACCGCTCCCTGCTGGCACTGGGAGCAGCTCGGCCGCCCTCGCTGAGGCTCCCGGCCGGCTCTGTAAGCCCGGCTTTGACGTAGCCCAGAAAGTAGGCCAGTAAGAGCAAACTGCAGCCGCTCACAGCTCTCTCGAGGGACGCGGTGCTCGTGCGGCCGGGGGAAGGCGTGCACACTCGCACCGTGGCTCCCTGGGGGTTACCGAGGAGGCGGCCGGCAAGGAGAAGGGGGGGTTTTCTCCCGGCACCGGAGCTCCCGGTACCCACCGACTCACGCCTTGTGCGGCAGCCGCAGCCGCCGCCTTGCCAGGGGGAGAGCCGGGCTGGAGCGTGCCGCAGGAAGGGCAGGGATCGGGCCGGGAAGGCTCCGCAGGGAGCCGGTCCCCAGCCCGCAGCAGCGCCTGCTCCGCACCAGGGCCCCGTGGGGCTCCGCAGCCCCTTTCCGCCCCAGGCGGTGAACAACAACCTTCTGCAAGGGGCTCCCCCGGCTGCGGCTCCTCTCCCGCTGCCATCCCCACGTCCCCCCTTCCTACAGCGGTTTGCAGACCTGGGATTGGTTTTTAATTAAAACACCCCCAAGCGCTGACATCCCTGTGCCCAGCAATTTTATTTCCGCAGGGAAGTTGGAGGGACAACCCTTGTCCTTGGTGCGGGAGCGCAGCAGCTCTGGAGGAGCCTGTGCTGGAGCGGGTGAGCTGGCCCGGCAGCCCGGAGGGGCCGGCATGGCAGTGCCAGTGGCCCTGCTGCATTCGGCCCTTCCTCTAACTCATGCCCAGCAGCTCTGGCTGATGGTTTCTGCGTTTATTTTGGAAGCATCTCATTTGGAAGCCCCGGTCAAGCCCAGTCCAGCCCAGTGCTGCCCTTCCTCACAAGATGAGGCACAGCCAGCTCTGCGGCTTGAAGCTGTCCCCTCTCAATGCTGGCTGAGCATCAGCCACGCTCACGCCGCAGGACCCACCAGCCCAAATTCGGCTCGAGGCGCCTCTGGACCGAGGGGCCGGGTGCCGGCAGGTCCCGCTCACGGCTTCGGGTGGTCCCAGCCACAAACCCACCTGCTCCACCAAGGCCTGAGCTGGTTTCAGACCCGGTGGCCTCGGTCCTCTGCAGGATCAGCCCCCAGGAAGGGACTGCCCTGGTGCCATCATCGCCCGGCGGGAACAGACCCCGCTGGGCCGTGCAGCCCCTCCTCAGGGGCGCAGGGGACACCGCGCACCACAGCGCACAGCAGACAGCCCTCGGCCATGGAGCCGGTTGAACGTGGGGAGAGATGCCAGGGAGGTGCGTGGGGCTCCCCATCCTCGCAGACAAACGGCAGGACACCGCTCCGAAGCCCCTGCTCTGAGCCCGAAGCTGGCTCTGCTCTGACCAGCGCTGGGCCTCGGGGCCTCCCCAGACCCTTCCCACCCCCGTACCCTTTGAGCAGCCCGGGGCCGGGGGAGGTGGTCTGGTCCTGGGACAGCCCGCAGCCGGGCACCATCCCGGGGCTGGGAAGGCAGCAGAGCCCTGGCTCGGGCAGATGAGGGACGGTCCCCACGAAGAGGGACAGGGACAGCCGTGCCATGGGGCCCTGGCTGGCCCCAGCAGACTGGGGCCGCAGGAGAGCCCGGGGGTGGCCACGGGCAGGTGGAGGTGCAGCAGAGGGGCTGCGCACACCCCGCGCCAGGCATTGCCTTCCCTGGGTCCAGGGCGCTTCGGCTTTTACTAAAACAAACAAGAAATCCCCCCGTGACATCCCCCGGGGCTGGGGGCGAAGGTTTCCCACGGCTTTTGGGGCAGGCAGGGCGGAGGGAAGCCGAGCTCCGAGCTGGGGCCACCAGCCCAGCGAGGGGCTCTGCGGCGTCACGGCACGGAAATGCTCTCCGCTTCCTTTCTTTTTTTTTTTTTTTTTTGCTCTGTTTTCAGCCCAGGGTAAATTAATGCAACACAACCACAGCCCCGGCCGCAGGCAAGCGCTATCTGGCCACCCCAGGGTGCTGCGTGGGGCCAGCGACACCCGCGCCGGGTCCCTGGCAAGGTCCCAGCACCCACCCTGCCCCACACCCCAGCCCGAGCTGACGCACACAGTGGCCCCCAGCTCCGCAGGAAAAAGTGCCAGCACCCAGAGCAGAAGAGCCCTGTGTGGTTTTGGGAGAGGAATCAGGCAGTCGCACAGCACCCGGTCTCCACCCCATGGGTGCCTGCGCCCCAGCCCCACGGGACACCCCCCCTTCCCCAGTATGACCCAGCTGCAGCAAAGGGCGACCACGGCAGCTTGGCCCCGGGGGACAGGCAGCAGCCCGCGGATCCCGCCTGGCCGTGGGGCCAACGCCGGAGGAGGCGTCCCCGGTGCGGGGGACACCTTTCCTGGGAACAGCGGCAGCTCCAGCTCCTCCGCTCGGGCTGGGGAGCGTTTCTCTGACCAACGTGAGCGCAGCACCTATGGGAAGAGCAGCCTGGAGGGATCCCTGCCTGCTCCTGCTTCGCCGTCCTGCTCCAGCACATCCCTCCACTCGTGCTGGAGGCACCCAGCACCCCGCTGGCACCCAGCACCCCGCCCGCACCCTCAGAGGGGCGGGGTGGCAGGGAGGCTGGGCTCAGCGCAGGAAGAGGCAGAGGTGGGCAGGAAGAGGGCAGGGTGGCTGCCGGGGCAGAGCCGGCTCCCGACGTGCAGAACAGCAGCAGCACCCTGCAGCCCCGCACCGGCGTTTGGCAGAGCTGGGCAGGAGGCACCGCTCAGGGGGAGCGAGGAGCGGTGCCCTGTGGCCAGGCTGCGAAAAAGCCCCTTTAGCCAAAATTAAAAAAAAAAAAAAAAAAAAGAAACTACAAAAAACAACCCTAAAACATTTCTGTAAAAGTTATATACAAAAAAAGACACTCAGGGCCCAGAGGGAACGCTGGCGGCGGCTCCAGCCCTTGCCCCACTCCTGGACGCCCTGGTCAGACCCACACTGTTCACGTTCCAGCAGGCCAAACCCCCCTGCCCCACACAGGCACCCACGGACAGGCGGGAGGGCACCAGCTGCCTGTCCCCGGGGCGCTGCTGGGGCGGCCACACAGACGGCACAGACAAGGCAGCCCAGGAGTTTTATTGCAGGGAAACAGTGGAAGGGACCGGGCAGAACCAGAAGCCTCTGCCCGTCCTTCCGCCGGCTCCAGTCCGAGCACCAGAGACGCACGGGCACAGAGCTATCGCGCTCTCCTGCGCGGGCGGCGAAAGGGCTGCTCTTGCCGCTTGGGCGCGATTTCTAGCGCTGGCTTGGCTCTGCCGCCAGCTGTGGGGGCCACGTTGGGCACATCCTCAGCAGAGATGGGCTGGATGATGTGGCCCGCTCGGGTAATGACACGGGGGGCGGTCAGCTTCTGGAAGGCACGCTGCGTGTTCCACGTGGGCCCCACGGGCGTCCGGATGCTCTGCTCAAACTGCTGGTGCCTCTCAAAGGGGAAGGGCAGCTCACTGACCTGCGGGGAAACAGCGCGGGGGGTAACTCCCCTGCGGCCCAGCACCCCCACGGCTGCTTTCAGCCCACGCTGCCGCCCAGGGCCCACTCACGCCGTGTGTCCAGCCCCTGCCCTGCTGACCACCTCACTCTTTCCCCCTTCTAGCAGATCCCAGGAGGGCTGGCACAGCAGCAGCACCTCCCAGGCAGCGTTCCTGTAAATCCCTCCTCCCTCCATCACCCTGCTGGCCTCCCAGCTGTCAAAGCTGGAATACGTGGCCGGGCAGGGACGCAGGGTGCGTTGAGATTGGGTCACCGGCAGGTTCTGGGCCAGCCTGGGTGCTGGAGCACTCGCTGCTGCCGCTCACGGCGGCCGGGCGTCACCCACCTGATGTGCTGCCGCATGGATGTTGCGCTGCTCGCTCATGATGACGTGGGGCAAGTGCTGGTCCTTCCTGGGAGGTGCCGGGGGCGGCTTGAGCAGGAACCTGTCAGGCAAGCAGAGACGTCAGGGCCCGGTGCTGGGCTAAGGCACATTGCCGCAGCTCTTCCGCACTCACCGTTTTATTTTCTTGGTGCTGGGCTTCAGTCCCGTGCCTCCCCACTCGCCCCAGCCCGGCAGCACCAGGTTCACCGGCTGCGGCTTCGCAGCCTGCTCTGCCTTGCGCTTCTCCCGGCGGAAGTCAGCGACCACGTCGTCCCCGGCAAAGGCCTCTGTGATGACCCCTCTCTGGTCGAAGCCTCCCTCCTGCAGAGAGGAAGGTCAGTCCCTTGCTGTCAACCCTGCGCCGGGACCAAGGGGCCAGCCCGTCCTGCTCACCTCCTCCTCCACGACCACGGGCAGGCTGGGGCACTGAACCTCCTGGGACGTCTCAGCCAGCATGGCCTGCAGGCTAATGATTTTCTTCTTGGCTGGTGGCTTCTTGGCACGCCTGTCCCCAGCTCTGCCTTCCTCCTGCTGCTGCACTCGCTTCTCTGCTCCCGTGGCCGCTGGCTTCTCCGGCTCTTCCCGGTGCTCCTCCGAGGCCAGAGCCTCGACATCCTCCATCGTCCGTGCCTGGCCCAGCCGCTCTGACAGCAGGATCTCCTCCTGGGCCTGGGGGGGCTGCTCGATCCCCGCGCTCCCCTGCTCCTCGGCACAGATGGTGGGGATGGGGCCATCCCCCAGCAGCTCAGAGACTGCCTCTGCCTCATCAGCACCTACGCATCGAGGGAACGGGTGAGAAACAGTCACCCGGGGCAGGGAGGGAGAGCGCGGGACAGCTGTGTGAAACCGGGCAGGAAACAGCCCCGCGACCCCCTTTGCTTTGCCCATCCCTGCGGCACACCAGACCCATGCTGCCCGGGGCTGCCGGCTCCTCACCTCGCCCCTCAGGGCTCCCTGCCCGCTGCTGCCGCACGTGCCGTTTCTGCGCAAAGTCTTGTAGCAGAGCTTCCTCCTCTGACATCTCTTCCTCCTCCTCCTCCTTGCTCTCTGCAGCACCAGGCACCGCAACATCTCCAACGCCCTCCTGCACCTCAGGCTCCTTGGCTGGGCTGCTGGGCTTGCCGAGCATCCAGGGATTCGCTCCACTGGCACCCGCTGGGACGGTGGGGACGGTCACCGACGTGACGTCCTCCTCAGGCACGTCGCCTGGCTCCTCCTCAGGCAGCTCCACCCGCACCTTCTGCGTCAGCTCCTTGTTCTTGGCCAGCTGCTCCTGCATGGCTTTGCGGGCCTGCGAAGGGACTGGGAGGTTTCTAACGCAGGCCAGAAACAACATGCCCACCCTCCTTGTCTCACCTCAGCTGTCTCCCCCTTCCCCAACCAGCACTGGAGACCTTATTGTGGCCTTTCAATATGTAAAGGGGGCTTACAAGAGAGACAGAGAGACACTTTATACCAAGGCCTGCAGGGACAGGACAAGGGGCAACGGTTTTAAACGAAAAGAGGGTAGGGTTAGGTTGGACATGAGGAAGAAATGATTTACGATGAGGGTGCTGAGGCCCTGGCACAGGGTGCCCAGAGAAGCTGTGGCTGCCCCTGGCTCCCTGGCAGTGTTCAAGGCCAGGCTGGATGGGGCTTTGGGCAACCTGGGCTAGTGGAGGGTGTCCCTGCCCATGGCAGGGGGTTGGTCCCTCCCAACCCAAACCAGTCTGTGACTCTGATCTCACCTCCAGGTCGTACTTAGCCATAATGGCCCTGGAGCGGGCCCATTTTCCCTTGTTCTGGTGCTTAAGACTCATCCGCTCCTGGGGGAAAGAGGAAGAGAGAAGCATCAGAACGAGCACCCCGGTGAGCGGGGACTTCCCGAGGGGTGGGGGAGAAGCGCAGAAGCAGCACCTGCATCCTGAGCTGCTCCAGCTCCTCCAGCCTTGCCAAGGCGGCCTCAGGGTCCGACTTATGCAGCAGCTCAAACTCTTTTAAGGCCTTGCGTCTCTTGGTTTTTTTCAGCACACGATGGTACCTGCGGCACAAGGGCAGAGAGCCGGGGAGTGAGACCTCATGGCGCTGGGGAAGCCATGGGGAACGCAGCGCTGTTTTGGGCAGGAGGCTGCCCGATACGCTGCAGATCCCAGGGAGGAAGAGGGCTGCTCTGCCTTCCTCCACAGCTTGGCCGTACCCACACGCTGGGCAGGGTTGGCTCCAGCGCCAAAGCTGGGTCCCAGCCCTCTCCCACCGCACCGAGCCCAGCGACAACAAAGCCTTACTTTTTGCTCTTGATCTTCTTCTCTCGCCGAGCCTTGGCTTCGTAGTAGGACTGCACGACCCGAGCCTTCTGCAGCTCTGCCCGCCGCTGCCGGGCCTGCCGGGGAGCACGGGGTGAGGGCAGGCGCCGAGGAAGAGGCCTCCAGAGCCAGGGCACGGTGGGGGGAAGCACTCACCTCCTCCAGGCTCATTGCCTGCAGTGAGGCCGTCTCCTCCGGTGTCAGGAGTGGGTCTGTGATGGGCTGCTGTGTCTTGCGGAGCAGTCCGAAGATCTCCTGCTCCAGGGGAGTTCGGGCCTGTTGGGACGGAACAGACACAGCAACAGCACAATGAGACAAGAAGAACCGCACGAGCCAGCGCTCCCCCAGACGTCCCCGTCCTTCCCGGTGCCCCTGTGCAAGTCCCCGGGAGGGCCCAGAGGGGTGTGCTCACCCTCCTGCAGGCTGGGGTCACAGCCCTGCTCACGGGTCCCACGCACCCGCCCGAGGCTCGCTGCGAGCCCGCCTGCACCCTGCCAGCTGCCGCGCCAGGCCACGGCGGGCAGAATCGCTCCCAGGGCAGAGAAACAGGCTCGCAGTCGACAGGCAGCGCTGCTGGGGTAGCACTAGACAACAAGCACGACGCAGAGGTTGCGGGCCGGGCGACGCCACGTCCCACCGAAATGGAAAGGGACCTTTGGGCAGGCGAAGGCGAGTGCCGGGTACATCGGGAGCTCGGCAGCGGCTGTCTCGCACCTCAGCATCCCAGAGATGACAGTGACTCTCCCGCCAGCAGCACAGCCCCCATGGGAATTCACGTTCAAAGCCAAAAGCATCCTTCTTTCACAAAGAAGATTTACAGATGCGCAGGCTTTGGCCAACCAACCCCCCCGCCTCTGGCTCAGCGCTAGTGGCCGAGGGCTACCGGCAGGGACCTGGCTCAGCCCAGGGCCTGGGAAACGGCCAGACCCAGCCCGCGCGTCCAGGGCTGAAAGGCCAAAGAGAGGAGAGGGGACAGAGCAGACTCCAAACCCCTGTTCATGCCTCACCCGGCCTCTCCCAGAGAGCGTTTACACAGCTGCTATACGTGAGGAACGCAGAAGATTTCCCTTTTAATCTTCCCAAGCTCGGTACACACCTGCTTGGAGCCTCGGCTACAAGCCGGGCCTTCCTCACGCCTACCTCCCTCCTCCCAGCGCAACCAGGAGACGTCGAGCCGCCCGGCCGACCCCCGGGAGCTGCACGCAGCACCCACCTTCCACGCTGAAGCTGCCTGCTCCAGGGGGACGACTGTGGCAATCTCCTGCTTCAGAGGGAAAACCAGCTGCTCTGCCCGTCGGTTCTGCAAAACCACCTGCTGCCACTTGCCCACGTCTTTAGAGGTCCGGACGTAGGCAGCTTCCCTGACGACCTGCAAGCAGGGGCGAGAAGGGAAAAGGATGAGTGAAGAAAGATGTAAAGAACAGGAAAAGCCGGTCCGCGTCAGAGAGGAGCAGAGGGGCACGCAGGGGCTCCACTGTACCGCCTTGCAAGGCCAGAACTCCCCTCCACTGCCTGCACAGGCCCACTCACCCGCTTTGCCTCCTCTTTGCTGAGCGGCAGCTCCACCGCCTTCTTCTGCTTCACCCTGGTCAGCTCTTTCTTCACGCTGCTCAGGGCGGATTTGGGACGGATGGGCTGCAGGAGCTCGGACAGAACCAGCTTCTCCCCAGCACCTACGCAAGGTCCCGCACGTCACCACGGGCACGGCATCGCCAGGTCGAGGGGCTGCGGCTGTGTTCAGCCCCAAGATCCGGGGCGGACGCAGCAAACCCCAAACCGTTAGCTGCGGGCGGGCAGCGGGAGCTCTGCCCAGCCACCGGGGATCTCACCTTTGCAGCTGACATTGAACTCGGACACCTGCACGCTTGCCTCCGTACGCTCTGCGAGCTTCCTCCTGCAAGAAAAGAAAATAAACCAAGAGGCTCCTTGCATCCCGTGCCCTCCGCCCCCGGCCGCGTCTCCTCCAACCTGCTGTAGGGCAGAGGCAGCAGAGCCGGTGCCGGGGGACAAGGGAACCGAGAGCCCTCCCGCCCCCTTCCCCAAAGCACTCCGTGCAGCCTCACGGCGGCAACGGGCCGGAAACGCAGCGGGACCGGTGCAAAGCCCCGGGAGCCCCTCAGACACCCCCACTCACCGTTTCCGTCCGGAGAGGGAGCTGACCGCCTCCAGGAGCCGCTGGTGCCGCCGCTCGCCATCCTCCTGCCCCTGGCACACGGCACACGCGGTTACGGAGCCCGGCCCAGGCAGGGGCCCGGCACAGCGGCCGCCCCGCCCGACGAGGCGCGGAGCACGGCCGCGGGGATAGCCCGGGCCGGCGCTACCGGGAGCGGCGTCTGCTCCCCGGTGCCCCGCCACCGCCCGGCCTCGCCCCGGGCCCGGGCCGCGATGGTCCCCGGCCAGCCCAGGCCGCCCGCCGCTGCTACCGCCGCGGGACACGCGGGACGGGGGAGCGCCCGGAGCTCCGCATGCAGCAGCGGCGGCGGCCGCCGGAGGAGCCCGGCCGAGCCGAGCCCAGCCCCGCTCACCTCATCGCCATCCTCGCCCTCGCTGGCGCTCACGGCCGCCTCCACGCCCAGCCAGTCCTCCGCC